>NC_140911.1:24392402-24476576 GCF_045865225.1 Trachurus japonicus | reverse complement strand
TGGTAACACTTTATAATGAGTACACACTATTAAGCATTAGTTAAGCATTAATAAATACTGAATTCTTCATTTATAACGTATGGATACTCATTAGTATGTAGTTTATAAACACAGTTAAAAATGTTTTACTAATCATTAATAAGGACAGTAGTTATGGATTCGTAAACACTTAATTCATCATTCATAAAGCATGTTTCTGATGTAAATACTCATTAGTATGTAGTTTATAAACACAGTTAAAAATGTTTTACTAATCATTAATAAGGACAGTAGTTATGGATTCATAAACACTGAATTTATCATTCATAAAGCATGTTTCTGATGTAAATACTCATTAGTATCTGGTTTATAGTCACAGTTATAAATGTTTTACTCTTCATGAATAAGCTTATATATAAATGATGGATTCAGCATTTGTAAATGAAGTATTACATCACTTACCTACCAGTTATTTAGTATTTGTCAGTGGTTTGTAAGATTACTTAGAGAGTATATATAAATGATGAACAATCTACTTAGATGTACACGTCTGCATGCTCTTACACGTCCACTATTCAGACATGTACTAATGGTTAGTAAATATGTTAGTAGATATTTTATAAAAACTCACAAATTCCATTTCCAGTGAATGCCTTATAAACAATTCCTAATGCAGGAATTCATGAATTCAAGCGGTTACAAAGCATTTACTACTCGTTAATTAAGCATTTTGTGTGAGCTCATCTAAAGTGGGGACTATTTATGCCTTATAAAGCATTTACAAATGAGATTTAAAGGATGGCAATGCCTCAAGACTCTCAAAAGTTACCAAGACCAAGGAGAGACAACACAAAGGGAACATATTGCATTGATATTTATTACAACTTCCCCGATGTAAGACGAACAAGGATCAACATGACTGAATAAAGTACAGCAAATACAATGTCTCTGTGAAAAAAATGAAATTAAAATAAAACCTTTCTCTATCAAAAAATAAAATAAAATCTTTCTGTATCAAGAAATAAAATAAAATCTTTCTGTATCAAAAAAAATAAAATCAGATTATTTTTTTCTGTATCAAAAAATTAATAAATATTTCAGTCTCACAATTCAACAATGAACTTTTTTGTCTTCCATCTTTCAAACATTAAGCAGTATAACTGTTAATCTAGCATCATAGCTGACTTTATTTTTAGAGGAAGGAGCTTGCCGGAAGTCTTCAAGGCTCTAACTGCGTTGACTATTCCTGGATCCTCCTCGATTGCAGTGGCACACTGTGTGGCAAACCCACTGAGTTTTACTCGACTGCTGTAGCTTTTCAGGAGTTCCTTGTATTTGCTGGGGGAAGCGATGGACAGTTCTGCGATTGGAGCAGAGACAACAACCGTGTTCCGGTCGACCCCAGCCTGCTTGAAAGCAGCAGACATTGTTCTTCCTCGACTAAACAGCCGGAGAATTTTTTTGTAGCGGGACACGACCTGATCCGGATTTTGGACTGCAATATAGACAACAAAGAATTAGTGTTATCAACAGTAACAGTAAAGGTATTTACACACATTTAACACTTTCACACACACACACACACACACACACACACACACACACACACACACACACAGAGATCAGAACAATTGACGGTCACATCATGTGAGAAGAATCAGCTAGGAGAGGAACAACTGTACTAGAGATAAACAGGACCAAACCATAAACCTAGTGAGTAAAGAAGGGGGAAAGTACATGTAGTATATTTTACCTCTTTTACGTGTCTGTGGTTTCATTTTCTTTGACTTCTTAGACTGTCTCTCTTTCCCCTTCTTCTTCTTCCTCTTCTTCTTTTTCTTGTCTTCCTCTGATGAGGATGCAGTAGAGTCAGAGTCAGACATAGCATCAGAGGACTCCTCCAGTGAGCTGTCACAAGCGGAAGATGAGGATAAGCAGATTGCCTGGGTGGAACCTGTATCCTCTTTTTTAAGAGCTGTAGATTCAAACATAAACATAAGGTTATGGCACAAAGAGACACATAAGCATAATCTAGAGTTCAGAGATACAGTAAACTAACATAATAATACCCACAGTTGTGTGTACAGAGACTTACCTGATGCCAGCTGTTCTTTTAGGTAGTTTCTCTCTTTGATGAGCTCATCAATCTTCTCCCTTTGCAACTCTACCTTCATCTTGCAAATCTCCAACTCATGGGATTTTTTTTGGTCCACCAGCTGTGCAGTAGGGGCCAGGGTCACATCTAAAATAAAGAAACTGTTCGTTATAAATGTTCATTATTAACGTTTAAGTATTCATTTTTATTCAGTATAGTATCTCCTATATTCCGGGCCTCCGTTACATATGGGAAGTCTCCCACATGCATTACACTGCTGACTTGTAGGCTACCATCAGAACAGACATAAGCTCTGATTATCAGGCTTCTATGATTATATTATCCTTACAGCAGGCACAAGATGAGAATATTACTCTCAGGTGTTGCCCGCCGTCTATATGAAAGGAGGCTGCTCTGAGTCAGTGGTCCTGAAATGTGTTTGTGTGGGTCGGGAGACAGTGGACGTGCACAAAAAAAGAGCACCGCTAAAGTGTTATAGAATATAGACAGTCAACTGTCCTGATATGTGTGTTTATCATATTTATACATCTCGCGGTAGTAACGTCAGGGAGCTAGAGCTAACGCCATCAATTGCTAACAAGGCTAACCTGAAGGCTAACAAGCTAACGTTAGCTATTCCAGGTGTGCCAGCAAACAAAATGTATGCTACTCACTACTAGTGCCGCTGACGGCCGCCGACTCCGATGTATTCATCTCCGCACCGGCTTTCTTTTGGGCCCGCGTCCGTCGGCCTCGTAGATCCAGGGCAGAGCGCTCCGTCTCCATCTCATCGATCAGCAACGTCTGCTCCTCGCACGTGGTTGCCGCCACCCACCGTCATCACGTTGACGACGTCACGTGCGTCACGTACTGAGAGCGGCAACAAGCTCAACGTCCACAAAACAATGAGCGGACTCAGGGGACTCAGCCGATTGAAGAAGCTTATTAACGACGAAACCTCGAAAAGAAATGCATTAAAGCTGATAAAGTGGCTTCAGAAGAGGAAACTGCTAAAAAGAAAAGTCAAATGCAGAACATGCCATCAGGACATGAAACTGAAAAAGAGGACGAACAGCGGAGATCTCTATGCTTGGTGAGATATGATTCCTAAATTTAAACTAATTTGCAGTTACGTGTTGATTAGTCTTTTATGTTGATGCTGGCAGGTTTGGAGTCAGATTATTTTGAGATGTAGCCTAGGCCTACGGTATTCAGGCTACTCAATGCAAATTAAATGGAAAGTTGTAGCCTAAGTAATGTATAGCCTATGGGTTAACAAATGCAGCCTAATCTAAATCCTTTAGGATCAAACATTGATATTTACATATTTTACAATAAATCAAATTGAATTTACAGAAACACTACTGCACAAACGGCAAATAGCCTACATTGTGTGTGTCCTATGGGATATTAATTGTCTAAATTTTTGCTGCAGCAAGGCTATTTAATCAAGGGCCAAACTGACAACTTTGTTGTTGTGAAGCAAGAGCCTAAAAAATGTCATTTTGTTTTACTGTACCATTATGACCCAAACCTGTGTGTGTGTGTGTGTGTGTGTGTGTGTGTGTGTGTGTGTGTGTGTGTGTGTGTGTGTGTGTCAGTGAGTCAGTGAGTGAGTACCAGTAAATCCTTTTCCTGTACTTTTTAAAGGACCTGTCGCCAAGCAGCACATATGGGAAAGGAAAAACAAATATCTGTGAGGCACAAGTCAATCTTCAGTCATTCAAAGGTCTCCTTCAGTAACTGGATGCAGTTCATGTACAGGTGGGCAAATAATAGCAATAATAACATAAACTCATGGTGTTCTCTCTGTAATTGCATAGAACACTCAAATACAAAATAATGCATACCATGTTTTGTCAATACCTTTTTTAACAACTTTTTTTCATTTTTCTTTTAAGATTTTGTCAGGGTCTTCGATTAAGACAGATTGACATGATGGACGATACTATTGCAGCCAGTTCAACAACGCTCACTAAAATGGCAAAAAAATTAAGGGAGGTCTGTGTCACAGCAGTTGAAAGGATGAGAAGGCGTACAGGCCAGCAGATTGGTGGAAGAAGGGAGTTTGTTGTGATCGATGAGAGCCTTTTCCGGCACAAAAGAAAGGTATGTTATAACAATAGTGACTTTCATTAAGTGTCAAATAAAGTCAAACAAGTTGTTGGTAATAGAATGTATCTGTTTTTGTCTGTTTGTTGTTTTGTTTCTGTATCAGTATGGGAGAGGAAGAATGGCTGGGGGTTGGAAAAGAAAAAAGTGGGTCTTTGGAATGTTGGCTGTGAGCCATCATCACGGACGAAGAAAGCCTATTCTACGTCTTGTGGAGAGAAGATCTCGAAGACATCTAGTCCCCTTGATTGCTCATCATGTGAGGCTTGGATCTACAGTTATCAGTGATGAGTGGCGTGCGTATCGCATACTCTCTGCACTAGGGTACAACCATCACACTGTCAACCACAGCAGGTGGTATGTAGATCCCGAAACTAGAGCCCATACTCAGCATCTTGAAAGGGGCTGGAGATCCTACAAGGAGCAGATCTGGAGGCTTAGGGGCAATCGCACTGACAGTTTGCTTTCCGACCACCTTTCAGTGATTGAGTGGAATGAATGGCTCGCAAAGAAACACCGTGAGGGTGCATTTGGCAGACTGATTCATGACATTTACAAAAAATACAAGTAGTGATATGCAGCCACTGTAACCATTGTTAGTAATAATTTATCTTTCTGTGGGAGGTGGCTAAGACTAATTCCAAGGAACCAGTGGACTTTGTTTTTGTAATGCTGTAAAATCCGCTGTGTTATTTTATCATATGTTGACTATATTTATTTAATCTGTCTCAAATAATTTTCAAATAGACTTTTCTTGAAGATAGGATTTAGAATTTCAGTACGTTAGATTGTGACACTGAAATACAGTATTTTCTGACTTTATTTTTGTCTACAGATAGATTTTTTTTCAAAGAGACATTGTATTTAAACCTCCAGTGTTGGCATTTTTGATTTTATTTTTTGATACATAAAGATTTGATTTGATTTTTTGATACAGAAAGGTTTTATTTTAATTTTATTTTTTTCACAGAGACATTGTATTTGCTGTACTTTATTCAGTCATGTTGATCCTTGTTCGTCTTACATCGGGGAAGTTGTAATAAATATCAATGCAATATGTTCCCTTTGTGTTGTCTCTCCTTGGTCTTGGTAACTTTTGAGAGTCTTGAGGCATTGCCATCCTTTAAATCTCATTTGTAAATGCTTTATAAGGCATAAATAGTCCCCACTTTAGATGAGCTCACACAAAATGCTTAATTAACGAGTAGTAAATGCTTTGTAACCGCTTGAATTCATGAATTCCTGCATTAGGAATTGTTTATAAGGCATTCACTGGAAATGGAATTTGTGAGTTTTTATAAAATATCTACTAACATATTTACTAACCATTAGTACATGTCTGAATAGTGGACGTGTAAGAGCATGCAGACGTGTACATCTAAGTAGATTGTTCATCATTTATATATACTCTCTAAGTAATCTTACAAACCACTGACAAATACTAAATAACTGGTAGGTAAGTGATGTAATACTTCATTTACAAATGCTGAATCCATCATTTATATATAAGCTTATTCATGAAGAGTAAAACATTTATAACTGTGACTATAAACCAGATACTAATGAGTATTTACATCAGAAACATGCTTTATGAATGATAAATTCAGTGTTTATGAATCCATAACTACTGTCCTTATTAATGATTAGTAAAACATTTTTAACTGTGTTTATAAACTACATACTAATGAGTATTTACATCAGAAACATGCTTTATGAATGATGAATTAAGTGTTTACGAATCCATAACTACTGTGCTTATTAATGATTAGTAAAACATTTTTAACTGTGTTTATAAACTACATACTAATGAGTATCCATACGTTATAAATGAAGAATTCAGCATTTATTAATGCTTAACTAATGCTTAATAGTGTGTACTCATTATAAAGTGTTACCGAAAATTTTAAATATTGAAGCACATTAAGGTTTACCACTGAAAATATTTTAAGAGGCCCCGAGTTTGAGTCCTGTGGTACTCCACATGTAATCATGTACTCCCAACATACATTAGTACTTTTGTTACCACACTTTATGTGTACTTCTAAGTAAAGGGTCACACATGGCAGACAGCTTTATTGATGTGTATTAAAGCTTTGGATTGTCAAGGAATAGACGGGTCAACACCAACATCACACATTTTTTAAGCTTTAAAACTTGAAATTATTGAATGTGTTTCTAATGTGTGTGTGTGTGTGTGTGTGTGTGTGTGTGTGTGTGTGTGTGTGTGTGTGTGTGTGGTTTAGACTCTGTCTGGTAGAGATCTTGAGTACCACATATCAGCCAATAACAGCATGCGACAATTCAAAGAACTCCGAAATGAAGAAGTCATCACATCATGGCTTGGGTTCAACCTGACTGTTACCCATGGAAACAACGAGGTCAGAAAGATACTCATGCTCACCCTCACTGAATCATTATTCCACATACAAAAATAAAATAAAAGATTATGGGAACATATTGCTTGAAATTTAGTTATTGGTAATTATTAGTGTGTTGTAACACGTAATAGATGGTTTCTGACCTGTAGGTTATAATAACATTTTCAGTGTTAACCCCACCCGTAGCCCATTAATAAACCATTTCTGACGCACCACCATATAAAAATCTTTATGCTGTAATTTGTGTCCTTATTTATGGTCATGATTAACGTAGGGCACTGAGGCTTTGGGCAAGCTATAAACCATCGATAACCATTAGAAACAATCCTCCAAGGCTGTGGCTATGTCAGTAAGCCATCAATAAATCATTATCTATCAGTAGTACAGGTAGTTTTGCACAACCTGGTGACACAGAAGCTATTTTTGTTTATTGATCACCTGTAACTAATTGATAAAACATGCCATTGATTACAGCTCATAAACCATTTGTAAATTATGACTTTTCAGAAACTGGCCCCAGAATAATTACATGTGTGTTTCACATCGTAGTTGTTGGCTATCCATTGCTACTACACCAGCCTCTACCTAAGGCTGTCTTCAAGAATTTTCGGTTGTGATCAAATGATTATATACAGCTGATGCAAACTACAAAAGAACACTGTTTATGAAGGTTAAATGATTGATTTTGCATCTCTCGTTGCAAACAACTGTCCTCAGAGCTTTAAACTGGTGAACAAACGCCTGTTATTGAGCTGGGACATTCCTGCCGTGAACGGGATCATCCATGTCATCGAGGCCCCACTGACAGCGCCACCGCCAACGGTGAGTGAAGTTGTTTTAATCCTGAGTTGCCAACAACTCGGTCAACATCTTCCTCTGATTATAAACCAGCAAGTCACTTGCTAGGTTTCAAGTTGCAAGTTTCAAATTACCCTTAATGCGAATGTGAGAAGTTGGTGTGTCACAATAAACACACTGAGATGAGGTAATGAAAAAAACTCCAGTCAAACCTCAAACATGATGGAAATTCAAGAGTTCTGTTTGTTTCATGCACAACGCAGACCTGATTGAGTGGATGTTTTAGCCAAGTGCAAACACTTCGTTAAAGATATTTTGCATTTCAGCTTCTTTGAAGCACAGATTGAAAATACAGTTTAAAGCCTCATACATACAACCACCCACCCAAATCAGCATGACTTCAGCTTTTCAGTGATGGCATCTTGAATATTCATAAATCCACTTTTATGATCCTGTCAAACACAGACACAGCAGAGCTACAAGAAACTTTGCACTGCAGTAGGACTCTTGGGATTGGCTTCCTGATGCCAGTTTGTGATGGAAATCTTTCAAGCTGGCTGGTTTCAGGAGGCCCAGATGTCTTTAGCAGAAGCATTTATTGAAGTGTGGCCAAAGAGAACGATGAGAAACACAAGTTAAAGTGTGTATACAGGGTCTACTTAAACCCAGACTAATCCCACAATAATACTCACTTCATGCCCAAATAAGGATTTTCCAGCAACACCTATCCATTCATGTGTGAGGATATCAGCTGCCAAATCCTAAACAATGAATTACATTCACTTTAGTCAAGTTGTATGTGAAGGGAGGGCAGCCACTCCCTGAGCTGAAGGACCCCTGTGTTATGTCTCTTCCCTCCCAACACCATATCTTTACGACCTTGGTTGTTATGCCAACTGGGCCGACTCATTCCTGGTAACCAGACCCACCACTGGCATGAAACACTCCCAATACACAAACATGTCCTTCACCGTGGGATGAACTTTTATGAAACGCAAAAAAAAATGTGATGGATATGTCTGTGAACAATGAGATGACATTATTGCTGAACCGTGAGCTGTTGCAGTCCTAGCCACTGCCACCAGGAGGTGCCACGGCAACCGTATCGCTCTCTCGAACCACAACCCCAACCCTCTCTCTCCCTGTAGTTGCCTGGCAACAGCTGTAGCAGAGAGCAGATGGCCTTGTTTAGTTTTTTGGCAAAGTTTTCAGGAAATTAAGATTTAATCAGCTGGGTTTTAAACATTTCCTTCCAGATAAATTTACAAATGATCAATGTTTGTGATGTGAGGACGAGATCACAACAGATTAACCCAAGAGCTTTGTGTAAGGTTGAGTGCTCATCTTATTTCCTTTTGTCCTCGTCCTGGCCATGAACTGCCAGATTAAGTCTGATTTCAGATAGGCTACAGCCCAGGCAGATTTTGTGATTTTGGGAGTGCAAAGAAGTGAATACAATGACTGCAGTAAAAGTATCACTACTTGTGGCATGTGTAAATTTAATGTATCCCTTTAGCTTGAGGTAGTTTTTTTCTTTTTCTTTTTTTTAAGTAGGCCTATATTTTTGGGGTTTTTTTTCGCCTTTAATGACAGGATAGTAGAAAGAGAGACAGTAAATGGGGGGGGCGGGTGACATGCAGGATAGGACCGCTCGGCGCGGGTTTCAAACCAAGGCCGCCAGCAGTGAGGACTATAGCCTCAACACATGGGGCGGGTGCTTTACCAACTGAGCTAAACACTGCCCCAATTTTTTTTTTTTTTCTCCTAAATTTAATACCTCAACAACATGAACTGTGAAGAGGTAAGCTATCTACCCACGCTCTGTGAGACTTCACTTCAACCCTTTTAATCAAGTATATATGCTGAAAAAGTAAAGTGTGAAAGTCAGTCGCCTGCAGATGTTGCTGCACTGTAATGAAACACATTTCACACTTCATGGTCAGTTCCCGTACGACCACATGACCACAGCGACGCTGACTCAGCTCAGCTGCAGGTGGAGGTTGTCCCACAGGTCATGTGGTGACATCCTGCTGTGATTCACAGTGGAAACAGAAAATGAACGAGGTGCAGCTCCAACAGCTGGACTGCACCAGTGGAAAGAACTAGTACACACTGAATAAATAATTCAATTAATTATAACACCGCTGTGCATCAGCATACTCAAACACTAAGGACACTTCAATCTATGTGTTTTTGTTTTTACTCATTGGCTGATGGGTAATATGTGTTTCTGCTCTTCTCTGAAACAGTGAAATGCATCTGATCACCTCCAGCTGAAATAAGTTTCAGAACAGTGAAACTCAATTTTCAGGCTAATTATTAAAAGCAGTTGAGTAACAGCAGGTTTAACTCACATCACATAAATCAATGTAAACATGTCTGCAGCGAATGGAAAGGTTAAGACGGGATTAAACAAATGTCTCCTGAATGTCTTTATCAAAGATTCTTTATTCTTAAATGGAGCACGTCCTGGATCGAGTGTTGGAGCGGAGACGTCGTGGAGGATTAAAAGCAAAAACAGCCTGAGAGCTGCTGTTTTACGGTCTCCTCCTCCTCCTCTTCCTCCGAGCGTCATCACGTTATCACACATACACAAGGTCACTGAGTTCTCAGCAGCTCTCGGCAGCTACCAACACTTTTATCCCTCTCAGTGTGAAAGAGCTTGATCACATGGGAGTTTAACATATTCTGTTTAAATACTGGGAAACCTGTGTGACCGTGTTTACTGCATGAATCCTGATCAAAACAAGTCAAAACATGCATCCATGTGAGAATGAGTGATGAGTGATTTAGCGCATTTCACTTTATGTCCCGTTTCATAAAAAAATGCAAACATTGAATAAACTTAGTCAATGTCGCTCTAAACTGATTGGTTTTGTTGAGCTGGACATGTGAAGTGTTGGCTGCCCTCTGTCTTCCCTCAGCAGCCTTTAAGTCTCTCTGTATGTTTGAAACGTTTGACAAACATCTTCACATCTATTATTAAAAACCTGCGTTCTCTATTTGTGCTGCGCTCAGATCAGTCAACCCACAGTAAACCAACGGATCTCACTGCTCAGTGTTCATCAATCATGTAATCAATTTAACTTATTGGTATTTAGCCTCTTAATGTATTAATGTTCAATAATCAAGGTTATTATATCTACCTGATGTTCAGGAAAGTTCAGCCTCACATGTGCCTGAAAAGAAATGACGATAGAAACACATCGGATTCTCCTCCTCCCCCGACTCACAGAGTGTGAATCTAAAAAGCAAATAAAAATGAAAACCTGTTCTCTCCCACATCAAACTGTCCGATAAGGTTTCTAATAAATGTAATGAAACCTTAAAAATACGTAAGCTAAGGTCATGGCCTTGTTTCTATGGTCACAAGCTCTGGGGCAGATAAACAACATCCGGGCTAAACAGGAAAGACCATATAAGGCGATACAGATGTTTCTGTAGGTGAGTGACATTGCTCCTCTCTGTCCTCTGATTGGAGCCTGAACATTAATTAATCATTTTCACTAGTTGAGATTGTATCTTCCTCTGGGGTAATAATGTCTCCATGGCAACAGTGGTGCAAAGTGTAGCTGTTACCATGGCAATTAGAGCTAGGCAGACAATGAGCGATTGTGTAACAGCCAGTGGTCAGGACTAAAAGGTGTAATTTGATGTCCTCACAGACAGATATGTTTGTATTAATGTGTTTGTGTTTGTTGTCTGCAGATTTCCCATGGTGCCTCTCGTGGCCACGCCCACTCCAGCGGTACAACGTCAGCCATCTTGGTGTCACTTTTGCTGATTTGTGTGTTGGCTGCACTTGGCTACTACGTCTTCAAACACAAGAACGATGCTTTCCGCTTCCACTACTTCAGAGTAAGATAGCGCAAATAAAATGGATGATTCGTTTTGACCTTTTTGGTTTACATGTTTCCTGATCCTGAATATGTTCATAGTTACATTACAATTTACTTTTAGAGACGTCCTTGTTTTCCTTGAGCTGAGTCCTACTGATCCCTGTGACAGCATCATCAATTCTAACTCTTCACTTATCTCAACATCCACGATGGTTACCTGCCATATGATCAATCAATCAATCAATCAATCAATCAATCTGACTTTATTTATAGAGCATTAAATGTAGGACAAAGTGCTTTACACCATAAAAGCTGACGAAACAGAGCAAAAGTAAAACCCAAAGTCACGCAGCTACACACACACACAGACATACCCATACACTTTCTCTCATATATCGAGCTTGAAAGACTGCATCAAGTGCTAACTAAAGCCTGGTACACACATAAAGATTTTATAAACCTCAACCGATTTTTTTATCTGTGAGAGACCCCACACATGAAGACGAAAAATCTTTGATTCAACAGTTTTGGTCGTGTTGTGTGTGGTGTGCTGTACACACATAATAATAACACACTATAATCTCGTCCCCCACGTCGGAAATCTTGCGTGATCTGACGGTGGTAGCCATGGAGCCGTTAGCCACACTGGTTTGTTATGCTACGTGTTCTGCAGTCAGCTCGCTTCTTTATTGGTTACATTCAATTTCAATGTCGGGGCCGACAGTCGTAAATATTGAACATGTTTAATATTTACGATTGTCTGCGCCGACCGTTTTACGAGCCGATTGTCGGGAGAATTTAACTCTTAACACACCACACAGGAGAATCTCATAAGATAATCTTAAGAGCCTAAGATAATCGGGCGATTTTTGTCTTTGGTCGGAAGGGGGAAAATCTGGGCAAAATCAGCCAGATTATCTTTATGTGTGTGGTAGGCATTACTATTTACTGTGAGGAAACATCAGAGACTGGATAAAGCCAAATAAATAAAATGAACTAAAAGTTAGCATAAGTGCAAGGACATGATAAAAATAACTAAAATTGTTCAATAAATAGGCTAAGACTAAAAAGAGTAAAAGACTAAAGACTAAAAAATAAATGATAAAAATCGTGAATCCTGATCATCATGAGGTTCACGTTTATTTTAAAGAGGAACTCCAGTCGCTTTTCCGCTGTTTTGCTAACCCTCCTCTTGCCCATGTGCATTTGTTTACAACAAAGCCGGCAAGAAATCAATCAATAGACCGGCACATATCATTATATGTATGATGTTACAATGTGTATTTGTGTAGTCTAATCTGTCATAAACAAGAGTTATGGGGCGCGTTTGTGTTGCGGTGGCAGAGACTGGAGCAGCAGACCCGATCTTGTAAAGTTGATTTCAGCCAAGAGACGCAATAAGTGACATGCACGTGGAGGGCAGGGAGCCTCAATTCTCCTGCTCACATTAACGTCCTATTTGAGTTGTGTAGAAGCGCCACGGAATTAAAGCAGAAGTAAGTGATATATTTGTGTTAATATAAGTCTTAAATAGTTATATCTTCCGACAGCAATCACTTACATAGAGTGTTTGGACTGAAACACGGGTCTCTCAGTCCCTCTGCTCTGCTCTGAGCCGAGGAGAAAACATTTATCGTATCCTACAGTTTTTATCCAATGAGGAGAGAGAACGGCATGCAGGGCTGTGTGTGCAGCCAAGGAACGCCGTGAATGTGGCGACGTAGGGACGAGGACTGTTATGGTGCGTTCAAGAAAACTCGTATTTTTCCGACCGTGAAGTGGTACCAGTTCGATCTGGTACGAGTTCACGGGTCAGAAGTTACGAGTGGCCGTTATAGTGACTTTCACCGGTAAAACAGGTCGGAAAAACACGAGTGGGTTGCCTGAAACGCTACAAAGTCGTAAGTTGTGACTTGAAGCTGTAATTTACGATTTCAAAAGCCTGCCTGGAACGCAGCATTAGCGAAAACGACCGGACCACTTACTTCTGCTTTAAATGCTGAAATGTAAGTTTGGTAAGACAGTATAATAACTTAACACTTTTAAACATTAGTTAATTATTATTATATAGGCCTACTCACTTCATTATTTATAAAGCATTCTTCCTACGGGATAGGCATGTTATTCATAAACAAAGATTGTAAATGATGAATTATGGTGAATTAATACCCAAATAATACTTAAAGGTACAATGTCTGTCGGTGACTTTTTCGAATTTCACAGCTGATTGCACCTGCCCCCTCCGTCCCTTCAGGAATCACCAAAACCACACCCCCACCGCTCTGCTCGTGTGTGTGTGCTTCCACCACAAACTGTTGATCGGTGCAGCCGTTGCCAGGACAACACAACTTCGCAATGGAACGCATGCGCAGAATAGAATGCACATTGATCTGGCAGTTTGATTGACAGGCGGACCATCCAACCAAAGTTGTTCTGAGACTAATTTGATTGGTCAGCCAAATTTTGGCCCCTGCTCCTTACACAGATGACCAAATTTCGTCAATCATTTATGTCATCGATTACTGTCTAATACTTGCCAGTACTCAGATTTGTATAAACAGGAAAAACAAGTTTGGACCAACTTTATTTGAGTGACTCAGACTGCGAAGCCTCATATGAACTCCATAAAGATTCTGTGATAGATATCTGCACATAATGAGATGTTTTTATACCCAGTCACCTCCATTTGAAGCATGTTAGACAGCAGACATCTTCTAATGACCAGAACGAACAGATATTAATGTTGGAAGTGTCTGATATTCTAATCTTTTGTTACTGATGATACTCAGTTATTGAGCTGCTGCTAACAGCCGACACTGCTTCCTGTCATTTCTTCTGTGACAGAATGAGGATGAGGATGGAGCAGCAGGTGGCAGGACCCAACCCACACTGGTGTCAATCCCAAACCCTCTGTACAGCGGCTCCAGGGCCTTTGCTGAGCCATTTGGGGTGAGCTGACTAATCTGAATATCATATCATCTATTAACTGTAATGGCTCCTTGCATTGTTCTAACAATTTCAATTCACTCGAATTAGTATTTTTGATAGTTATCAAGGTTCAAAGCTGTCAGTGTAGCAGTTTTTTCATTTGCTTTAACCAGTTGAAGTCTCTGTTGCCAGCGTCAGGTCATATCCACTGTTAGTAAACTGTTTGTGAAGGAGAAACTCCATACCACTGTGTGTAACATCACTGTAACCACAATAGGAGTGTTTCTGTAGCTCTGACAGCTCAAACAAATGACCCCACAAAGCCATTTCCTGCCTGACTAACCGGTTTGTTACAATAACTGTGTTCATTGTGTGTCTGTGTTGACGTCGGCTTGTTGTCCTGCTTGTGTTGCTGCTGTTCATCACACTTCATCTTAACATTATGCCCAGTTATATAAACCCAAAACGTTCAATTTCATTATACAACATATGCAGGGACAAGCTGAGTAAACAATGTCTGTCAGTGTCTGACTTAGTTTAGCTACTTCCTAACTGAGTGTAGTCACTTCCTGTCAAGTGTGTTTTTTTTCCCTCAGCAACCAACCGACCAAACAAAACAAAAACTTGGAATGTTTTGGTCAACTATTTGACATTTTGCCAGATTCAACAGCCAGTGGTGTCTCTTCAGACATTTTCACCAATGGCCACTTGTCATTTCAGTGCGTCTTAAAGGGATAGTTCAACATTTTGGCAAATTGGCCCATTGCCATAATTGCTATAGTCATAGCAGTAGGTTCATTACCTTTAATTGTAGGTGTAAGCTATTTTCAGTACGGCGGAGCGCAGCAGCTGGCTGCTCAGAGCTACGCTATGGAGGCTAAGGGAATTTCTTGGTTTCCCTCATTAAACTCATCAAATTCAACATCCCAAAACTCCACAGCGCTTTTGTAGACAAGTTGTGACCTGCACAACCACCACGCTATGAGATAATGACGGAACGATACGAAACGGAGCCGTTTTCGAGGTAAATACAGGGTAAATACGGAGACTGCTTGCTGAAAAACTGTCCCTGAACGCAACGCGCATCAGCGGTTTTGTATGAATTTACCTCGAAAACGGCTCCGTTTCGTATCGTTCCGTCATTATCTCATAGCGTGGTGGTTGTGCAGCTCACAACTTGTCTACAAAAGCGCTGTGGAGTTTTGGGATTTTGTATTTGATGAGTTTGATGAGGGAAACCAAGAAATTCCCTTAGCCTCCATAGCGTAGCTCTGAGCAGCCAGCTGCTGCGCTCCGCCGTACTGAAAATAGCTTACACCTACAATTAAAGGTAACGAACCTACTACTATGACTATAGCAATTATGGCAATGGGCCAATTTGCCAAAATGCTGAACTATCCCTTTAACTATAGGCTTTAAATAAAGATGGATGTAGCCTTCATGACATCATGGGCTGAATGCGCTGCTTCACCATCACCATCTTGGCAGTATCAGACTGTCTGTCCCCTAACTCCAAGATAATCCCAGATTTTGAATATGTGCTGCTTTGATGCAATTGTACACTCAACCACCTGTCACTGTCACTGTTGACATGCCCTTAATCATACAGAACTTCATAGAATTTAAACAAGTGAGTTAAGGCCCTTAACTTTGGTTTATAATTGTCGCATCCGTCACCTATTCGCATCGCCGCCGATGTGAATGGTTTTGATGCGAAATATTCGCCACTGACTATTTCGCAATTTTGTGTACAATTCATCACGTGCCCGGTGTGAAAGGGCCTTTACACATAAGTCCACAGCCTGTTCTGTCGTCATGAAAGAAGAAATTAGCTGTAGAGCCCAAAACTGTTTTTGTATCAGGCTGTTTATTTCTGCTGTTAGGTTGGGCATTGTAACATGGTAGTGAATGACGTCTAACTTTCTGTTGGAGCCAGACTCCAGTGGTCATTAGAGGAACTGCAGCTTTTAGCACTGTCTGTCTCAACCATAGGCTGTATAAAAGAGGTCTCAACTTCATTCTGAATGATTCAATTATATTTTTTTATTTACATAAAACACATCAGAATTTAATTTAAATGTCTTCTGCATTAGGCAAAACAGCAACTGAACTAACTGAATATAAAATATTATTCAGTTAAATAATCATCAATTGTGTTTTGGGCCTATAAGCCATTTGAGAAAAGTACAAGAAACTCCACCATTGTCATCAATGCTTATAATTCAGGAAATAGATGCTGTCACACACTGATACATATGAACTATTAGAGGGAGATGATTTAACTACAGACACTAAGTTCAGTTATCACTTTGATCACGGGACACAAACTGAAAGTGGCGACACAAATGGATCTGTATCAGGCACGTGCAGAGACCTTTGAGACAGGTGTTCAAAAAAATAAATAAATAAAAATTATTTATACAAGTCTTGATGTAATTGATAGGGTGATAAAATTACAGTTGGAATTTAGTAGACCTAGTAGTAGTAAACTTAAGAGACATACAAAAACAGAAACAAGAAGCCTGACATACCTTTTCCCCTTGAGCAGCACACTGTGTGGTCGGCTGGCAGGGTCTCTGCAGGTTTCACCAGCTCAAATTTAAGACTTTTTAAGACCTTTTAAAGACCATTATGGATGAAATTTAAGACCTATCATGACAAATAAAAAACGTACAAAAGAAATGCGGAGTCACAAAACTAGAAATTGATTGCAATATATAAGTTGCGTGTTAGGCTTGTTTGTAGTTGAAAATACATTCAATAAAGCACAATGAAGTGTCGCAGGAGCATCTAAAGTAAACTATTTGGGGGCACAAAAAGAAATTGGGGAGTGAAATTAAAAATGTTTATGTAACACATTATTTATTTAATTCACTGGCAACCAGCAGGCAGATGGCTTTAAACCTTGAATAATGTTAAGGGTCACACGTGACCCATTTTTACATTGGAGAACAGTAAAAACACCAACACTTCCCCTTTGGCCTGAAATGTGATGACTTCTAAATGTGACCCAGAATAGACAAACATGGAAATATTTCAGCTTCTTTGATCAACAGACACGAGCCACAACCTGTTCTGTATTATGACCAGCACAATATTTGACGTAAATAAATTGGCTTTTGGTCACCCCTATATATTATGGTATTAAATAATGCTTGAATAAATGTGTACTACCGTATTTTCCGGACTATATGTCGCACCTGAGTATTAGTCACATTTATTTTTCAAACATTTAATTAATAGCCGGGTGTCATATAATGACCAGGCTTTGTTTAAAGGCCGGCACCTATAGCGCGCGCTGCTGTTATGCATGCGCGTTTCTCTGTGGTGTGTAGCCTATGTGTGTGTGAGGATGCGGAGATGAATGAAGGCGATCGTCCCAAGGGGGAGGGGGGGGGGGGCGGCGGTGGTGAATATCGCTACTTTTTTTTTTTTTAACACGTTAGTTTAGGCGGCAGCGCTGGAAACCCTGTGATCAGAAACTCTTTATGGACTGTCTGTGAAGACGGACGGGAGTGAAGCCGACCTCTCCTCTGCTTCAGAGAGGGACAGGCCTGCACTGTAGGACCTGGGTCTCTGCTCCGTGTCCGGAGCCCAGTCGGGACCGGAGCAGAGACCGAAGACTGACCGCAGAACACGCTGTGAAAATACTCTGAATTGACGGAGTGAAGCGCTACGGAGACAGGTCAGACAGCGCAGCGAGGAGAACAGCACATGAGGAAGATGAAGATGAGCCACTGAATGAGGAGGGATTTAGAAATAAAAGCCGTGCTTCCCTCTTGTGGTCATAGCGTAGGGTTTTTTTTTTTTTAAATATATAAGTCGCTTCTGAATATAGGTCGCATGGCCAGCCAAACTAGAAAAAAACCGCGACTTATAGTCCGGAAAATACGGTACATCTTTTTATTTAAAAATGCTCGCCCATGCTGGGCATAAGAAAATTTAAGACCTGTCTAAAATTATTTAAGACTTGAACACACTAATTCAACAAATTTAAGACATTTTAAGGCCTAAAATTTAGATTTTCAAATTTTAGACTTTTTTAGACTTTTTAAGACCCCGCGGATACCCTGGCTGGCCGCTAGAACTTAGGCTACAGATGTGTCGCCGTCACACACACGCACAGGATGTTTACTTCGTCAGGTCATCTTACCATACACCTCATACCGTGCACGAATACCACTGCAAAACCTAACTGGGCCACCAGTTGTACACCAGCACTACCGTTTTACAGCGAAAATGCAATCAGCAATAATTCTCGTGTTACAGTGTGTCTGTCGGGTTTTCGGTTGTGCCCGTCTCTCGCAGCGGCAGTATGTGGATCATGTGACCAAGGGTAGTCAGGTCATTTCATTTATCTTAAATTATTATTGTTATTTGTCCCCCCCCCCCTCTGCACGTGCCTGATCTGTATGTTGTTCAGACATTGATAACTGATGTCTGCAGACTGAGCAAACTATTGTCACACTCTTCACTCAACGTCGACAGCCTCAGATATACCTCGTCAACAGTCACAGAGCTCAGATCAGTGTCCAGGCTCTCCATCCTGAGTCACAGCCTTTAACTGAACCACTGAAAACATTTATTCACTGCCTGAACAAAGGATCAGATCAAAAGGTTAATCTTGATTTTAATCTTAACTCATTGAGTGCCATTGACGTATATACGTCAATCAAAATACAACGCTTGGGTGCCATTGACGTATAGTATATACGTCATACGCAGTTTTCTGCGGCTGGTAAAGGGGGGCGCTGTCACGCACACTGTGAGTAATTTTGGGGCTTCTGGGATGCAGAACGAAGAAGACTGTAGATCAGAGCAAGAAGTGAAGAAGAAGAAGACGAGTGCGATCGGTACGGAGATAAAAAAGTTGGAAAAAGTTTCTATTTCTAGAGGAAAACGAGCAGAGCCTGGAACAAGTGATCAGAGGAGGCAGGAAAGGTAAACTGATCTAGATGATCAGTACCAAAATGCCAAAGCGAAAGCAAATCGCGGAGTCGAGGGGAAATGTTAAACTTCTGTGAACCGGTTGCTGTCTGACGGGGTGTTCCCACCAAACGCGATGAACGCGATTGAATCGCGCGTCAAATGAAATCGCGTCGCGCTAGACGCTCCAGTTTTGACGCTGGTCCAATATGCAAAAAACGCCTCGTCGCGGCATCGCGTCGCGCGACGAGCCCGCCCAAACAACAACATTTCTCCCACTATTTCATTCTCTGGCTGAGATAACCACCGTCGCTGCACTGTTCCTGTCCCTGTAGATGGGAGAGGAACAGCGGTGTGGGTCTCTGGCTGCAGGAGGAGGAGGAGGAGACGGCTCCGTGAACTACTGTGTGACTGACCGCCTGTTGAGTGCTTTGGGACGGGGCGGCCGGCTCGCAGCGCCCGCTGGTTGAAAACAGCAGTGATAACGGGCTTTCAGGTCCGAATCTCCAAATCAGAAACGTTTGTAACAGCACCGGAAAAGCAACAGTGAAGAGCTGTGGCTTTGCAGCAGCTAATGGGGATCTGAATAATAAACTAAACTAAACCAGAAAACTTCTAATATTGTCAATAGACTCGCTCTGACTAAGCTGCCAAGGGAACACCAGTACGTCCGTACGTCAGCACGTCGGTGACGATCTCAAAGCTGATTGGCTGTCGCGGCGCGTCTTCACGCGAATTCGCCGCAAAAGTTCAATTATTTCAACTCGAGCGATGAAGCGTCATCGCGCCGGGCGACGCGATGGAGGCGATTTTTCGCGGCCAACGCGTCCATCGCGCCGCGCTATCGCGTCCATCGCATCGCCCGGCGCGATGACGCGACTAATCGCGTGTTTGCATTGACTTTACATGTAATCTCGACGCGCGATGAAGCGTCATCGCGTTTGGTGGGAACACCCCGTGAAACCGACCCCGAACATAGTGACGAGTCGACGAAGGAGAAGGGGTGGGTAGGAGAGGGTGAGGGGGCAGCAACTGCAGGAGGAGAAGTAGGAGAGCAGGCATCACTCTGCAGAGTAGGACTCCTACTTGTTGTATTTTAGTGGGGTTTTTTTTATTGTACAATGAAAAAACATGTGAAATGAAATTTTCAGATGTCTTACATGTTTTTGAAGCCAAAATTAAAACGGATAAATCACAGTTTTTCTTGAGGGACTCTCTTTCACAAAAATGCATTTTTCCTCAGCTTTTTAGAAAAAAAGTGGTCTTTTTGGTGCAACCAGGCTCTTTTCAACTTAAAATAAATCAAGAATGGAACAAGGTACAAACAAATGTTTTTTTTCCCCTAATTAAATAGAGAGTCTCCTCTTTCCTTTGAGCTATTTGGTGTTTTCAGAGTCATAGTACAAAATATTCTGTGGGTCTTTTATTTTACTCAAAATGCCCTGAAACGCTGGCACAAGTCACTGACCATTTTATAAAAGGGCTGGCACGCAATGAGTTAATCAATATCTGGTAATTCAAATAAAAATAAAATCATTGCCCAGGAACAGTAGTGGATATCGTCTCACCAAAAACATTAATAGCTGATAAGTGAGACTGACATGGACATTTGTTCTCAAGGGGGCTCACGTTGTGCTCTTGGTTTTGTTATTATGTCAGAGCCTGTTGGGGTGTTTTCATGTCTTGCTAATATTCTCTGAGACACTTTTATTGTGAAAGGTGAGAAGATCATGTTGCAGACTGTGAGAGTTGTAGTGGGGTCTAAAAAGATGAGGTCCTCACTACACATATCACATGAAGGTGGGAAAAGTCACAGTAACATCTCACCTCTTTTATTGGCACCTCACAAACACGCAATATGTGTATTTTAATTGTAGTAACTAATGATTTTTGTTCTGTGAAAATGGTTCTTTCCACTTGTTCAAACAGTCATTCACAGACGTCTTTTTTTCTTCTTTAAACGAACTGTATTTTCATGCAGCAGAAAGACTCGTTGCTCCATAATAATGGTCAAATAAGAAGAAATCCATGAAATCCAGACTTCCTTTTACTCTGAACTTCAATCAATATTCATGTTTTGACCAAAACTATGTGGACAGCCTCCACGTACTTGAGTGTACATTTGATTTGGGTTTCCTGGTTTCATCATTGTCTCTCCTCCCCACAGGACACCAGTCAGGGGGCGGAGCCTTCAGAACCCGAAGAACCTCCAAAGATTCTGGACTTGGACCAGTAAAACCAGTAGATCTGGACCTACCTGTTTACAAACCACGACAACCTGCTGGCTGCATGGTTCAGTCCTCTGCAGTTCATTTATAGCCGGATAAGAATTAAAATGTATCACGTTACTAAACCCAGATACTCTCTGGAAGGAAAGCATATTAAATCAAAAATGTTAATCAATCAATCAATCAATCAATCAATCAATCAATCAATCAATGATTATGTATAACATGTCTCTGGTGCCTGTGAACCGATGGAGAATCATCACCAGCTCTGCAGCTCTGTGGTGCCTTTTAGGCTCTTTTAGCTCCATATTTTGGTTTTAAAGATCATTTATTGTGTGGTCCAGTCTGACCAGCTGTTTACAAACCCAGTGTTCAGCGTAGAGCAGCAGACAGAGAGACTGGCTGGAGGATTTAGTGGAGCACTTAGCAGCTGGACCAGATGTTTCCCTCAGGACTTAGCAGCGAACAGAAACAGCAAAAGGGAACGAATGCTGCAGTTAAATTTACAGACTGCACACAAAAACAACTCCAGTGGGACAATCACCACCTGTGTCTCCTGGATGAAGAGGAGGGCAGCTGTCTGCTAATAAGTTAGCCACAGCTACTTTATACTTAATCTATAATTATATTATGATAATTAATGTGTCAGAGACTCCTCTATGACGAGACCAAGGGCTTGGGTTATATTTAACTTATATGTGTCACCAAACATAACTTTATCAACCTATTGATTTATTTTTGTCCGTCATTGCTCTCCTTTTAGCTCGGGTTTGGTCTCAAACCTCTCAGTTAGTGTTCAGTCAACAGTCACAGATCAACCAATCACAGCAAAGAAACGTGATAAAAAATGTAAACACACCACAGTGTGAGTACTTCAGGAGTGACTGACCTCAGGAGGGATATAAATCTGTCCCAATAGGAGGGGCGGACCCATCTGTGAGAACAAATAAACAAGCTCCCTGATTGGTCTGGCTTACAGGGAAGGAGAGAATTGGTTATTAATTTAAAGACGAAGCCTGATGCTCCTCTGTGCCATCGCCACAAATTAAAACCACATCAGTGAGTCAAACTGCTGCACTGGTTCACATGTTTCTTCACTCACGCTCGGACTATCTGTTTTAACTATGTGTATTAATCTGCCACTGAAAAGCGTCCTAACAAATCTGCCATTTCTGTTTGAATGACATCTGATTAAAAACTGCACTTTTCAGCCATACCAGGAAGTCACTGAACCTCTTTTTTTTTTAAAGAAAAATGCCAGCAGTTCCGTAAGATTTATGTCTTCAAAAGAAACAAACAGGATGGGAGGAAGTCCAGCCTCCTCCTCCACACTAGTCGCCCTGGAGCAGCTGCAATTCTTTAAACCACCATGTCCACCATTGTCTAAAGTTGCCATCTGCAACACTAGTGACCAGGTTTCTGAAGGTGAACCTGAAGAAAGAGCCTCACATCTATTTAATACATACAAAAAAGTCCAAAAAAAACAAACATTTTGCAGTTAAATTACACCACTACTTGCATGCTGCTGTGCTGTTATCAGTTGCTTTAACAACCTTTAGCTTGGAAAAAAAAACTAAATCCATCAGACTTGAAGCTCCACAAAGTCACTGCCATTTCATTCTTCTCAATAAAAGTCTGGACAAACAGACATGCTTGGTGTGTGAGTGTTATCTGCCTTAACACGGTCAACTGTACAGTTACATTTCCTGTTGAGAGAGGTTGTTTCAGATTCAGGAGCAGAAGAAGAAGAAGAAGAAATTATGATCTATAAGTGAGGAAGAGCAACTGATAGATTTAAATAGCCTACGTAGAGAACTGATGAGGAAACTAGGTGTGTGTCTGGGCAGGGGAGGTGAGGTGACCGGGGCCGGAGGAAAAGCCAGGGGGCATCTGGGGGCCGGATGGAGATCAGCCGTTCAGCCGCTGGAACCT
Source organism: Trachurus japonicus (assembly GCF_045865225.1). Lineage (NCBI taxonomy): Eukaryota > Metazoa > Chordata > Actinopteri > Carangiformes > Carangidae > Trachurus > Trachurus japonicus. The sequence goes on along the minus strand of NC_140911.1, from coordinate 24,453,361 downwards.
TGCAGAGAGATGGAGGACAAGGGGAAGTGAGACTGTGAATGACGACAGAGATGGAGGCAACAAAAACAGGACGTACGCAGGAATCATGACAACAGGCCAGTGGTTCAAATTCATTCAGATAAAGCAATGCAAAAAAAACAACAACAACAAAAAAAACAGGGGTGTGATCATAAAACTAAATATTTGCCAAGCCTCTACAACCTTTAACCACAAAGATCAAACTAAAGGTGACACCAGACAAAACCAAGGGGGAAACAAAGCCATTGGGTTTCAGATCCTGTTGGAACAAATTAACAAATTTCATTGCGGCCTATGTATCAGTTGTTGACGTATTTCATCATGGCATCATCAGCTTCACTGATTGTGGCTAAAAACTGAAAGATCAGTTGATATTGAGTCCTGGTGTTTGTTGAAGCTGATGGCACCACAGAACAGGATGTTTTGTTGTCTCCTTCATTTTGTTGTCAACAACAAAGCAGATTTTTTCAGCTGTACATGAAAATCACAGAAACCTGCTCCAGTCTTCACTGAACACAAGTGTTGTGTGTCTCTCATCAGCTTCTACATCTGTTCCTTCCCCACTCTTAGTTTTCCACGTGGCTGCTTTAACAGGAGAAACGTGTATTGTTTACACAGCCAACCAGAGATTGTTTTTTTTTGTTTTTGTTTTGCTCAGGTTTTCCTACGTGAAAACAGCCATGTTTTTTTATGATGGAAGGAACCGGTTTGCCTCTCCATCCTCCCATCAGCTCTTCTCTTCAAATCTCCAGGCAAAAAAAACAAAAAAACGTTGTTATTCTGCTGCGTCTACCGCTGGCTCGCTCTGTAAAACCCCAAATGCTTCCTCTCTCTGTAGACCTTCACTTTAAATAGCTTTCCTACTCTGCCACCGACATTCAAGAAACAAAAAAAACAAGCCTGACCTCCTCCCCCTGCTGTCCATGTGGCCGTCACACAGTTTAATGGCTTGACAGCTCAGCAGAGAGCAGAACACAACAAGGACCGTGGAGCAGTGTAATTCTACATTTGAGCCATATTGAGATCAGAGTGTCTGTGATGAGGCGGCCTAACCTCCAACATGGAGGAGCGAGCAATTGTGGAAGTTACTGTTCCGGCAGCTTCTCTGCCTGCTGAGCTCCCTTCCCCCAACGCACAAAGAGCTGAGCTGCAGCGCGGGCTGCACAGCAGAGCAGCTTGGAAAAGGTTTTGCCTGAGAAGTAACACTGTGGAGCAGAAAGGGGGCGGGGGAGAGGAGACCGGAGACCCTGACCTCTGCTGCTGCTGCTGCTGCCTCGCTGGTTGGCTGTTGGCCGCCATTACCGTCCTTATTTAAAACAAGCATTGTCGGCTCACATCTGAGTTCCTGTCTCCAGAAACGTGTCCTGATCAGATCTGAGATGACAGCTGGTGATTGTGGAGACGAAACCAAGGAGCTCGTGTCCAACAGTCGGCTTCTCCTTTGTCTCATGAGCCTGAAGCTTGTGGCCAAGTTTGCATTTAATTTATGTTCAGCTTTGACTTGGCTCTGTTTTCATCAATGGTTAGCCGCCGAGGGTCAATAGAGTCCTCCATGTTTGTTAAGTTCTTTCACATAGCTGAGCAAAGCAGAAAAACTATTGATCAGGGGAATCAGTACAAGTAGCCTACTCAATACACTCATGTTACATATAAGGGTCTAGGGATGTTAATGTGAGGGTCTAAGGGCAGAGGATGTTGTCATGATGTCATGTAAAGCCCTTTAGACAAATTGTTTGTAAAAATCGGTTAATAAACTTGCTTTGCCTTGCCTTGATAGTTGGCCGTGTAACCATAAAATGTGCAGTCAGCCTATGTAATTTCAGCCACAAGGGGTCTCTTTATCGACACAACAGCAAAGGACATATTTTGATGATGTCATAATAGCATTTGATCATGGAGGTTGTTTTCTCCATCACAGCATAGGAAAATCGATTCTGACTTGACCAAAATAATGTTCATGGATGAGTGTCTTCACTTGGCCCTGTAGGGATGTCAGCAATCCAAATCAAGAAAAGCCACAGTTGTTGAAGGAACGAATGAATGTTGTGTAGGCTATAGGTTGTAGGCAGCAGACCTTCAGAAATGTTCTAGTACAGGCATCACCAAATGGCAGACCTCGATCCGGACCCGGACTTGGCGGTCTTGGTGCATCCATTTTTGTGTGCACTGCACACAAGTGCAACTGTTCTACACTGACCCAAAGTTGTTCAAGGCTCTGTTTGCTATTTTATTTATAAAATAGATAGTTGTTTACAAATTAGTTAGCAAGGGCATTCATGAACATTAGGCTAGTTGATGTTACCTAGGAGATCTGTGCCAGAGACATCTTGAACAATGTTCATTTTCTCCTGATTTGTCCATCTGAAAATTGCCATTTTTGTGTCAAAATGCTCAGAAGAATGCTCAGAAAAAAATGTTCATGTGGCTTGTGAAAAATGACTCCAATATTTGCTTAGGTGAAGAATGCTAACTCTGACTGAGACTTAAACATGAGGCTGCATCTCCTCTTTGCTGTCTTCATACTTGTCGTAGCAGTGGTTGGAGGCAAAGACCTAATCCAGAATTCCTCAAGGAGGAAGTAAATACAGTATGGGCATATACCAATTTAACTTTTTCTTTTACCAAATTCACATGAAATAGTTATGTTAAACAAAATATTATTCATAGCGGAGTATTTTAAAACATGGAGGGGAACGTTATTGTAGTACTGTTAAAGGGACAACGAGGAGTTTCTATTCGGTTATAAAAAAGTCTCACGTTAATGTGGATGAATCTCCGCTACCCACACTTGTTAATGGGCCCATTTTCGATAAATATATCGTTCTGTCTCTATCGTTATTTTGTTATTATTAGTGGTGGCGGAAACGCTGGTCGAGCCGACCAGCGTTTCCTTCATGGCGAGTCATGAGAATAATGCAGCCAAATCGCCGTTTATGGTGGGAACTACGACGGTATGTGAACCTCTTTGAACCTCTGACTTTGATTATTGATGAATGAAAACATGAGTCCGTCTTGCGCCGGTCAAAGAATTTTACGTTGCACGCGGAGGCTCATAAATGTAGTGTGAAAACGCTTTGCTTTTCCAAAACTCCTCGTTGTCCCTTTAATTTAAAAAAAGGAGAAGAAGAAATGAGCTGTTTCCTTAAATGGACATAACTGTGTGAAGTTGTGTATGACACAGTTATCCAGAGGAAGAAGCCGATCATTTTACTGCTTGCACTGAGTTTGTGACTGCGGCTGGTCTGTTGCAAGAAATTTGTCAGACAAACAGTCTTAAAGGTAGAAGACACAGGAAACACCAGTACTGTACCAGCAGTTCAGAGAACGTGAGTCAGACAGGTCAACAAACAGCTGATGGTTTGTGTTTTACAGATGAATAATTCCAGCTGGTTTGCATGGCTTCCTGATGAGGTTTTGGCTTGAACTTCTGCCACTGCAGTCGTGGTTTATCACCAGGCTTAAAGGTTGAATATGGAGAATTACCAGAATACCACCCTCTATTGATCAGAGCTACTGTAGGAACAACAACAACAGAAAAATAATTGCAGCAGTCGGTTGCTGACCGTTGCGAAGTTGCTAGGGACGCCGCTCTTCAGAGTAGCACAGAGAAGAACTACGCAGGATATTTCCCATTTCAGTTTTACCTTCATTAAACAGCTTCGAACTAATTGTGATGTTAGATAAATGACTTGTAACCTGTTTCAGGGAGAGTGGAGGCTCCTTCCACATCGTGGCTGAAAACCAAACCTGCATAATCGGAGCCTTGGACCCCATGTCACAGCTCTTGCCTCGGTGAAAAAAAGGAACTCTCGTCTCAGTGGCAGAGTTCGCGACACAAACGTGCCCATAAACCGTAATCTCTTGTTTATGTCAGATAAGACTACACAAATACACATTGACACATAGTATATGATGATCCATTGAACCACGATTGATTATAAAAGGCTTCGTTGAAAACAAATGCACACGACCGGGAGGAGGCTTAGCAAAACAGCAGAGAAGTGACCCCCAATGCCAGCTACTGGCTGGTACGATGTAAACAGGAAGTCATTGTCAAACCCATCAAAATTTCTCAAATCATTTAAATTCAGACTAAACTTTTTTTTTTTGGAAAAGCATTACTTGTTTTCTGCACCCCTTTTAACGCCCAGTGGATATATTATTTTTGAAAAAATATGGCTTTTAATAAGCTAAGCATTCTCCATATTCAACCTTTAACTCAAGAATCCATATTTCTCATGTTGCATGTTTGGATCAAGAATGTTGGTTTTTAAAAAAAGCCTACTACACTAACACCAAACCACAAATTCATTTAAATGGACAATTTTTTACCATCAAGCTTGGACACTGTCCATTAAGTGTGTTTTCTGGTGTTATTCTTGTTTACAATCAGTTTGCAGGCATTCTTAACATTCATTCTACATTAATAACATAACAACAGAAAACCAGTTTAAGTTTTTCTCAACAGAGGATCAATAAATTTGCTTCTTATCTCAGATTATCCATTATCCAGTAGCCCTGCACCCATTTGTCATGTTTGTATATTCATGCTTGTAATATAATAATAGTTGGCATTAGAATCATGGACAGGTAATAATGTCAATGCATTCAACTCTTCAAACAAATGACCTGTACCATCTACCTTGGCTGAAGGCTACTCTAGCATGCTAACATGTTAGCTTCCAAATCCCAAATTGCTTCCATCTACAAGCAAAACAGATGGTATGAATGACGAATCATACGTGCATTTTACAGAGGTGTGATTTTTGTGATAGCCCCTGTTGTATGTTACAATGTAAGAGGGAACTTTATCCCAAAAGAAGTTCCTGTGTCAAGTTGCTCCGTGCAGAATATTAACTCATTGAGTGCCGCGCTCCTTTCCAAAGTTTTAGTCAAGTGTACCGGCAATTTAGACCATTTTTGACGATTTTTGTAGAGCCACAGTGTATTCTATATTATTGCCACCAACACATACAGTGGCTCATTTGAAAGGTGAAACTTTATGCTTCAAATGGCCACATACCGTTTGTTTCTACGTGCCTCTGTTCCTGAGAAAAGTCAAGCTAAACAAGGCTGGGTTTCACCAAAATCACTGCTTTTTTTCTAGAAAAGGAGATACAGCGTCTTTTATGAAAGGTGCTCTGTTTGTGCCTGTCGCTCTTCTGACACTCGCATTTCTGGATCAAAGGGCTCGTGTAAGATAAATATACAACAAATGTTGTTCTATTCACAAAACCACCATCGGGGGGCGGGCGCCACTAAACAACAATAACACAAACGCACCGTGCCGTGTCACAGCCTCTCGCCGCGGAATGTGATGGTCTCTCGGCCACAGCGGCTCAGGAACACCGGTCCCACCGGTGGTCGCGGTCCGTCTGTGGTACGGGTCGGTGATGCCGGTCTGCTTTGACTGAGGGATCATCACATTTTACCGCGGGAGGACCTTGGGGAGGAGACGGTGTTGCTCCAGATGAAGACCAGGCGGGACTGTCGGCTGAGAGCTTCCTGTTCGGCTCCGAGCTGCTGGAGCCTCGCGGGTGAGAGCGGAGCAGCTGCTGCATCCACATGCAGAACTCCGTTTGCAAAAGCCGAGTTATGATGAAAACTTCCAGATCATGAGCTGTCATGAGTTTTTGATCGTCATCTATTTCAGTTCTACTCGTCGTAGAGTCCCCAAATTTACACATAAGGTGTGTTAAAGTGTCTAGTTTCATAATTTAAAAAAAACGAGAAATCTCGTTTTTGGCACTCAACGCATGGGAACGAAAAACGAGAAATTACGTGGTTGGCACTCAATGAGTTAATTATTTCAATTGTTCAAATGTTGATGCAAGCATACAATTAGGCAGAAATACTCTTCAAGGAACGCTCTTTTGGAAAAAGGTATGTGCCACTTAAAAATTCAGGATGGTGACCATTTTCAAGATGGCCACCATTTCTATGAAATAGTCATAATGTCTGCTTCGTCTGCCTCCTCTCCTTTGACCTGTCTGGCTTAGTTAAACTTGCTAGGGATACAAAATCCCTGCCGGCATAGCTCTCAGGTTCATTAGAGTACACAAGCCTCTCCACCACACAAGGTGCAGTCCACAGAGAGGAGGGGCCACTGTTAGATTCTAACAGTGGCCCCTCCTCTCTGACTGCACCTTCCATCCTGAATATCCTGAATGGCCACTTCCATTTTCTAACAGTTAGAAAATGGAAGTGGCCAGTAAATATTCAGGATGGAAACCATTTTTCAAGATGCCTGCCATTCCTGTCATATGTTCATTGCCACTGTTTCCAAATAGTGATACAGAAAATATGCCACAAGTACTCTGTTAAAGCAAAAGTAAGCGATCCGGTCTTTTGGCTAACTTCTTGTCAGCCGATGGAGTTAGCAGCCCCCGCCCTCGTCCCTATGTCACCACATTCACGCGCATCCCTTGGCTGCACACACAGAGAGGAGCAGAGTGACTGACAGACCTGTGTTTCAGACCAAACACTCTATTGATTGCTGTCGGAAGATATAACTATTTAAGACTTAAATTAACACAAACATTCCGCTTACTTTTGCTTTAGGGCCACTTTTTGGAAAAACTGGATGCCCAATAAAAAATTCAAGATGGAGCCTTTTTTCAAGATGGTTGACACTGATACATACGTGTTAGCAAAAGTGGCTCTAATGGCCACACTTTTAGAAAAAGGCAATTGCAAAAATTCAAGATTGATTTTTCAACGTGGGTGTTGCATTAATAATGTATTCTGTTGGTACTGAGTTAAATGATTGAAAAAATAAACATACACATTTTTATCAGCTCAAAGGTCAGTGTCCAACCTGAGATTGACAGGTTGTGCCCTGCCGAGTCATACTAAACCATTGTTAAAAAGTAGCCAGTGCCTCCCTACTTGGCAGTCAGCAATTGTTGTTTTGGGGCAACATATCCAGGAAGGTGTACATATGCATCACGGTCCAGAATATCTTACTTTCACATGTGCAATTGCACAATTCTGTGCAATTGCACATGTGAACCGGCACTCTGATTTGCAGCCACACTTGGCTAGTTGTTCACAACTTTGTGCAATTGGTGCAGAAGACCCCCCATTGTTACTAGATCAGCTGACACTGAACCCCATGCTGAGTTCCACAGCAGTGAAGTCACCAGTGTGGCCTGGTTGTGTAATGACGTTCGCTCTATTAAACAAAACCTTCCTCAACACATTAGGCTACATTGAGCTCTGACAGAAATGGTGGCCATCTTGAAAATGGTCGCCACCTGGAATTTTTGAGTGGCGCACACCTTTTTCTATGAGAATGTTCCTTTAAGTAAGATTTGTACCAATCTTGATGATAGCATCATTTGATGAATGTAAGGATTTAAGAGAAATGGTGGCCATCTTGAAAAATGGTTGCCATCTTGATTTTTTCAGGGACAAGCACCATTCTTTAAAAAAAAACATTCTTAAGAGAGTATTTTCACAAAATATTATGCCTACATCACAGTTTGAAAGATCGACATAATGACCATTTGACAGAAATAGCGGCCATCTTAAAAAAATGGCCGCCATTTTGAATTTTTGCGTGGCCAACGATTTTTTCCCAAAAAGTGACCCTTAGAGAGTATCTGTGCCAAATTTCATGCTTTTTTCATGCTGCCAAAGTGAACGATTCTCTTGAAATATGCAATTAATCTGCTGCACTAATATAGTATAGTGCCACACACTCATACTAATGTGATGAGGCTGGAGCAGAGAGAATATGTGCGGCCGGAAGTCTGTGTTAGTAGCATGAACATGAAGGCAGACTAGGCTATATGCAGTGTTGTGAGTTAACAATAAAGCCTGCTGTTGTTAAACCAGAGCCTGGATATACGGCGTTCCCTCTGTTCACTCTCCACTGAGAGTCAAACAAAATACACGGGCACAGACAACAGGCTCAGCCAGTGAGAGAATAAAATATTCCTCAACAAATTATGTTTGAAATTATCCAAACCTGTAGCTATGTTGTCACTCTCTGCTGAAGAGATATTTGGAAGGAGAAGAAGCAGAGACGTGGATCAGACTGCAGCAGCTCTCACAACTTTCTACGAGACTGTGACACTTTTTCTTAGTCTGACTCTGGATTTCCATTACAAACCAGTTTAACTGTGGTGAATCAAAGATCAAACTCCATCCAGCTGAGCATCTTGATTTGCTCAAACCGTTACCAACCCCACCCCACCCCACCCCCCTCCTGGCTCAGATATCTGGTTCTCCACCTGCTCCACCTCCCACAGCAGACATGTCATTGGGCATTGACGTGCAGCTCTGAAACAATAAAAACATCCCAGCATGACCCAGGGGGCTCCTGTTCAACGCCACACTTAAGAATCACTCAGGCCCCCCGCCCAACTGCCCACCCCCACCACAACATGACGCCACAGCTACGGGGTGAGGCTGTCACCTTGGTTACAGGAGTTCACATCAGCAGGATGTTTGAGCAGCATTGGTCACAGGCATAATATAATACATCCATGGTCACAGGAGGGAAAATAAGACAGACACATCAAAATTGGTGTGAAACCAGTGAGACAGATTAATCAGCTCTGACGAGAAACTCACACTTATGAGTTGAAATCAGACATGCACTTTACTTGGCTTTTAATCTGAACTAACCTTAAAATAATAAATAAGTGTCTTGTACATCTTTATGGAAACTTATTACTACTACTATAACAGAAAAAAATAAGTTAAAATATTAATATTGAAATATTGTTATAGCATTATACATTTGTATGCCATAATAATGTGAACACACATTGTTATACTGTGAAAAGTTATTGTTAGAACAGTGATCCTTTCATGGTACTCTCACTTTTGCATTTATTTACGCAGGACAGTGAGATATAGACAGGAAGGGACATGAAGCAAAAGGACACGAGCCCATAGCTCTTCATGCTCTACCAGGTGAGCATTGAGAGCGTTGGCTGACCATGCTGCTGACGCTCCCCACGTTTTTGGTGGAGCCTCGTGTCACCAGGCTCTTCAGAGAGGCGAAGAGCCTGGTGTCTGTTAACTCCGAATTTTGTCTACATTCTGGTTCCCGTCTTGATGGAAATCACCAAATTCACCAAAGTAAAAGTGTTAACCAACATAAAACTTATAAAATAGACATTAACTTGTAATAGGCTACAATAAAAGCAAAAGGTTACCTTAATGGCTCGGGGACTTTCTTATATTCCTTAAATTAAAGAGTTTCACCGCATTTCATTAGCTTGGTACTTTTATTTTGACGGAAAGGCCCGTCTCTCTCGCCCTGGATCAGGTTGCTTACCAAAACAGCGAGTCAACGGCCCCAGACTACTTTTGGTGTGAACGCACGGTAAGTCTTCTTCAGAGCAAACGGAGCTGTTCAGTGAATGGGAGATTTAAATCCCGTGCCTGCGTCCCTGATTGGAAGAGCAGGGAAACATGTCATAAACATGCGGCTCACATGATAGGCTACCACATCGCACAATAACACAAGTGTTATGAATACGAATAAGATACAATGTATACATATAGGGACATGATTCAAATCCAAAAACATGATTAAATACACAAAGTTACAACAATACAAAAATATAAGCCATGTTAAAGCAGAAGTAAGTGATATATTTGTGTTAATATAAGTCTTAAATAGTTATATCTTCCAACAGCAATCACTTACATAGAGTGTTTGGACTGAAACACGGGTCTCTCAGTCACTCTGCTCTGCTCTGAGCCGAAGAGAAAACATTTATCGTATCCTACAGTTTTTATCCAATGAGGAGAGAGAACGGCATGCAGGGCTGTGTGTGCAGCCAAGGAACGCCGTGAATGTGGCGACGTAGGGACGAGGACTGTTATGGTGCGTTCAAGGAAACTCGTATTTTTCCGACCGTGAAGTGGTACCAGTTCGATCTGGTTCACCGGTCGGAAGTTACGAGTGGCCGTTATAGTGACTTTCACCGGTAAAACAGGTCGGAGAAACACGAGTGGGTTGCCTGAAACGGTACAAAGTCGTAAGTTGTGACTTGAAGCTGTAATTTGCGATTTCAAAAGCCTGCCTGGAACGCAGCATTAGCGAAAACGACCGGACCACTTACTTCTGCTTTAAGGTACCGTTAAGTGTAAAAATCCAGAAGGCTTCCCTCTGCAGGAGCTTTTTAACTCTTTCGCGACCATTGACGAGTAAACTCGTGCCGAACGTTCAGGACCGTTGACGAGTTAACTCGTCAAAGTTTTTATTTTTACAGATTATGATAATAGACACTCTCAGGTACCCGGTGTGTGAATATGGTAGTCCTCTGATATGTAAAACTGTTTTAAACTACAATCAAAACATAATGTTTTTTATAAACGGTGTGATCTTGGTTTTGTTTGAGTCTCCTTGAATGCTGCTCTTGGGCAAAGTGTAGCGTGCTGTACGACTGTCGGCTACACCGTGTTGCAACCTTGGCGACTTTCTTGCTAAACCTGGCCACTTTCCAAACCCTCTTGGCGACTTTTTTTTGTCAAAAGCGACTAGTTGTCAGCTGGTTTCGGTCTGTTGTCAGCTGGTTTCGGTCTGTTGTCAGCAGGTTTCGGTCTAGAGTCAGCTGGTTTCGGTCTAGAGTCAGCTGGTTTCGGTCTGTTGTCAGCTGGTTTCAGTCTAGAGTCAGCTGGTTTCGGTCTGTTGTCAGCTGGTTTCGGTCTGTTGTCAGCTGGTTTCGGTCTATAGTCAGCTGGTTTCGGTCTGTTGTCAGCTGGTTTCGGTCTGTTGTCAGCTGGTTTCGGTCTAGAGTCAGCTGGTTTCGGTCTAAAGTAAGCTGGTTTCGGTCTAGAGTCAGCTGGTTTCGGTCTGTTGTCAGCTGGTTTCGGTCTGTTGTCAGCTGGTTTCGGTCTAGAGTCAGCTGGTTTCGGTCTGTTGTCAGCTGGTTTCGGTCTAGAGTCAGCTGGTTTCGGTCTGTTGTCAGCAGGTTTCGGTCTGTTGTCAGCTGGTTTCGGTCTAGAGTCAGCTGGTTTCGGTCTGTTGTCAGCTGGTTTCGGTCTAGAGTCAGCTGGTTTCGGTCTGTTGTCAGCTGGTTTCGGTCTAGAGTCAGCTGGTTTCGGTCTGTTGTCAGCTGGTTTCGGTCTGTTGTCAGCTGGTTTCGGTCTATAGTCAGCTGGTTTCGGTCTATAGTCAGCTGGATTCGGTCTAGAGTCAGCTGGTTTCGGTCTGTTGTCAGCTGGTTTCGGTCTGTTGTCAGCTGGTTTCGGTCTATAGTCAGCTGGTTTCGGTCTGTTGTCAGCTGGTTTCGGTCTGTTGTCAGCTGGTTTCGGTCTAGAGTCAGCTGGTTTCGGTCTGTTGTCAGCTGGTTTCGGTCTAGAGTCAGCTGGTTTCGGTCTAAAGTAAGCTGGTTTCGGTCTAGAGTCAGCTGGTTTCGGTCTGTTGTCAGCTGGTTTCGGTCTGTTGTCAGCTGGTTTCGGTCTGTTGTCAGCTGGTTTCGGTCTAGAGTCAGCTGGTTTCGGTCTGTTGTCAGCTGGTTTCGGTCTAGAGTCAGCTGGTTTCGGTCTGTTGTCAGCAGGTTTCGGTCTGTTGTCAGCAGGTTTCGGTCTAGAGTCAGCTGGTTTCGGTCTGTTGTCAGCTGGTTTCGGTCTAGAGTCAGCTGGTTTCGGTCTGTTGTCAGCTGGTTTCGGTCTAGAGTCAGCTGGTTTCGGTCTGTTGTCAGCTGGTTTCGGTCTGTTGTCAGCTGGTTTCGGTCTATAGTCAGCTGGTTTCGGTCTATAGTCAGCTGGATTCGGTCTAGAGTCAGCTGGTTTCGGTCTGTTGTCAGCTGGTTTCGGTCTGTTGTCAGCTGGTTTCGGTCTATAGTCAGCTGGTTTCGGTCTGTTGTCAGCTGGTTTCGGTCTGTTGTCAGCTGGTTTCGGTCTAGAGTCAGCTGGTTTCGGTCTAAAGTAAGCTGGTTTCGGTCTGTTGTCAGCTGGTTTCGGTCTGTTGTCAGCTGGTTTCGGTCTGTTGTCAGCTGGTTTCGGTCTGTTGTCAGCTGGTTTCGGTCTAGAGTCAGCTGGTTTCGGTCTAGAGTCAGCTGGTTTCGGTCTGTTGTCAGCTGGTTTCGGTCTGTTGTCAGCAGGTTTCGGTCTAGAGTCAGCTGGTTTCGGTCTATAGTCAGCTGGTTCCTTTTCTTTTTCCAGTGTTGTTACAAATGTTTCTGGTTCACTTCGACGTCAGAAAAAAGGTAAACATCACTCTCAAAAATAAATATTAAATGTGTTTCAGTGTGTGTGAATGGGTGAATGCGATGTGTATTGTAAAGTGCTTTGGGTATTGTAAAAGCGCTATATAAATAACAGACCATTTACCATTTCCCAAAAGCTTAACAACGTCACAGATGCCATGACTTTTGGCATGCTAACTTCAGGGTTAAAATAAATAATATGATCGCACAATGCTAACACTGCACTTTGTGCTGAAATCGGTCCGCACATTCTCAAATGTGTTGCAGGTGAGGAAGAAACTACACAAATAAGTTTTCAGATCAGTTTTATTGAACAAAAACATTTTTAAAGATCATGTAGGAAATACAATATTATACAAGTGTTGCACAAACAAGACAAACAGAAAGATCTACAAAAGGGAGTTGTCGGTGGGCATGAACATGAATGACCGCGTACAGACAGGTTGAAGGGGGTGCGAAGAAACTGACTGGCTCCTCCAGAAGGAAAAATTCACAGATGTGGACATTTGTAAAGCTGACCACCAAACACTGGTATGGAGTCAGTTTAGACAGAGGAACAGTTTGAGAACAGTGCATGGCCTTCAAATGTTTAAACCTGACATGAATTGTTAATGTTAAACCTTAAAGTTTGGAAATCCAGTTTTATTTTTTATCGTCTTTTTTATGGTTTTTGACCCGATAGTGGTCTAGCTGTTTTCCCTGGACCTCAAGAGATCTAATGGTTTAATTAAGTCAGTATTTCTAATGTCAATGTCGACTTATTGGCTTTTTCTGGAGCCTTTACCTGCATTTAAAGGTTCTATAAAAAGCTAATAAGCAGACTACGAGGTAAGATTTTGTTGAAAAAAAAAGAAGAAAAGATTAAAATATAATTTACACACAATAATTTATTCTTGTGGAATGTGTTGCTGCCCCAACATGTCAAACAAAATTTTATCAGGGGAATACATAGGAGCTTTTTCACAGATGGTAACAGGGATTCAAGTGGGTTCTCACAGTAGAAACCCTTTGAAAGCACACAAGGCAGTTTGGCATTGTCATCCCAACCTGCAGGGGGCAGCAGTGATAACAGTCCCTCAGAGAAAACCTCACAGGAAGTCAGTGAATGCTCCAATTTGAACTGATGAGGGAGAAACAGGATGACATTCTGTGCCAGTCAGTCACTTTATTCAGCACCAACATCGCAGAGTTAGCACCTGTAGCAAAAACCAGTGTGGGCCCCTGAAATAAGTAAAAATAAAATAAAATAAAAAAATAAAGAATTCAAATATTTTCAACATGTTGCCGCAAACAAGAATATTAATGACTATTGTGATCACATGCCAATGAATCACTGTCACTATCTCAAAGTGCATTTTTCTTTCTTTTTTTGTTTTAAGAGTGTCACAACAGTCTGGTCACAGCTGATGAGTTCAAGAAACTACAAAGTAGGTTTTGTTCGCCGTCTCTCCATTTCCCTCAGCAGAGCAAAGCACAAAAATAGCTTTGATGGAGGGTGGTCAAGCGTTTCTGTGCTGCAATTGCAAATCTGACCCTGATCTGTTGTCAGGAAACAAAAATGCCTGCAGCCCAAGTTAGCAAATTTCACCACACCGGTGTTTGAGTCGGCCAAATAAATAGTTTGCATCAGGACGCTGACTCATGGTTGGTTACCAGAGAACAGAGAAAACTTGACCTACTGATGATATTCAGTCTGTGTACCTGTAACACTTATGAAGATGTCCTAAAGCTATAGGGAAGAATTTTGAAAGAGGCCATAAAATTCTAAGGTCAAGTTTAATAATGAGAAATCACGAGAGGTCTTTTGAAGTTCATATTCTTTAATCTCTGAACTCAAATGAAGACCAAAAAACAAACTCAAGAGTGGGGCCTGATTTTTTTTTGGCAGCTGCTTTTACGGATTCATGTTCTGTAACTGTAAGACATCAAATACTCCCAAATGTCAAATACTTTATGATCCATCACTTATCTCCATGTGTGGATAATCTAAACCAAAAGGAACACTTTGTGAAGGACTGTAATTCACTAATCAGCCAGGTATCAATCCATCTCTGTGTGCCGCGGGTTCGCTTTCCCTGCTCCACTAACTCCAAGAGCCTTCCTGACTTCCAGTGGAAACAACAAAAATACAAAAACGGAAGACAAACTAAACACTTTACTTTTTCCCTCTTTTTGTTTAGTTTATTTGTTTTGCTGGACCAACCAACCACATCTGCTCATCTGAAGACCTCACAACGCCCCTCACTCATCCACCAGTTCATTGGGGTGTGAGATGGGATCATCCTGTCCCACCACCAACTTCATTTCCTCCTTCTTTTTTCCAGTGGAAAACGGGTTGCCGCAGTTACAGCACTGTTTAAGCGCTACATGTAAAAACTTCTTTTTTTTAACAAACAGTGCTATACTTCAAATGAGTTATAAATACTCTTCGAACACCTGCAGGCCACACCCAGCAAATTGTTGAAGGGCAGAACATTCACCACAACAACCACAGTGGATGCTGGGTCCTTGGACTCATCAGAAACATCAGTTAACTGCTGGTCAACTCAAAGCAGAACAATGGTTGGTTGAAGTGTTGTGTAGCGTAAACTAACATCGACAGTGAAATTGTACCAGCATGCAGCCGATAGTCATTTCCCAGCCTGCTAGGAAAAGCATCAACTGACTTTAAATGCCTTTCGATCTCTTGCGCCCCTGAATCCGAACCTCCACGGACAAACTAACATCTCTACTTCCAGCTCTCAGCAGAGATCACAAAAACCCATGAAAGATGTCCGCTGTGAACACTGAGGCTCGGCCAGGAGGTGGCTGATGGATGTAGAACGCTAACATCTGCTGAAGGACATGACGTGTGGGTTTGGGGACAACTGTCACTTTTTCTGGTATCTAAAGTCTCTCAGCACATCGTTCAGAGGTTGGATCTGAATCACCGGTGACAGATTGACCTGTAAGATCCTTTGTGCTTTTGTGCGAGCGTCAGCCACAGAACGAGAGTCGTCCACCTTTATGACCTTCCATCTAAGACTGTTCTTGTCCTTCCAGCCGTTTCTCTGCCGGCTCGGGCTGCTTAGTTCCTTAGGGCTCCGACTGTCCTCCGAGAAACCATTGCTCCTCCAGCCATTGCTGGTCAGCTCCGTGTGAGTCTGTGGAAACGCCCGACCATCCGCGTAGAAAACCGGTGCAGAATCTCCTATGAGCGCACCGTCCAGACGGATGGGGCAGGACAGGCTCTTCTGGCTGAACAAGGCCACAGCTTTGGTGGGCGCCCCACCACCGTTCTGAGAAGGCTGCAAAGGTATTCCTGATAGTGTTGGGAGTTGCTGCTGCTGCTGCTGTAAAAAGCCGACAGACGGCGCCGCGGAGGACGACTCCCAGGTCGTGTGGATCTGGAGTCTGGCTGTGTGAAAGCCGGACAGGCCTTCGATGTTGGTCAGTCTGAGACACGGCTGCACCTGCAGCTTCTGTGACATCTCTACAGTCCGACTGGGGGTCCTGCTGCAGACAACGGCGCGGTGGTCCGCCAGCAGCTCCGGAGGGCAGACCCCTTGAATCCTGGGGCTGCTCCTCTCAGAGGGGTTCCAGGACGGGTGGACCTCTCTCTTCCTAGCCTGTCCCTTCTTCCCCCTTCTTTTGGCAGTGGGTCTGACATTCCTGTTGGGGGGCTTCAGCATGTCCTCAGTCAGGGGTTGGCTTGTGCAGGAGCGGTAGCCGTACACGTCCTTGCTGCGTAGCACGGTGGGCTTGTGGCCTTCCTCGCTCAGGTCCTGCAGGAAGGTGACCAGGTCCTCCGTGCTCGAGAGGTCACGCGACATCGGGCTGAGGACCTTCAGGGCATCCAAAAGGACGTTGTGACCCGCTGACGAGATCCGGGACCAGGAGTGAACCGCCCTCCGCTCTTCACTGCAGAATTCCGAAGGCCGGCCGACCACAGGACCTCGCGCCTCGTCAGCCATGTTTGTGGTCCTGTCAGGAAAAACAAGCTTTCGGTCAAACGGGATCACAAAGAGGAGCTCATCAGAACCAATAGCTATTATCACCATTCAACTATTCTGACTCACAATTGAAAGATTCATTACAACCTTATATTGTTGCAACTCTACAATGCTGCTACTTATTTTAGGACGAAATAGTAAGATGATAGAATCTGTACGTCAGACCTCACATGCAAAACTGTTATCTAAAAGGTTTTTTTTATGACATCTTTCCAAATCAGAGGTTACTATTATGAAGTTTTTTCACAATAAAATAAATTAGAAGCAGCCTCATAATTGTAACACAAAAAGATATTAACTGCTGCAAGTGCGTGGCCAATAAACCGGACTCTGACTGAACACAAAGTTGTAGCTATAACGACATCAGAATCAGATATAGATGTTAAAGCTACAGAACATCAACACAATCACCACAGTTTAATGGAGGGCATCCAAGATTAACTTCACCAATTCACTGAACAAACCAAACGTGAAATATGGTCACAACATCTCCCACTGTTCCTCATAGTTTAATGATAGCCAGAACATCACTGAAATTCACCTTAGACTTCACATATTAATACTCAACCTTTTAATTATATTTTATATATATATATATATATATATATGTATGTTACATATTACAGTATATAGAAACTGGGCCTGTGTTCAGTAGCTGGTCTCACTGTGAGATAGTATTGTATAGTATAGATAGTATCACATGAACATAATAATGTTGCTGGAGCTGTAAACACACAAACTGGAAATTCAAGGTTGAGGGAGAAGCTGGTTTACTGTTGGCTGCAGTGTAATCAAGTACTTCACAGTCAGACCAGCAGACAGCAACACAGCAAATATAAAACCACAGTAAAACACTGAATCTGCTGAGGGAACAACCACAGCTGGCTCATTACTGTGACATGATGAGCTGGAGCCGCTGCAACCCTCAGTTCACCACCAGCTCTGCACCTTTATACCCTTAATGTTACTGAGCCTCATTAGCTGCCATGGTCATCATCACCAGGACCACTGAGACTGGAGAGAGACGACACCCTGAGACCCAGAAAAAAGAAAATGAAGAAGATTTGGCTTGGTATTTCAAAGACGTTTGAGGAGAAGAAACATGAGCATCAGCCACAGGCCACAGCTGGCTCAGTAGTCTTTGCTGATGAGCAGAAGCCATCGCAACTGCCCCTCAGTTCACCACCAGATCTACACCTTCAGCTGCAACTGACAAGTACTAGAAATACATGCGCTCTCACCGGCTGAGAAAGAGTTTACAGCAGTGGATTAGAAAATGTTATCTCAATATGTTTTATCTTTGAAAAGGGGCCGATTTTATTCTACTATCATCACATCAATTAATCTGGTTAAACACTAATCAGACTAATAACTGCAGAATGATGACACGTGTTTCTCACATTGCTCTTGGTTAATACTCTAGAGATTTGTGTGAAACCCCAAGAGACCTGTAGTTTCACAAATACTCAAATCAACCCAACAGTCATCCCATGGTCACAGTCACTAGTGCCACATGATCGGCTGCATCATCTTCTGAATGAACAGGTGTATAGGCTTTGAAAAACATTTGTTCAGACCTTCAGTGTTTCAAAAAGCAGAGAAGTTTAGTTTCTGTCTATTTATTAATCTCATAGACAACAGTGTCTTCTCAGAGAAGATGTATTGCACCATGTTTAGCTGAAGGCTAAAACTTCCATGTGGAATCCCTGGGAAAGCCAGATGGATTTGTTGAAAACACTGAACCTATAAAGGAGGTGTAGCATGAGTAGCCCTTAGCAGCGGCAGATATAGTCTTCCAGGAGGTTTTTTAGGTTGTTGGTCCACAATGTTTCGGCAGCGTTCAGATTCCAAAACACAATCAGTCTAGATAACACACTTGAAGCACAAGACTATACTTTGGGTGATATGTACAGGCATACAGCACAAGAAAATGCAAGCTGTTCTGCCGCCTGTGTAGACAGCTGGTTTGCTTAAAATGGAGGAGCATCTCCTCAACATGCTGGAGGAAACATACAGACTGGTCCTTTTAGACTTGTTATAAACCTAACCCATGGCAACCTGTCATTGGTTTTCTGTTATAATTTTTCATGCATATAGCCAAGTAGCTAATTCGCTGTACAAAGCTCTGATTGGTTGACTGTTATTCTAACCGTCGACCAAACTCGAGACACATTTAAGTCAGCTAATCCATTCTGGGAGCAGGCTACTGTAAAATAATAAGTCACCGTTATTTGCCTTTTGTAGAGAATTGCAGACAAATTGCATATAAATGTGTTTGAGACAACCCCGCCAACACAAAAAATGTCAATGCCAGCCTTTTTTGGGGGGGTATTGTGAGTACCGGATTAACAACTTTGCCCTCTGCAGGCCATGTCGATTCTTGTCGGGACTGATGCGAGAGCAGTAGGGCTAAAACAAGTGGCATATTTTACTATCCAAATGTTCGGGGTCACTACTCGAGTAGTACTCAAGCGTTTGTGGTCGAGTCTGTGGTCGGACTGCCACTCTCTCTCTCTCTGCCTCGCGCTGGCGCACACACACTTACATACACAAACACAGGCACATGGACGGGTTGTAACCAAGGGGGCAGTTGTCGGTCTGAGAAGTGAAGCCCACTTCCGCGTTCAAAAAACTGCAATCCCCTCGGCTTCCTCTGGGGGCTGGTGTCAGAAGGGAGCATTCTCCATAGACCCCCATGTTAAAATCGCCGACTTTACATCCTCAGTAAACATGTTAAAAGCCTGGTGTCAGAACGTTTTTTTCGTCTCAATCGATAGTTTCTACCCCCGCACACACTCTGAGGGGGGTGAATTTTTTTTAACTCTACCGTTTTACTGTTATTAGGTTAAAACTCTGGCCAATTAGGGCGCAGAAATGTTGAGTGACAGATCCGAGCAGCTCCGCGGACAGCTGCTTCGAGGCCAGTGGGCGGGTTCTCGGCCGGCCAATCCAACTGTTCAGGCCGCCATATTTGAGTCACAAAAACGACTACCCAAAACCAATGGGTGACGTCACGTCCATTGTTTTTACAGTCTATGGTTGTAACGGGGCTGAGGCGGGGGGGGGGGGTTACCTGCCGTCAGAATATTTTGTGGCAACCAGAAAAACAATGTTTGATCTGGCGTTTGGGATATGCGATTAATGCAAAAGAAGATTTTGCTACACCCGGCGGTTAAACCAGCACTAAGTAACTTTTCAACCTTCATATATTTTCATAACTTTTGTGATGGTACATCGACTTACAACAAGTTGAATGACACCTCTGTCGTGGTCTGAGGGGGTCTGTATCTCTTTCTCTGGCACTAAGCAGCTTTGAGGAGCATGGTAGGAACCCTGCTCTCACTTAAGTTTCACTTTCACTTTTGCGAGTCACAACAAGGAGGGAGCAGGCAAAACGGCACTTTAGCAATGGATTATGTTTGTGTTTTCACTTTGAAATGATGCACTGGAAACAGAAACTTAGTTTTGATGTCTTCTGTTAATTTTAATGCAGGATATTTACAGGGCTTCACGCTAGTGTTCATGGGAAATGGAGTCTTCCTTCAGGCAAAACACTACCGCTTTGGTCCACAGGCGCCGCCAAACTCAACCAAAACTGAAAGTTCTTTAGTACTGCTTTAAGTCGGACCGGTGGCATATTGGGAGTCGGCCATTATTTGAAGTTTTACGGGTACCAGAGTCCTGTCATCAAGCAGCAAAGGAAACCATCGCGTCTCCTTCTCTCTCTCTTCACGCTCTGCGCCAGAAGGGTGCGTTCACGCTCAGCACAACGTTTGAACGGAGCGGAGCCCCTATGAACCCCGCGGGCACACAAGCAGCGCATCAACGTCATCTTGCGACCCGGAGCTGAAATCAAACGCACCCCCTTCTGCTGCGGTCGAGTTGAACCGAGTTGAAAGCGGCAGCACTGAGCTCCATAGAACTACATTGATTTTCAATCAAGATTCCAGCATGGCGGCCGCCTCAAAAATTATAATGCAGAAAAAACCCTGCATATAGCTGGGGGCGGCACAAAATTAGCTAGAGGTGGCCGCCACGCAAATTTGAACGCAGGAAAAACCCTGGGTAATTAACAAATACATTGCGCTAATGTGTTCAAATTCAAATTGCACTCGCCATCAGGGGGGGCGAGTATCCGAGTAGTGAAATGGCACTCGGATGCTGCCCAAGCCGAGCAAGTACTTGAGTACTCGGATATCGGTTACAGCCCTAGCGAGCAGTATGCACGTGAGTCAAGAGCACGAGTGGCCTCGGTGCGGCTCGATGCCTGGCTGCAGTTGAACTCGTGGTCCGTTTGTTTTGTGAACACGGCCTGGTGTACACCACAAGTTAGAGCTCATGTAAACATGATGTGCCACCCATCTTTCTCCGGCCAGTCGTCATGGAAACCGTCTGCCAGTGGTGAGGCGTTGGGACCAGAGTGAAAACAAACGTTTGTGAATGCGAACTGTTCCTCTCTCCTCAGCCTGGTGTTTGGCTGCACTTTGAATGAAAAGAGTTCAAAATGTGAAGATCTAACCTCCGTCTGAGGCTGATCAGTTGATCCAGAGCTCAGTGGATGTGGCTGCTCAGCTGGAGCAGCGTCTAACGGCAAGAAAAAAGAAACAGCGATCGTCTTCTCCTCGGGTTGCTGATGGGTACAAGTCTAGTCACAGACATTCAATAGAGAGTATTTTAGTCTTATCAGTTAACGGTTATTAATTGGTAAACGAGTGTCGTTTATCTTAGCTTGCTGCAGCGCTGTGTACGGCTGTGAGGGAAACGTTTAGATTTTTGAAGTTTATGAAACGATTCAGAATCGTAGACGATAGAATCGCAATTCTTACATGAATTCCCCCCCACCCCACCCCTTGTATCGAATGAGTATCAAGAATTGTGGATATTCACTAGTATGGGTATTGACTACTGAAATTCAAGCCTAGTGGCTACACAGTCTGTAGTAGAATGAACGAAGAAAACAACAACTTTGTTTTCTTTCGTGAGAAAATGTTTGATGATGTAGGTTTTCACATATTTAATGAGTTATCATGTGATGAAGACTCGAGAGGCCATCAACTGTGTTGTGAAAGAGAAAAGCAGAAAAACAATGAAAACCTACAAACAAGGTCAAATGTCTCATGAGATTAACACTGAACCTGGTAATGCTAATTAGCCGCCAGCTGGAGAAGGAAGTCCTCAGCTACATGATCACAGCAGCTGGGTGGCTGTTGGTAATTTTCCACTTTCGAGTTGATATAATATTACAAGCCATACTCTGTTTACTTTTCATCAAAACTGCAGACAAAAATGAGGTAGCGTCTCTATCAGGTAACAAACTGCTCTGTTTAACCCCGCCCAAAAATGAGTAATTCGTCACCTATTGATCTAACAGTTAAAACGATGCAGAAGACAGCTCAGCTTGCAGATGTAGAGCAGACGGAGGAGATCTCTGGCTACTGCGCAGTTAAACATGCACACTATTAGGCTCATTAATCAGAGGCAGCTACACTGAAACTAACGCTGCTGCTGCCAGACAGCCAGAAGGACAACGCATCCCCAGACAGACACATGGGCAGACAGCAGCTTCACATCAGTTCATTTAAAAACTGCACACTTCTCTCAGATCACCACTTCCGCCTGGTAGTACCATGGAATCTGTATCTGGATAATTACACCTGATCACTGATCTTTGCATTTAGACCTGGTAAAAAATAAGAGATGTCTGTCCAAGCTACAAAACCTGTGATGAAAAATGCATTAGGTTTACATCAAATTTCTATCAACAGAAATCAATGCAGCAGGCACGCCATTGTAGGACTTCTCCACACACAACAAAGGATTATCCCAAAAAATTAGCTGAATCTGTCTCAATGTCTGTTATACTGACAGTTGGCCAATAAAATACTGCATTAGAGGATACAGTACATTTCTGTGCCATTACTTTGTAATGTGCATGCTGTATTTTTACCGTTAATTGAAGAATGAGAGTACAAGTGGTTGACGGCCGGGCCAGTATCAGATGGATGGAGAGTGTTCATGTGAACCAATATAAACTACATGTAAAAGCCATTACCTAAAAGTCAGTCCCTCCAGGATTTTGCGGGCTTTTTTTATGATTGTTGCGGCCTAAAATGCCTGATTTTGCGGCCACATTTTGGAAAAATTGCGGTGCATGTTGCGATGTTTTAAGCGCTTTTGTTGCGATTAAATTGCGGGAGACAGCGAAAGTTGCAAAAAAAAGTTGCGGTTTTGTTCTGAATAATTAAAAATCAAAGGAAAATTGAAAATTTTGAAATGTCACAAAATAATGTGAGGTCCTGTTATACTAGCAATTTTCCACTTGTTAAGAAAGGCACAGGAAAACTACATAGAGTTGAAAGTTGTTTTACTTTTATTTAAAATGTCTGTTTAAAAATCGTGGTAAAAGAACTGTTTTAAAATACCATTAAAACAGTCCAGTCTTTGAATAAAAAGGGGAGGGTGGCTACTCAAGTCCAGGGCCAGGGCCCCCTAGGATGGGGGGAGGGCCGCCGGCTGCTCCGCTCCGGCCCTGCAGTGGCGCACTCACTGGATTCCCCCTCGGCGAGTGCTGCGGGGTTGACACAGCCTCGGGTGGTCAACTAGGACAACTCACACACTCAACACGTTCAACTCAGCTTGTGTTCCTTTACTTATCACTTTGTGCACGTTGTATCAAGTTTCTTGCCGTCAGCCCAGCCACGCTGTTCCTCCGTGGACTCACTTTCAACCACCGCTCCGTCCAGACTCGCACTCTCTGCTGTGTAACTCGCGGAAAGCACCGACTATTGGTCCAATTTGCGGAAAAGTTGCGGTGATTGTACAAAATTGCAAGATCGCAAAAATTCGCGGGGATTGGCTGAATTTGCGTTAATTGTTGCAATCGCAACATCGCGAATTCCTGGAGGGACTGAAAAGTAAAACAAAACTTACATTCAAATTACATTACATTTCAGTGGAAGCAGTGTTGGTCACCCTTTTTTACCAGTGCATCAAAGTTTGTAGTCTTTGCTATAATTTGGACAATTTTGTACAAACACTCAACGCGCCAGATTAAAAAGCAGGTCGTGTATGGCCAGTAGTGGTGGGTGCAATTCATCGATGTGGCAAAACATGTAACCTTGGCGCGCGCGCCGCCCGGACTGTTTAGTGAGCGGGACCACAACAAACGGAGCCGAGCGGTCACTGAGCATGGATGTTTTATATTATCTAGATCCTGAGCTATTAAAGTTAAACAGCTAACGGTTAGCCCTGCCAATTTACGTAACACACGTAAAGTTTATGCCAGAGAAAGCATCAGTGGCTGTAACTGACAGCTAAGCTAACGGAAGTGGCTAAGCTAACGATCAGGACATCAACTATTAAAATTTCAATGGCGGCCCACCACAAATAAATTACGCCACAAATACATCTTTCGGCTTTTGGCTCGACCAACGCAATATCGCTCCATTCATTCATCTCTGCATAGCGCTCTTTCGCCGTTATTGGCGTTCACACACACAGAGAGAGACAGAAAGAAGCACGCATGCATGACAGCAGAATCGACAATTGTTATAATCGAAAAATCGAAGAATCAAAGCTCCCATAATCGAAATCGAATCGAATCGAATCGTGAGGCACCCTTGTTGGAACACCCCTAATGGCCGGTGGGTCGCGGTTTGCCCATGTCTGCTTTAGAGTCTCATGAAGTGATGCTGCTCAACAACATCTTTTCTTTGCAGGGGAAGGGCTCCATATGTTGCTTTTTTTTATTGGTCTAGGAGAGGTGGCATTAGGTGACCTTTATGTTTGTTGTGCATCATTCAAAAGGAAAAATATTCACCCACCCTGTAGGGATGGCAGGAATTGATATGATTTTATTGATACCAATGCCATTTGTGATTCCTGTGGATTTTCTGTCTGGGGAAAAAGGTAAGGCTGCTTTTCAGCGTCAACAATACAAATTTTGTTATGACTGAATACTGAACAGGATACGCTTTCACAACTAATTTTGTTACTGCACAGTGACAGTCATCTTCTTTCCCCTGTGTTATTTTGCCCCTTGCGGCCATTATGAAAGGAGTTTGCTGTTGGCCACTTTAGGGGGCCGGGACTGGGACATGGAGCTGGGCGAGTGACTTTTTGAATAAATGCTGAGGTGTAATGTAATGACAGACTGCACGCATGATTTTACACTTTGCCATGTAAAAGTTTTGAGTCATTGATGAGAGCATCACAAAACTGTTGCTGGTGCTTTAACCCATATTTGAGATCTTAGTGCCACGGACAGTGCACATTTCACTATTAGTGTTTTGTGAAATAGAGCTACAGCTCTGCAAGTAGGGCTAGGCGATATGGTTTTTGGTGATGTCTTTTTTCTACCATACATCAGCTCTAAAATGTATCTATCACGAGGCTATAGTCTTTATATTTATTTGAACAGGTTGTTGATTAATATTTAGCTTTTTACTCTGACAGTTTTATTGCTCTGACTCGGTAACTATTAATTGCGTTGATGTTATTTTACGCGTTAAATGTTTAAAATTAATCTCCAAAATTAACGCGTTAACTTTGACAGCACTAAAAAAAACCTTTTTTTTTTAAAATAAAATTGAGTATGAAAACTAATTTTACCTACTTCATAATTGCTGACTGCATGTGTTGTATTCATTGATGCACTTAAGAATATTCATGTTCTGTGTTTATAAAAACTTGTTTTGTAAATAGTTAGTTGACTATTGTGATCAAAAACATTGATCTGAAGCTCAGTGCTGATGCTGTTCTGTAAATAGTTTACTAATAAACAATAAATATAGCAACTTCTGATCAATACATATCAATTTCAAGCTTAAAATAACATACCGGTTAAAGTGAAATTCCGGCGTAAGTGTAAACCATGGTCAAACACACCGTAACACCGAGTTAGACCCCCCCTCGAGAGATCAATTTGCCCGACCGCTACATTCACGAGATCCACCAACTTCAGCAAATACCGCATTATCGCCACACACGGCGCTGTCCGGATCCACTGTCTGACCGCAACCAAAACGCCACCATTTGCCCAAAATAATGCTCAGAACTGCACCAAATGTCATCAATAGTACACACAGGGTCCCAGCACGTAGTACGAGTTGTCAAACATCTGCTAGCTTTGCCTGTTTTCTTTAGCAAGGAGATGCAACTCAACTCACCTACTTCTCCTCCGGGAGCCGCTCGTTGGTGAGGAAGCCCTGACGAGTCGATCACCGAGTGCACCGGAGTTCCGCAGCTCTTAAAAATGCTCATTTGCGCCTATATCGTGGCCAGCACTCGATAATAATAGTTATAAAGTGATATGCAAGATAAAAAAAAAAAAAAACTCTGATTGTATTTCCATGAGGTAATTGTTGATTGAGCTGCGGAACTCCGGTGCACTCGGTGATCGACTCGTCAGGGCTTCCTCACCAACGAGCGGCTCCCGGAGGAGAAGTAGGTGAGTTGAGTTGCATCTCCTTGCTAAAGAAAACAGGCAAAGCTAGCAGATGTTTGACAACTCGTACTACGTGCTGGGACCCTGTGTGTACTATTGATGACATTTGGTGCAGTTCTGAGCATTATTTTGGGCAAATGGTGGCGTTTTGGTTGCGGTCAGACAGTGGATCCGGACAGCGCCGTGTGTGGCGATAATGCGGTATTTGCTGAAGTTGGTGGATCTCGTGAATGTAGCGGTCGGGCAAATTGATCTCTCGAGGGGGGGTCTAACTCGGTGTTACGGTGTGTTTGACCATGGTTTACACTTACGCCGGAATTTCACTTTAAAACCCCACACCCTCCGAGTACAGATATGGATACAGATAATTTATATGGTTGAACAGATACAGATAATGGTGTACTTGCTCATCTCTACAGAGCACTGGTATCGGAATAGTATCGGTATCGGACAGATATCCAAATTCAGGTTTTGGGATCGGATCAGAAGGGGAAAAATGTGGATCAGTGCATCCCTAAAAAGGCAAATGATTTTGATGGACTGCCATGGACCCAGTTCTCAACTCTGTTGGCTCTTGATTCCCATCTCTACACCTGAGGGGGTAAATCAAAGCTAACTTTTTTTTGACACCGGTCCGGCACAACATTATGAGCTAGGGCTGTCACTTTTTAGAAATTAGGTTCGAATGAATGTCAAATGACCTGTAATTCGTTCGGATAAATTCAAATACCCCCCAGTAACACCCAGTAAGAAGCTGCAGATGGGTCGACCAAACGGCGCTATTCTCCCTCTGCCATCTGATTTTTAAATACCAGTGCTCATCCTCAAAAACCAAATCACATGAAAGCGATGCAGGCTTCGGGGCAAGGAATCGCGGATGCGCGTGTCTTTGAGAATAAAATCAAAGCTGAGCCGTTTTCCCCCTTACACGTCTATATAAGTTAGTTTGGAGTCATCCACCACCCAACCTCCCCAAAGACAGAAAAGCTAGGGGAAACACTGACCACTATATAACAGTGATTGCGCATGCACACCTTTTTAAATGCAGTCTATGATACACACTTAGCAGAGAAGAAAAGCAAACACAGTTGGGTGAGGCGCTGGAGTGTCTCGCCCTTTAGTGGCCAATGCTGGCAACGGGAGCCTCGAGGGCTATGCTGCGACGACTAGGAGGGTCGCTACCGTGAGCACTGCAGTCTAGGCTGCAGGGCTAGCCGAGGCAAGCCGCACACGCCCCAGGGCTCTACCTGGGCCGTCTGCATGGGTCCAATATGACAGTTAGTAGCATGCATTATGGATGTTGTTGGGTGGTATTTGACAAGCTTTGCAGGTGGGCATGACTACAGTGCCTGCAGCAGACACACCTCCAGCTTCCAGAGCCCAGAGAACTGCTTGATTTTTCACGATTTTAAAACCTAATTTCTAGTGTTGCACCGATACCATTTTTTGGCCCCTGATACCGATTCCGATTCCCAGCTGTGCAGTATCTGCCGATACCGATACCGTTCCGATACCACACAGTTTGGAAAAAAAAATATATAAGAGCTTTTTTTCTTCTAATACTATAATCCAGTAGAACTTTTTTATTGCCTACCTGGTAAAAATGTTTAAGTAACACGTTATTTAAACTTTAAATAATGTTGAGGGTCCAATGTAACGCATTTTTACATTTAGGAACAGTAAAAACACCCCAAACATTTTTCCTCTGACTTGACCAACACAATAGATTTGATACATGAAATGGTCTTTCCTGCCACTACACTAATGATTACTGTATATACATAAATAACAGTAGCATAAACTGATTGGTTGAACGCAGCCTGATGTAAACATTAATAAACTCAGTAACCAATCACACAGGCAACTCCA
This sequence comes from Trachurus japonicus, assembly GCF_045865225.1. Taxonomy (NCBI): domain Eukaryota; kingdom Metazoa; phylum Chordata; class Actinopteri; order Carangiformes; family Carangidae; genus Trachurus; species Trachurus japonicus. The sequence continues at coordinate 24,425,861 of NC_140911.1, read as the reverse complement.
TGCTGTCCATGTGTGATGTTCAGGGACAGGTCTGAAGACAGAGCGCTGAGGTTGAAGTCCTATAATAATGAGATGAGATGAGATGAGAGACACCTGTGACAGTGACAGGTCTACTCTGTAGCTTCGTCTTGACCACATGTCAGCTGATCAGCTGCAGCAGAGGAAACTCCGCTGCTCTCAGCTGCACCGCAACGAGCGCTTTTTAAAAAAAATTTTAATTAAGCTCCGGTAGCGACCGCGCCGACATAACGTAGCGGGATCTCTATTTACATGTGTGCGCACCGCACACGGAGAGAGGAGGTGAAAAGAGACAACACTGTTACCTGCTGTATAGGCTACTGGCCACAGACCAGTGTGCAACGAGTCAAAAAGCCGCCGTCACTGCAGCCTGAACGCAGCTCAAATCGACTGGTGTCTGAGCACGGCGAACAAGCTTTGATAAACACACCGGACCCGCGTCGGTTTGGCAGCTCAGTGACGGCGGCTTTTTGACTCGTTACACACTGGTCTCTGTGTTTTAGCGATGGTACAGGCTGAGGCCAGTATACAGCAGGTAACAGTGTTGTTGTCTCTTCTCACCTCCTCTCTCCCCTGTGTGTGCTCAGTGCGCTGCACAGTGCGCTGCTCAGTGCGGTGCGCACACATTTAAATAGAGATCCCGCTACTTTATGTCGGCTTTGCTTGTTTACATTTCACAAAAAATTCCTTGAAAAGGATTAACTGCAATTAATTGAATTGTTTACATCCTTACTTGGCTTGGCATGCACTGAACACGTGTGATCACACAGCAGTGAGTGTCGGGCGAGAGAAGACACAAGGCGCAGCGTTCATATCAGTAAATGGCATTGGTGCGTCATTTGTTTTACTCGTCGATACCGATGCCAGCATTTTAGTGCGGTATCGGGCCCCCTACCGATACTAGTATCGGTATCGGTGCAACACTACTAATTTCATACTAAACGAAATTTTATAGCATTCAAATTTGGCAGAATGGTTAATAAGACATCTGTCTGTGATAGGACTGACTCAGAACACAAATATAGTTTCACTTTACAGACTTTAAATTATAAAAGAAAATACATATTTCTGCACCACTTCAACAAAATGGAGAAGGATCATATGAAAAAAGTCATTGCTTTGACTTGAGAATCAGAATTTAAATAAAACTTAATTTGGACTTGTTCATTGTTTCAAAACCCCACAGATTTGTAAGATTAATCGGAGAACCACATTTTGTTCTTATGGTCCGAATCTTCTTCTGAAATGGTCATTAATAATAAATGTGAATTATTTAAGGCTCAAGATAAATTTTTCATCCTCATCAAAGGTGAAAAGAAGAATAAAGTACAGGGAAGAAGAAGAGGCAACAAGATGAAGAAATAAAATCTGAAAAGAGGACGGAAAGAAGGACACAGGCAAAAAGAGAGACAGAAGAAAACAGAGAGGACAATTACTGATGCAGAATCCAGACATGGATCCTTGTTGCAACTGTAAACAACACAACTTCTCATGATTCAACATGACTGTGTGACGCTCCCAGGAAGAAGTTTTCTCACTGGGCAGCAGTGACAGAGGGGCCAACAGGGTGGGGGATGGGAGGAGGGGGAGGGTTAGTAGGGTTAAGTGTGTGTAGATTGAAACCTGTGCAACAGAGCCTGTATTAACCTAATAAGGCCTATGGAGGTCATCGTTGGTGTTTACACCGTTTACATGTTAATGTGGCCTTATCCACACTCATCTTTCCAGATGCACTTTCCCATCAAACGTTGCTTCATCATCACATGATGCTAGCCTGGCTGCACTTCTGAATCACCACACTCACATCTGATGCTTTCAGTGATTCAAACTGGTCGGGGGTTGTGTTCAGTGGCAGCTGTTTTCCCAAGAGGCCAATCACGTCTTTGTCGGTAGGAATGGAACATCACTGTCCTACGTAGTTAGCTAGCCAGCTGCATCCATGAAAAATAGCAAAACAAAAATAGCATCATCAGTTTTCTCACTTAGGCTGTCTTTACACTACACGGTTCAAGTGGCCCAATTCCGATTTTTTTCTCTCAAGTGGCTCAGATCGGATCTGTAACATGAATGTGTAAACGGGACAAATGCGCATGGAATCGGATATTGTCAGATCAGATTCAGGCCCCCGTTATATGTGGAAATAAATCAGATAAAAATCGGATCTCTGCCAATGCGTCTGCAGTCTAAACAGACAGATCGGATCTTCCCTGGCAATGCATGTCATACGTCATCAAAGATAATATAAATTCACGTGCTCACGCGTCTCGCTGAACCTCTGTAGTCCGTGATTGACACGTGGGGCTGACCTGGACTACCGTGGCCAGCTGTGGTCAGCTGTAATCACTGTCACAGGCGTTACAGTGTTTAATAAACTCGCCGTCCCTGTAAATGAGGGAAACCTCAATGACCAACGAGTTAAAATAAAGGTTTAAATAAATAAAAAAATAATTTTTGTGGTGTCCGCGCGTCTGTTTTTTTCCCCCTCACTAGTTCTTGTTTTCATATAGCCACTACAGTAACATTCATTTCTATGCAGATCGATACGAGGGCAAGCGAGGGAGCGCGAGATAAACACCAGATTTCAGGTTTTCCTACCGGCAAAAACTGAACCGAGCCGATAAGAAATCAAGAGAGGAAAAACAAACATTGTATAAATGTGTGAGGCTGTCCCCGTCCTCACGACGCGAGCGACGGAGGATCAAACGGTGGCACAACTGTCACCGTCACTCAGCTGCTCATCTCACAGCAGCTCCGCTCCACGCATAGACTGTAAAAAAAAAAGGCTCCACGCAGCCACTTCACTAACGTTATTTTGTAACGTTCACTTTGTAAGTGACGTGTTGGATATAAACTCTGTACACCAGACTCACCTTTGTTTAAAAATATTATTATATTATATATTATTATGTGACAATTTCCTGAAATCACTAGTTTATTTCCAGCGGGTTGTTTCATGCAAGCACAGCAGGTGTAAATGCAGATTATCAGATCTGGGTCACTTCTGATAGAACATGTAAATAGACCATCAAAAAAATCGGATATAGGCAACAAATCGGAATTGGGCATCAAGACCTGCAGTGTAAAGACAGCCCTAGTGGACGGTCAGCACAGATGCCCAGGTTGATTGACAAGAGCACCAACTATTAAATATATTATTTTAGTTTGACAAATGTCAAGCTAACATCTCCTTGTAATTAAAAAAAGACACAAGACTATATGAAGTCCCAAGCTGCTGCTGCTTGTCTGACAAATATCACCCAACACATAAAGACAACTATCGCTTAAGTGGGCTGAAAATAAAAACTGTTGCAGATCCATTGTTAACACCCATGATGATGTGAGAAATATTTTCAGACCGTATCAGTCTGAAAGAGTCATGGACAGTGGGAAAGTATAACACTCAGCTGACCAATGGCATAACATTAACCTTCAGTAATATTAGGGCTGGGCGGTATGACCTAAAATTCATATCACGGTATAAATTGAATCCCTTCACGGTAGGGCTGGGTGATATGGCCTAAAAAAAAAATCTCCATTTTTTTTTTTACAAAAAATCCGATTCACGATTTAAAATCGCCCCCCCCCCCCCCTCCCACCTAAAGCTATAAAAAAAATACTAGCATGATAAGGTGTATTATAAGATGTTTACAGTTAATGAACTATTCTTTTACAAAACATATTATGAACAATGTGAAATTTCTTGCCGCACCGGCGGTCCTGTTGCCGCCGCCATGCACCAGTTAAGCCAGGAACATACTGGCCCGACCGTCGGAAGTCGGGGAGAGTCGGACGACGTCGGGTACAGGCAACTGGCGTCGCCGTCATTAGCGGTCCTTAGCAGGTCTGCGCCAACCAATTGGCACCAGTGTTCACGGCTATATTCAATCTGTCCCTGGCAGTCCATCATCCCCACTTGCTTTAAAAGGTCGACCATCATTCCCGTACCCAAAAAACCTAGACCAGCCTGTCATAACGATTATCGCCCAGTTGCACTCACCTCTGTGGTGATGAAGTGTTTTGAGAAGCTGGTCAAGGCCCACATCTGCTCCTCACTGCCCAACACCCTGGACCCCCTACAATTCGCCTACCGGCAAAACAGATCCACTGAGGATGCTATTGCTCATATATTGCACACTGTCCTATCACACCTGGACAAGAGCAAGGGGTTGAACTATGTGAGACTATTATTTGTTGACTATAGCTCAGCCTTTAACACCATCCTTCCCTCCACCCTCATCACAAAGCTCAGGAGCCTGGGGCTGAACGATGCCCTCTGCAGGTGGATCCTGGACTTTTTGACAGAGAGACCTCAGGTGGTGAAAGCAGGCAGGTACACCTCATCCTCCCTCACCCTCAGCACAGGAGCCCCCAGGGCTGTTTTATCCCCTCTGTTGTACTCCCTGTACACGCACGATTCTGCAGCCACCACAGACTCTAATACCATTGTTAAGTTTGCTGACGACACCGTAGTGGTAAGTGGTAATTTTGGCTTTAGCGCTGTTAAAACGTGGCTGGTTAAATTGTTTTTGGGAGATTAATGTTGGTCTCATTGATGAAATTAACTGTGGCAGTGGCATTAGTTTGTTTGAATGAAAAGTGAGCAGGGCTGCCCCTGGTCTGTATTGGTCTGTATTTCTATGGGTGAGTCCTCGCCACTCAATCGCTCTGGTCGGCAGTCGGGGCAGTGTGTTTCACTTTTTCCTTTCTCCCGACGAGAGGCGACAGACTCGTCGGCCAAAGCCGTCGGCGTCGGGACGCATCGGGAAGCGTTGTGGCGGTGTGTTCCTGGCTGTAGGCCTAATCCACAACAACAATGAGACGGCCTACCTGGAAGAGGTGAGGCACTTTCTGCTGTTTATTTGAATAGGAAATATTGAAAGACAAAATGCAATTTACACTTGGAAATCCCACAAGCCCCGCCCCCTCGACTTTTCGACACTCCATTTTTTTTGTCGAGGGGAGCCTGTGTCGATTTTTTGTCGATTTGTCGACAAAAAGTCCCATCCCTAACCTAAACGTCAGCAAGACTAAAGAGATGCTGGTGGACTTTGGGAGGTCACAGGTGTGGGACTACACTCCTCTATCCATCGATGGGACCCCTGTGGAGAGGGTGGATATATTTAAGTATCTCGGTGTCCAGATCACAAATGATCTGACCTGGTCTACCCACCTTGACATCGTGGAAAAGAAGGCAAGACAGAGACTGTACCACCTAAGGAGGCTGAAGAAATTCAGAGCATCCAAAACAGTCCTGCGTAGCTTCTACTCCAGCACCATCGAGAGCATCCTGACTGGGAATATCACCACTTGGTATGGCAACACCACCATGCAGGACAGAGTGGCTATACAGAGAGTGGTAGGTTCAGCTGAACGTACCATAGGGGAGCACCTTCCCAGTGTAGGGGACATCTATCCCAAAAGGTGCAGGGCCACTACCACCAGAATCCTGCGAGATCCCAGCCACCCAGGTTATGGAGTGTTCTCACCGCTCCGTTCAGGGAAAAGATTCTGCACACTGGCAGCAAGAACTGAAAGACTCAGGAAGAGTTTTTTCCCCCAAGCCGTCCGTTATCTCAATGGCACTGACTATGCACTTTGAAATAACACTATGCACTTTTTATATACATAAGTATAGTACATAGCATATAAACTCTTATGTGCAATAAGCCCCCCTACATCTAATGTATTTTATGTTGTTAATGTTTCTTATTTTATTGGTGATGTATGTCAGTCTTGTTGTATGTTTATTTTTGCACAGAGCTGACTGTCAACATTTCACTGCATTACATGTATGTGACAAATAAACTCTGAACTGAACTAGCTGCTACACGGTGGTGGCGGTGCTTGGGCTGCCGTGGTATTGTTCCTTTTGTAGGGAGCAACAACGCGGGAGTGTTGTTACGGGGGGGCAGCGCACTCTGAACTACGGGAGCCCAGCAGGGAGCGTTGATGGTGGATGTTGAAGAGAAAATCGATTTTTATTAAAATAATTCGACGTAAAGTACAAATTCGAATTAATCGATAAAATCGATTTATCGCCCAGCCCTACTTCACGATAACGGAAGCAAACAAACACAAATAACAATGCCATAAATGGTAAAATAAATTGCTGGTGTTCCCTTTGTTTGCTGTCACTGTCACTCCACACACCTTGCAAATTATCTTTTTCTACTCAACACACACACACACACACACACACACACGCACACACACACACACACACACACACGCACACACACACACACACACACACACACACACACACACACACACACACACACACGAAGAGAGTTTAATGGTGAGTGAGATGTGAGATCTTTTGGAGTCTCCAGTTCTTCTTTCTACGAGGTACATAAAGTCACAGACTTTACTTTCACTTTCGTCAACTTACCAACTGAAGCTTTACAGCCAAACCAAGTCCAAATCACGGACGTAGCACCTCTTGGTTTTTTTTTAACAAGCTCTCCATGACGTCATCGACGATAGGACGGTAGAGCGCAAATCTCTACAGTGGGCCAAATTTTCTACCGTCTACCGCATACACAGCGTATACCGTGCAGCCCTAACCAATATTTCATATCATTTTGTTTTTATGCATTTTCAGACATTGCAGAATATATTCTCAGTATGATGACACACTAAATTGAAACAGGGAGCACTGTACTGCTAAAAATGAGCATGTTGACATTAGCATTTAGCTTAAAGTTCTCCTGTGCCTACATGAGATTTGAAATTGAGATCTCTCAATGAAATTTTTAATATTTAGAATATCATCTTAATCATAGAATTTTGTAATTTCACTTAAACCAAAACAGAGATTTTCATAAGGAAGTTAGATGATGACAATTTTCGACATGAAGTCTTCACAGAATTAGTCACCAGCCCCAATTCCAGACCGCATTGACAATAAATATTTTAAAGAAGTAGAACAATAAAAACATTCACTAAATGTGCCTCCTTAATCTGTAATACTACCACAGCTGGGCCACATAATGGCCCTCATTTATTGCGCAGGATCTGGTGTAGATTCTGGTGTAAATATCAGTGTACGGCAAGTGTCACGTGTGATTTACTAAAAGTGTGTACGCTGCTGATTTCGGCGTAGAACCGGCGTGGTGGTGATAAATCCGGCGGCTGAAAACGAGCGTAATTTAAATGTCACGCCCCGATATATTCCTGCTTTAGAGGCGTCGCCCTGCCCCTTTTACGACATGGAGACACGGAAGACGGCCAAGAAGAGGGACTTTACTGGCGTTACCGCGTTGAACAGGGAGAGGGTGGCAACATTAAATATCTGGACATTGATAGATTGATAGTTTTTGTGATTGATAAGCGTCATCCCGGTGGATGGAGGCTGCAGACGCACGTGTCACCGACCACGTCAGGAAAACCAGCGATCTCATGAAATGCTCCTGCAGTTTACTAAACACAAGTGACTGAGGAGAAATCATAGGCATATTACTGCTGCAAACGCTACTTTATGACCATCAGCACCGCTGGCATGGTTCGGCTGATGGAGGGATGTGAAATACCGGCCCGATCTCCCGCTGACAGGTCCCGGTGACGGGGAAAAAAAGAAACACTCCGCCGCGGAGATCAGCTGCACCTGGACAGGTAGCGGAGCCCCCCCCCCCCCCGGCTCCGGTGTCCGGCAGAGAGAGAGACTGAGGAGCCGTCCGGTCATGCTCTGGTGCTGCAGATGTTGGAAGTTTGTGTGTGTGATCTACAATAACAGGTCAGTCTGTCATTGACTGTTTCTGTTTACACAGCTGATTAACGAACATCTGTCACATCGTGGTTTTTAATTCATCTCAGTTGCCCAAAATAAAAGTCGAGTTATATTTTCAACACAGACTTGGTTTTATCGTTTCTTTTTTTTTTTTTGGCTACTTTTTATCTTTTTATCAATATAAACAACAACAACATGTGGTCCACATCGCTGCGTTATTAGACTATGGTTTAATAATCATTTTGACACAGCAGCACTCCTTCCTGCATGTTCTACGCTGGTTCCAAATGTGCGTACACCTGGTCAGAGCTGGCGTGAGATTTGTGCGTACCGTACGCTCACGCTCAGATTAATGAATGCCGATCCTTGCGGTGAATTTGGTGTACACCCATTTTTTTGGTGTACGCAAGTTTAATAAATGAGGGCCATTGAAACTAAATGAACTGCACGATTTCCCTCCTCAGTGAACGGTGCAGTTTATTTCCCTTGCAGGTTGCCAGAAAATGAAACTGTTGCAGCGGTTACAGAGCAGTTACTCAGAGTGTGCTACCAAGTGTCTGTGATTGACACAGATAGAAAGTATGACATGATCTGGTCTAGGTTACTTCGATTCTTGTAATAGTTGATCTCTGGCACCATATTCTGTTGCTTGTATGGGCAATACGAATGTCTCAAAAAATAAAAACCATCAACCATAATGGCTCTGTAATAAGCCATGATGGACACTTAAAGCTATGGTCTACGATCTGAAAGATGATGAGAAAGACTTGAAAAAAGCACCCCCGCCCACACACACCCCCCTCCCCTCCAAGCTCGTATGGCCCTCCCCCTCGGAGCTTTCTAACGCCAACGACAAAAAATAGATAACCGATAGTATTAATTTATTTATTTATTTTTATTTATTAAAGGAGGACAGTGCACATTAATGAACATAATAAATGTAAAGGTGCCAGTGTTAGCCAACGGCTAGTTTCAGACTGTAGTCCTCCTGGCAAGGTGTTAAAAGCCATTCAAATCTGTCAAAGTTATTGTTATTCATCCGTAAAAGAAAGTAGAGTTCTCAACGGGTTGGGCCAGCCCGACAAACCCGACTGGACCCGTGGGTTCGGGTCGAAAAAATATTAAAGTGACTCGGGTCGGACCTCAGGCTTCCTTTTTTCTCTCTCATAAAACACATTTCTGGTGTAAATTGTTGTTTGTTCATGTGTGAGTCTCAGACAAATATCCCACTCTGCATCTTGTGCTGCTGTGGGCAGAACCACTGAAACATTACTGCCGTAAGATGGCAACAACAGGCATGTGCCTACTCCACAGCTGCAGCTGTGCGTCAACGGCACACGCACTGGTTGGTGGATAAATCTCTGCAAAGGCGCACCGTTCCCGCGGCGGAAATGTATTCAATTGTGCCCGCTGAGCAAAGGGCAAGTGTAGCCTACAGCAGTACGTCAAGTCCCGCTCGTTAGCGGGCCGGTACCGGAGGGGCCAGATGACGTGAGGCAGAAGACGAGTGCTGCGTCACCGGAATCACCTCCCGCTGAAAGCATGCCGCTTTCTTTTTTTTCCTCGGGCCAGGCCGGGTTCGGGCAGATAATTAATGCTGGTGTGTCGGGCTCCGTCGGGTCCGGGCTTAATAACCCGTGGCGGCCCGCCACAAATAAATTACGTCCGCCACAAATAGATTTTTCAGCTTTTGGAAAAAAAAAAAAAAACCCGAACATTTACTCTCGCCTTGGTCAGTGAAAAAAGATTTGTACAACGTTACAGTACGGTACTACAATTAAAATTGACAAATAAATATTTTAGGACCTCTCTGTATACAAAACAAAAACTAAACATATAACTTCTGACCACATGCCTTTTTATTGAAGCCCAAACCAATCTTCTACAATACAAGCTCTCCATAATGAGGCAATCAAAAATAAATGTCTGGTCATCCTGAATTCTCTTAAAGGGACAACGAGGAGTTTGTATTTGGTTATAAAAAAGTTGCACATTGATGTGGATGAATCTACGCTACCCACACTTGTTAATGGCTCCATTTTCGATCAATATATCGTTTTGTCTCTATCGTTATTTTGTTATTAATTATTAGGGGGTCATTCCTATGTTCCCACAGCCCTATGTTCCCATAGCCTCACGCCTGGTTCACACTGGACGCCGAAGCGGAGCGGCCGCGGAAATCGCGCGCGAGCCGCGTCCCTCCAGTTCACACCAGACGCTGATTTCTCCGCGGCGGTCGCGAGCGCCTCTGCTCCTCAGCTGTTGTTTACTCACATTCAGAGCTGTGTTTTTTACATCATGGATAAGTAAATAACCTCATATAATTATAACACCGTGTGCTGTGGGTCAAACAACTCCCTGTACTTCACTTCCAAGATTAATTTCACGTCCTCCTTCACTTTACAACAACTCGTCTCTGCCTCTCTCTTTCTCTCTCTCTTTCCCTGTTTGTTTGTGTGTTTTGACCCCCCCTCCTCCTCCCTGCAGCCAGCCCACTCCGTGTCTCCCTATCCTGTGTGTGTGTGTTTTCATCTCTCTTGTTCTCTGTTGAGTCTGACAAATATAAATACGGTCGCATTTGTCAATCGCGGTATTTTATTTTGAAAATCGCTTTTATTTTGAAAATTGACCGGATTCTCTCGTGTTTCTTTGTGTGACTTCCTGCCAGAATTGACGCGGTCGGCCGCGGCTCGCGCACAAAATAGAGCAGACGCCGAAACCGGCGCTCCACGGCGCGAGCCGACCGCAGAGGACCGCGACGCTCCGCGTCTAGTCTGAACTACAACACCAGTTAACGAGGGCGTCGAATGGAAGCGGACTCCGCTCCGCGGCTATTCGCGGCGCTTCGGCGTCCGGTGTGAACCCGGCGTTATGTTCCCACATTTCTAACTTTTGTTGTCACTGAAAATTAGGCCCTATGTTCCCACAGCCCTTTGGTCCCACCATTGGTTGGGTTTAGGCAATGAAGAAAAGAGTTGGTTAAAGCAGTACTAAAGTACTTTCAGTTTTGGTTGACTTTGGCGGCGCCAGTGGCCCAAAGCGGTAGTGTTTTGCCTGAAGGAAGACTCCATTTCCCATGAGCACTAGCGCGTAGCGCCGTAAACATTCTGATCTCCTGGTGCATGGAAATTAACAGAAGACGTCCAAACTAAGGTTCTGTTACCAGCGGATCATTTCACAGTAAACACACATACACAATCCGACGGAAAGGTGCCGCATTGCCTGCTCCCTCCTCGTCGTGACTCGCGAAAGTGAAACTTAAGTGAGAGCAGGGTTCCCACCATGCTCCTCAAAGCTGCTTAGTGCCAGTGAAGGTGATACAGACCCCCTCAGGCCATGACAGAGGTGTCATTCAACCTGTTGTGAGTCTATGTATCATCACAAAAGTTCTGAAAATATTATATGAAGGTTGAAAAGTTCCTTATTGTTGGTTTAGTAAAAAGACCCGGTAGAGGCTAGACAGGCCAGATAGATAGAGTCCAGATAGGTAGAGAGAGTCCAGTGGGAACATAGGGCCTAATTTTGAGAAAAATCTTGTGGGAACATAGGGCTGTGGGAACATAAGGCTGTGGGAACATAGGCATGGACCCATTATTAGTGGTGGTGGAAGTGCTGGGCGAGCCGACCAGCGTTTCCTTACTTTCGGTTTCGCGGACGCTGCCCGGCGGGTCATGAGAATAACGCCGCCGAATCGCTGTTTATGGTCGGAACTACGGGGCGCATGACGTCTGTCCGACGGCCCATTTCTCCGACCATACATTTCTTTATTTTTGCGTCCATTAGTCCGACCTCCCACTTCTCCGACCTAAGTAGCCCTAACCTTTAACCATAGACTGTAAAAAATACCCTTAACCTTACCCTAAACCTAACCTTAACACTGTAGAATGGGTAGTCGGAGAAATGAGCCGTCGGACTTTTGGGCAGTCAGACAGATGTATGCTCCCCGGAACTACGACGGTATCTGATCGTGAAGAACACTTCACTTTCCAAAACACCTCGTTGTCCCTTTAAGATTTGAAATGTGTTTCGCAATCAAGTTGTTGTTGTTAATTTTCAAAAAAAAAAAAAAAAAAAACCTAAATAAAACACTGCAATCGACAAATGCGATGATGTGAACAGGAGGGCTCCGGCTCGCACACGATTTTCGTTGCTCGGCGCTTTGCAGCGACTCCGCAGCCCGTGTACCGTGCCCCCCACCCCCCCACACACTTTCTTAATTTCGCACTGTGAAATCAACTTTGGTCTATTAATATTAAAATTGTTCAAATTACCACGTTTTGGCTGTTAGAACGCAAACACCCTAAAAAAAAACAACAACAACAAAGACAAAGATGATGTCAAACACATCTGCTACCAATATGGACAGTCCTGGTGAAAGGAGCTCAGCACAGTTGTTAAATGAGGGCAGCATGACCCTCACTCAATGCAGGGTCACAGCACACCTGCCGACATCTAGCGCTTTCAAAAATCACAGAGCCCATTGTACAAAACAACTGTCCTGTCATCCACTGAGCTTTTGCCAGAAAGAGATGCTAGCAGCAGGTTCTGATCAGCATTATCCATCACCATATTATGTATTACTTCTAGTTTAACCAGCAACCACAATTAGTAGCCACAATCACAGGCAAGGTGGCAAAGCAAGCCCACTCTGAGTTTCAAACCCACCTTTCACAAACCAGTGGGTGATGTCTTTTACTGGCTTGGGGTAACGCTGAAATGCTTTACAGTAGTTCAGAACCTGAATTATATCTATGTGCTTAGTAACTGCTAACTAATGGCCCTTTTCTACTAGCTCTACTTGGGTCAACTTAACTTGTTGTTTTAGTTTGCTTTTCCATTAGGGATAGTAGGGCTGTAGCCGATATCCGAGTACTCAAGTACTCACTCGGCTTGGGCGGTATCCGAGTGCCATTTCACTACTCCCCCACCCCCATCCGCCCGTTGGACGGTGGGGGGCGGAGAACACATTAGCACGATTTAGCACGATTTAGCGAATTTATTTATTACCGTCACTGTCCATGTGCCCGTGGTTGTGTGTGTGTGTAAGTGCACCAGCATCGGCCGCCACAGATTCGTTTGTTAATGGGAAATGCGGGATGCGCTGGTTGATAAGTTTCGTTTTTCTTTTTACTGTGGTACGCCATCTTCGTTTTGCAAAAGCTGCAGAAAGGGATGCACATGATTAACCGTTTAACCGTTAACAATAACTTTGACCAATTAATACTATCGGTTAGGGCTGCACGATTAATAGTATTTTCATTGTCATCGCGATGTCGATGTGCACGATGGACACATTGCAAAAGGTCACCTGACATGCCATGAGTACATTTTAGGGACTCGGCCAACTAAGCTTAACTAAATTTAAATAAAAAACAAAAAAACATGTTTTGGGCTTTTGCCTTTAATCGATAGTATAGTAGTAGAGAGAGACAGGAAATGGGGAGGCAGAGAGAGGGGGAATAACATGCAGCAAAGGGCCACCCGAGTCAGGATTCGATACAGCGCCGGCGGCAACAAGGACTGTAGCCTCCGCACATGGGGTGCCTGCTCTACCAACTGAGCTAAACGACCCCCCCCCCTAACTGGCTAAATTTTGTTCAGTCCCTCTTTGCTCATGTCTAAGTTCTCCTCTGTGAGTTTTCACTCATTTCCAGCTGATGCTCAGCTGAGAGCTAAATGTGGCAGGATATAAAAAATATATCGATATATTTTTTTAATGAGATATGGAATTAGACCATTTCGTATTTAGGGTTGTCAGAACGAACTTCGCTATTCGATCACAGTTCGAATGTTAGTCAAAATGAGAACATTCGAAGGTGGAAACTGGCGTTCGAATGTGTGCCTTCCGTAACGAGGCAAATTAACGTAGTGCGTCGCAACGTTCGAAGTAGTAAACATGTTGATAAAACAAACTAGAAAATTTCATCTCGGGAAATTTTGAATGGGCCACGGGGCTACTGCCGGTTGTGCCATCTCTGTCAACATGGGAATCAAACCCACGATCTTAAGGTCAAGACAGAGCTGATCAGACAGACACATGATCATCTTTCTATAAGCACTGATATGGAGGAGCTGTAACCACATTAGGTTACCTGTGTGTGTGTGTGTGTGTGTGTGTGTGTGTGTGTGTGTGTGTGTGTGTGTGTGTCTTGTGTAATAGGGCCAGGACTCAATTAAAACAATTAATCTAATTAATTAGAGGCTTTGTAATTAATCAATCGCAATTAATTGCATTTTAATCGCATATAAATATTTGACCTGAGAACAGTGAGAAGCATTTTTTTCACATGGATTTTAGTATACCATTGAATGACTGAATAGCTTAAGCAACAAAACATTGTTTTTTTTTTCAAGGTGGTACTTAACCAAGACCAACATGCAAATTATCGATTAATTCATTAATCGATATTTGATACAGATTTAAATGGTCTTTCCTGCCAATACACTATGATGATTACTGTAGTATTTAACTAGGCTACATAAATCACAGTAGCAAACTGATTTGTTGAACGGACCAGGTGATGGGCTGACTGGTCCTGTCTAACTTCTGTGTACTGGGTGCCATTGTGCAGGGTGTTAAGGCAGCCTTCCTCCACTGCAGTCCCTATGGTCCTGGACCCTCTGGCTGGTGGGGTGGGCTGCTTTCAGCTGGGGGGGACTCTATCAGCTGCTCCCACGAGAGGCATTTGACACATTTGACACCAACAAGGTTTAACTTTAAAACCAGATTAAATCATGGTTTAAGTTTAAATTCTGTTGCACGTTAACTGTGTTTTAATCACATGAAGGTGTGTGTGTGTGTGTGTGACTGTAATCACATGAAGCTGGCTCTAGAGTCTGTGTGTGTGTGTGTGACTGACTTGACACATAGTTAGTTAGTAGCTGCATCCTGTGTCAGTCTGATTTAGCTGTGTCTCTGTTTATAAACATTTAAACAAGCGCCAGGTGGATTGTTTATGAAGTTAACGAGCTCTGGCCTGAGGATCAAAGAGGTTACCACGGCGATAGGGGCCCCCGCAGGCTGAGACAGACAGAAACGTGGAGAAAAAGAGCCATTTTCTGCCTCTGCACTGGTCTCACATTTAGGCTTAGCATGACAAAACGGTAACTCCTATCAGAACAAAACACAGATCAACGTTGCTCTAAGGACTTACTGAAAATTTTGGTACGATTTGGTGTTTCTACAGTAAATATTTTGGCGACGCTGGCAGTTTTAAAACATCAGGCCGTTCTGCTTCTCTCAGAAAATATTTGTATTGGACTCAATGAGGAGCAGAGACAGACGTGGCCGCACTTAGAGGCTCAGAGTTTAAATTCTGTAAGTCTCTCTGATATTTTGTGCAGATTAAGAGATAGAGGATGAGCTCGTCTACAAACGTGGCGGAAATTATGTGTGTAGAGTGTAAATTGTGGCCGTATGGAGTTTGGATAGAGAAAAAATCTGGAGTTTTTCTGGCATCTCTCCCACTCTAACCGATGATGTCACGCACTCTGACACGAACATTCCGTCCAATACACACCCATTATAATCTAATAATTTCTCCAAAAATGATCATGGTCATTGAACAGGGATTGATCAAAAACTATATGACCTATCAAAACGTGGAGTAATACGACAAAACACAAGACTTGTGTCTACTGTTTAAAGTTTAAATGAAGTCTCTAGGTGAAAGTATGCCTGAGCAGTAGACGTTTGTTAAACTCCAATGATTGGTCTTTTACGCTCTTTTTTTCCCGTCCGTCCCATCGACTTCAATGCAAAATTGTGCGTTCGTACACTGTTGAGAAAAGTAATAGCACACTGATCCCGATCAGGACGCACGTTTTGATATATAATTTGTCCTGCAAGCGGACCGAAGTCTGGCCGGAAGATGAAGGAGAAAATAGAATAACTAGGAAAAAATCCACACAATAACAGTAGTTATAATAATTTTATAATTTATAATAATTATTTTATAATAATTTTGTTGTTGTTGTGCACAAGGTAAAGCTGCAGCTTCAAATATACGAGCAGAGTTTTTTTAATTGCCCGTTCATTCGGCTGCCGCGGTGTGCGTATGTGTCCCCACACTACATGCACTGCTTTTTTTTAAAATTGATCCGCGGTTCACCGCATATTAGATCAGGTTTAAGGGCGATACCAGCTGAGACGCTGAGACCCCCCCCCTCCAAAACAAAAACTCTTCGGATCTAAACGATTCACACAAGTCACCTAATTGGTCATGAAAAAAGCGAGTTTCGCTTTTCGGCGCGCTGTTTGCATCCCTGAACTGTGTAGTAGAAAAGGGCCTTAGAATAGCATCCTTACAAAAAAAAGAAGTAGCTCAGTGTTTCCCACACCTTCATTTATTCGTGGCGGCCCACCACAAAAGAATTATGTCCGCCATGAATAACCCCCCCCATCCTAAAATCCTAAAATCGGCTAAAAAAGCGCCACTGTTTCACTATTTAACTCATTTACAGCTGGTGTCACCTTTGGTCCAGTGGAGCTGGATCAGAACAGAGCGTTAGTATGGAAGGAGAGATCATGCAGATCAGCTGCTGTTTACTTTCTCTTTGAGCGTCTGCGCTGAGAATTGTCTCCGCCTACAGTTGTTCTCCTCACCCGCTGAGCTGAGCGTCAGGAGGTCATTATATATTAGGCTATAGCCTGTATATTTTTCTTTTATATACAGTCAGTCACCACTGAAATAAGTTGTGCGCTCACAGGTAAAGTTAATAATTTCACTTAATGTGGCCATGAATAAATTAATTTCGATGTTTAGCCTGTTATGTGTCAGTGTTGCCCAAACGCAAATATTGAATAAGTCTACGCTGTTTTCACATTTAAAAAGGTCTTTGTTGTCTTTGTACAGAGACAATATGAGATTTGCTTGTAGCCACAGCACCTAAAAAATCCACTGTTTCCATACGCACACCCAGCCTCGCTTTCAATAAAACACACACTTACATTCTATAATGGCGATCAGTGAAATATATATGAAAACAATATAAAACACAATTTAAAATGACAGAACTTGTTGCTCTAGTTTATTTAATTTATATGAATAAAGCTTCATATTTAAAAGTAGTGCAATGCAGAGCTGTCAGAAATTAAAAGAAGCCTCCTCTCTTGTCATATTTGCACCAACACTGTTGCTTCAGGCTGCGATCGTGCTTCTTTGTATCGTTCATACTCTCTCCATTAAAACAACCTGCTCCTCTTGGCTGAAATCAAATTGTTGCTCTATTTCGTGCAGAAGTAGAATCATATGACGCCAAACGCCCCCTTTGATGTGAACGCCGGACTTAACAAACCAAGTTGATAACCAGCTTCATAGTACTGTGTTAACTCGGATCGGGGCTTGAGGTTTTGTTGAGCTGCAGCATGAACACAAAGGCTGGCTATGTTGAGCCTCCTTCGCAGTACAGACCGAGCACATGCACAGTGACGGTAATAAAAAAAATGCGCTAAATCCGCCCCCCATCCCCCCGTTGGACAGTCAGATGGGGGGCGGATAGCAATTTGAACAAATTAGCGCGATTTAGCGCTTTTTTTATTACCATGGGGGAGTATCCGAGTAGTGAAATGGCACTCGGATGCCGCCCAAGCCAAGCGAGTATTTAAGTACTCGGATATCAGCTACAGCCCTAGTAAATTGTTGTAGCTAAAGCTACCCAAAAATAACATGACGTAGGCTAAGTAGTAGGTGCGTGCCGCGGCGCGTCTGCTGTGAACGACACAATCGGCGAAAGGAAACTAGCGCGTGTCCCCGGCGTTAATCTTGCGATAAAAAAATTGAGGCCGTTAAAATTGCTTTGCGTTAACACGCTAATAACACGATATTTTTGACAGCACTACTAAGTATATCATCTGCCTGTGTTGTGTGCGACGTAGAGCTGCCATCGCATTTAGGTAGGCTAATCAGCAAGCGAAACCATAGCTAGCCCAAATCCAACAAGTTTACTAGAATTGTAAATGATTCAAAAATTGGCTGACCAGAAAGCATTTAAAAATCATGTGCGATATATTGTGTGGGAGACCAATAGTTCCACTAATTTGCAAGGATTTCACAACGCTAGCGTTCCCATGAACCAACCCTTCACCAGCAACATTACACGATTACAGGCCAAGACAAAACAACCTAAACCGGCTGACTGATCTGCTAACTGGCTTGAACAAAGAAGCCAAACACTGTGTTATTACCAGAAGCGTTAAATTAAAACAAACAGGCCAGTAAGTATTGCACAACAAAACGTGCGCAACGTTGCTCGTTCTGTGGCTCTCTAGCGCCCCCCTTTACGAACGCGCCAAGAAGAGTCACCACAATGACCACCGTTATCCAGCACTGTTACAGCGCAGCCAAACCGAGAGGCTAAGTTGCAACTTTAGGTGGTTTGGTTGAAAACGTCGCCATTTCCACACAGACTTGTGAACTGCCAGCGACAAGCTTTGCTCACAAAACACTCTAGTCTACAGCCTATCTTTCCTCTGTTTGGGCAGCTACTAGTTGTTGAGGCTCGCTCAGCCCCACCGACCGGCCTGCCCCCGAGCACCTCACAGATTACCCGACGCGTGTGTTGTGTCAGAAACGTAAAGGTTACCGACACGAATGAAAGAGCTCAACAAGAAAAGCGGCATTACCTTCTAGCGGTGCTGCCTCGGCATCCTCCGGTCGCCGCCGCGTTGTCGCTCCACGGTAAAATGGCTGCTACAACAGCGGTGTGGAAGACAGACCAGAGGAGGGGAGGGAGGTGGAGGCTGCCGGGGAGAGCGGAGAGGGGGGCGGGGGGCGGGCTCTGCTAACCCCGCCGATGGGTGGGGGTGGGGAATGGGCACAAATGACCGTAAAATAATCGTAACTCCAATTTATTAATTAAAGAATGTCAAAAACAAATTCTACGGGGATTTTCAGACCAATTTAAACATACTTCATGACACAGTAAACAAACATAAGAAGATCATAGAAACCTGATTAGGTTGTGACGTCAGGGCGGGGCGGGGCTTATTTGTCTGTTTTGGTTTTTGTGTCTAAAAAGCTCTTATCATCGACGACCAGCTAGCCAACCAATCTGATGACTAGTACACTTGGTATATGTTGATATAGTGTTGTGTGTCCAGACCGATCCATAGGCTAATGTTTCTGGACCTCTTCCCCAACACTTAACTTCTGTAAAGGTGCTTAAATCCCCAAAAAAGACCAAAAGAGCTCACCAGAGATTATCAAAATTTAATCCGATAAAGTTTTGTTCTTTCAAAATAAATAAACCTGAATTGGGTCCAGAAACCAAAGTGTTCGAGTTTTGCCGAATGATCCAGTGGAACCTCTTTTCTTTGTAAATGTAGACTACAATGACAATAAAGATCTATCTTACTTTTCTAAACCTCGTTTCACTGGGATGCTTTACATATTTGGCCCACTCTTTCATGCACGAGGAATAATCTAAAACCAAATAGAAATTTACCAGCTCTAGTAGGCTACTGCTGTCACGCCAGCCGTCTTTCGTTTTCAGGTAGTCAAGCCAGCCGCTCCAACATTTTAAGTGCGCCCTTATTACAGACTTTATGGCAAACGCACAGAAGCAAGTGGGAAAGCCAGCGCTAGAGCACTGGAAAAGAGAGTAACGACCTTTTACAGTCTATGGTAACGACACGCATTGGTCCAATAGAAGTGCCTCCTGATGGAGGAATATGGGTATTGCAAAAGCGCCCAAGAACTGACATCTCTGCATTGTTGGTGAATGAGCAAGTGGTATTTTCAATAATTTAAGGACATTTATAGATCACCCACGTTAATAGCATCATTGAGGACCCTTTACAGATAAACACATAGGCGAGTAAAAAAAAATTAATTTAATTTAATTTAAATTTAATGTTTCAATCTATATTTTGTAATAAACAATTTATAAGTATAATTTGATATGACAAAGACACCTAAAAACAAAAACATGGCCGTTTTCATCAATTTACAAGCAAGTGGGCAACACACATAGATTGGAGTGAATTAGTTTTCTGGGCGCTTTTGCAATACCCATATCCTGCCACTCGGGGCGCAAAACCCTTACCAAGGGAGTCAATGGTGGTGTCGTTATAGTGCTCTAGCCAGCGCTAACAAGCGCGTGTGGGAACTTCCGGTTTTCAAAATAAAACGTCAGTGTTAAATGTATTAAGATTTTATTTTGTAAAATATGAGAACTACATTAAAAATTCATAAAAATATTAAATATGTTCGAATGCAATAAAAAGAGGTGCGTGTCATAGAGCAAGCTTAGACCTACTGTCCTACACTGATTCTGAGGCAACAGCTCACATGACCTGGGAGTTATTGAGCTGTAATGCTCATATTTACATTATGACAGGTATTAAAAAATCATAAAAGAAATATTAAATGTGTTTGAAATGAATGCAATAAAAATGGGTGTGTGTCATAGAGCAAGCTTAGATCTACTGTCCTACACTGATTCTGAGCCAACAGGCCACATGACCTGGGAGTTATTGAGCTATAATGCTCATATTTACAGTATAAAACACATTAAAAATTCATAAAAAATATTAAATGTGTTTGAATGCAATAAAAAGAGGTGCGTGTCATAGAGCAAGCTTAGATCTACTGTCCTACACTGATTCTGAGCCAACAGGTCACATGACCTGGGAGTTATTGAGCTATAATGCTCATATTTACATTATGACAGGTATTAAAAATTCATAAAAAAATATTAAATGTGTTCAAACACAATAAAAAGAGGTGCGTGTCGTAGAGCAAGCTTAGATCTACCATCCTGTGTTGATTCCGAGCCAACAGGTCACATGACCTGGGAGTTATTGAGCTATAATGATGATAATTACTGTATAAAACACGTTAAAAATTCATAAAAAATATTAAATGTGTTCAAACGCAATAAAAAGAGGTGCGTATCATAGAGCAAGCTTAGATCTACTGTCCTACACTGATTCTGAGGCAATAAGTCACATGACCTGGAAGTTATTGAGCTCTAATGCTCATATTTACATTATGACAGGTATTAAAAATTCATAAAAAATATTAAATGTGTTTGAATGAAATAAAAAGTGGTTGCTCTATAACACACACAGAATTTTTATGAATTAATTTTTAATACCATGTCATAATGTAAATATGAGCATTAGAGCTCAATAACTCCCAGGTCATGTGACCTATTGCCTCAGGATCAACACAGGACAGTAGATCTAAGCTTGCTCTAGGACACACACCTCTTTTTATTGCATTTGAACACATTTAATATTTTCTATGAATTTTTTTATGTGTTTTATACTGTAATTATGAGCATTATAGCTCAATAACTCCCAGGTCATGTGACCTGTTGGCTCAGAATCAGTGTAGGACAGTAGATCTAAGCTTGCTCTGTGACACACACCTCTTTTTATTGCATTCAAACACATTTAATAATTTTTATGAATTTTTAATACCTGTCATAATGTAAATATGAGCATTACAGCTCAATAACTCCCAGGTCATGTGACCTGTTGCCTCAGAATCAGTGTAGGACAGTAGGTCTAAGCTTGCTCTATGACACATACCTCTTTTTATTGCATTCGAACGTATTTAATATTTTTATGAATTTTTAATGTAGTTCTCATATTTTACAAAATAATACATTTAACACTGACGTTTTATTTTGAAAACCGGAAGTTCCCACACGCTCTTGTAAGTCAGCGCTGGCTTTCCCACTTGCTTCTGTGCGTTTGCCATAAAGTCTGTAATAAGGGCGCACTTAAAATGTTGGCGCGGCTGGCTTGACCTTCCTGAAAACGAAAGACGGCTGGCGTGATCGCAGTGCTCTACTGGAAACTCCACAAACATCCCACTATTTCAAAAGCAACTTGGGCTGTATATATATATATATTTTTTTTTTGAAAACTTATAGCTTCCTCATTGACCATTATGTAGACATGGCAATCATTTCAATTATTCCATGCAAGTCTAATGATTAGCCTGTAGCTATTTGATTACATTCACTACATTCTGTTAGCCTATTGCAACACTTAGCCTACCATCTTGGCACACACAATACATTTTGTGGATCTCACTACAATAGCTAAATTATCATTTTAATCTTAGTGGCACTTATTATTTTATTTCATTATTTTACAAGTCAGATGCCAGTGAAATAAACATGCTAGTTTAAGCCTTGCAAGCTAACAGCTATAGCTTAACTGCAGACCATTGAAAATAATCACTTTGATGGCCCAGCCACATTATTAATTTGTGAACACATTGAAGTGGATCATTTTTGCCAAATGTGTAGCCTAAAGGAAAGTTCAAAGTAATTTCTTTGCTCCGAAGGCAGAAATACCGCTCAAATAGACACAGTCGGCAAGCAAGGAAACGTCACTTCCGGTTAGGGCCGTGGGGGAAAACAAACCGTTTTCCCCATACACACTCATGCAAAAAGGCGGCATTTTAAACCTTTGTCAAACGCTTGTTCGCCGTCCTGTCTTAGTTTTAATCACATGTATATGCTGACAAAGAGCTATATATTAGAAAACTCATCACGATCTGGGTCGATTGCTGTCCGTACATCTTAAAATATAAAGTTTTCACAGCCATAGCCTACACCGAGTCAGCAGGGTCGGCAACCTTCACTTCCGGTCAGAGCGTTACACGTTTGGAGAAGATGAGCGAAGTTCCGATATAAAAGTTCAGGTTGTGGTTTTTGAATTTATTTGCGGTGCAAAATAATACACAATAACTCAGGCAGTGTCTACGAGTGTCTAGAGCCGGCCGGCGGCGACTAAGAGAGCGTCAGAGCCGTGGGGGAAGACAAATATGACTGACTGTGAAATACCTAATATTTTTAAATGTACGGACAACAATCGACCCAGATCGTGATGAGTTTCTAAAAATATAGCTCTCTGTCAGCATATACATGTGATTAAAACTAAGACAGGACGGCGAAAAAGCCTTTGACAAAGGTTTAAAATGCCGCGTTTTTGCATGAGTGTGTATGGGGGACACGGTTTGTTTTCCCCCACGGCCCTAACCGGAAGTGACGTTTCCTTGCTTGCCGACTGTGTCTATCGTTGTGAGGAGAGAAACAATAAAACACAAAATGATGGGAGGTCAAAATGGCTGATCTGCAGCCTGCAGAAAGGGGCGGGACTAAATGTCGATTTGTGATTGACCGGAATTCAATTGTGGGCGTGGCTAAAGGTCGTCTGTTATTGGCTGAAATTCGAACGTGGGCGTGGTTAAAGGTCACTTGTGATTGGTCGCGCCAGCTGTCAATCAAACTCAAAATAAGAAGAAGGAGGAGGTTCATTAGTGCTCCTAGCTGGGCCGCATGGCCGGCCAGCCTCCCCTCCCGAGCTCTGGCAACACACAAAACACACTTTGCTCGGCACCAGCACCAGTACCGGCAACGATGGCGGCATCATACCAGTACCGGTGGGCTGCAGATAGTTGCCCTTCTCAACCAGAGTACCAGTACCATGTAACCGGGCCGTTGCTAGGGACGCCGCTTAAATTTATAGATTAATAACGTCGTATTTTAACCAACATTTTGTCTCAAATTAGTTATTTCACCAGTATTGCAGCTGTGTAGATGATGAACTGCTTATATTATGACTCGGACTCGAAACTGGGGGGTTCTGTCCTTCCTGTTGGGGTTGATTTCACTTTTGCTCACAATGGTTCCAGTGCCATTCCGAACATTTACTTTCATGTTTCGGTGCCACATATGGATGTGTTAATGAGGGGAACATATAAAACAGATCTTGTAGAATCACTTTTAACAGGTCAGATGTAACTGTGCGTTCACACCGAAAGCGATTAAATCGCCTGTAGTCGCCCTGGCCGCTCCTATCGCGTTGCTTGCCAGCTCTAGCAGGCCCTTGCACCAAGCGACCAAAGGGGCGGGACTTTCAAGCTGTGCTGCAGATGTGTCCATTCAGGCTCTCTCAATTTCTCCGACTGTGAGAATCCCAGTCCGCTATTGGCTGTCGCCGCGGTCGCACCGCTGCTCATTTGCATAAAGTTCAATCTCTCCCAACTTTCATCGCTCGCGTCGCGTTGCTCCCATCGCGTCGCTCGCATCGCTCCCGCCGCCGGTCGCTCCTCGTCGCTCCTCGTCGCCAGTGTACATTGAAAATGAATGGCAGCTGGTCGCCGCGGTCGCTCCGGTCGCTTTTGGTGTGAACGCCCAGTAAGTAAAGGATAATATATTGTGAGCGGGGGGGTGGCAGGACCGAAGTCCATCATTCCGAATTTCCGTGGGACCGCCATTCCGAAGGTGTCACTTATGGTGTTTTATTTTGAAAATTGACCGGATTCTCTCGTGTTTCTTTGTTTGTCTTCCTGCCTGACTTTGTGAATCGCTCGCGGCGTGAAATAAACCCCAACAGGACGGACAGAACCCCCCAGCTTCGAATCCGGGGGTTAATCATAACCACCTCACTAGCCTACATCATCCCGCCTATTACACAGCTGCTTACTGGTGACATAACTCATTTTAGACAAAATGTTGGTTAAAATGCGACGTTATTAATCTATAAACTACCATAAAAAAAAAAGAAACTACCGGAAACGGTTAAACAAGAGGCCTGGTTGCATGTTACTGGTTCTCTGGTTGAGAAGGGCAACTGTCTGCTACCTGTGTCGTCTACCGAGAAGCACAGCAGCCCAGTACCGGTACGATGCCGTCATCGTTACTGGTGCCGAGCAAAGTGTGTTTTGTGTGTCGCCGGAGCTCCGGAGGGAGGCTGGCCGGCCGCGCGGCTTCTTCTTCTTTTGAGTTTGACGGCTGGCGCGACCAATCACAAGCGACCTTTAACCACGCCCACATTCGAATTTCAGCCAATCACAGGTGACCTTTTTAAATTGTTATCTTTTACATGACTGACACACTGACGTTCTACGTCGCGTTGTGCGTATGCACTGTCAAAACCATCAGTGCCCAGCGCCGTCCAAAAAGCTGATCGGCGCACCATCGGATTTATCAACCATCGAGGTGCCAGCCTCTCAGCCAAAGCTGGTGACATTCCCAACTACTGTCATAAGTGGGAAATTGTGCTCATTCAACAGCAATTGGTATGGGAAGTTCAAATGGATTGAATACAG
This sequence comes from Trachurus japonicus, assembly GCF_045865225.1. Taxonomy (NCBI): domain Eukaryota; kingdom Metazoa; phylum Chordata; class Actinopteri; order Carangiformes; family Carangidae; genus Trachurus; species Trachurus japonicus. Next base: position 24,401,039 of record NC_140911.1, on the reverse strand, counting down.
TAAAGAACGAGACTCTGCGTTTTGTAAAGCATGTAGGCATTTCCCCGAGATGCATACAGAGTTTACTTTCATCAGAGACGGCTACAAAAATTGGAAACGTCTCGGAGTTGCCTGCGACAAACATGAGTCAAAAAAGCAGCATGCAATTGCACTGACTAAGCTGGCATCGTACAGAGACAGTCATGGGCCGCAAAGGCGCAGGACTGTCCTGAACCAACTGCACGGTGAAGATGATGGGAGTTAGACTGGACTCATGAGAGTGTCGTCCTCTCTCCTACCCAAATCTGCCACTTTTGGTGTGAAAGACCCATTAAAGGCTCCATGCTATCTGTTTGGGATTGAAATTGCCGATGCTGAACTGACTGTTTTCACCCAGCATATCAGACAGAAAATGGAAAGGGAGAAATTCTCCACACTAATGGAAGTACTGGATAATTGTCCTGCAGACATTTTTCCCAATATGAACAGTCATTTAAGGGCCATCACAACCTTCCCTCTAACATCCTGCAGCGTTGAGAGATTTTTCTCTGCAACAAACCGGATCCAGATGCGTCTTCGATCATCCATGTTGTCATTGTCATTTGAAAGAGAACTAATTAACAATACAGACTATGAATGTAGCCGCTGGAGGGAGGCGGGGTTATAAATTCGGACAGGCAGATTTAAGGAGGCCCTAATCAGGCAGAAAGGCAGCTGTCTGTCTGAAGTCCTCACCGGCTGATTTGCTGCAGGCTGGTGAGGAGGATTGTGTGAGGGCACTGCCGATCGTAAGTTTTTAGAGTTTTCAGACCATACTGAGAATTGGCAAATTGTGAATATATGTAGAGGCACACGACATTAGTACATTTGTGTGGTTGTGTGTTTCAAGTTGTTAGGTGCCGTTCCTGTATGTTAAACTGCACAACAAGTGCCCAGCGCATACACTGAAACACGGAGCAGGTTGGGCTCCTGGGTAGGAATGAGCTGGTGAACAGGAGGTATGTTGATTTCTAGGCATAATAAAGTGTCCACTGTTTCCCCAGCATATGTGTGTGTGAATATGTTGATGCTGACCATATTGCATTTTTGTTGTCACTGAAACAGTTACAGGAGGGAAGCGAGCCAACAAGGGTCGGTCAGATCAGTGTGTGTGCACCCTGTGACAGTCGTATGGTAACATAATTAATTTTATTCCATGTGTTGTCTGTATTGTAATATTGCATGATGGATGTTTTATAGCTTGTATGTTGCATGGCTTGCTTGCTAAATGTTTGTTTGTGAGCAGTATTTGTTTTGTGTTGTAGGTGCATGAGGAGCAGCTGTGCATGGCCTGACTGCTGTTCCTTTTTCCCCTTCTTTGTGGTTTGGTTGATGTGTTCAGTTGAGCAGCTACCGCGGAGCAGGATTGTGCTCCTTGATGGCCTCGTGTTAAGTTACACAGAGCGGAGCTGTTCAGCTGAGCCGTCATTTATTTTGTTTGTTTGTTTTTGTTTTGTTTTGTTTGTTTTACCACTCTCCCACCTATTGACCATGTTAAGTCGGCTTCCATCTCCAAGTGTGCTCAGTCTGCCTTAACTCGAGGGGCTTAGGGGTTTGCTGTGTATACCGGCAGGAGTTGCATTTGAGCGTGTGCAGTGTCTGGTTGCTCTATAGAGGTGCCGTGTTATAGTAACTGCCAGGTGCGTGTGTGTAATGTTATAAATCACTGTTTTGTCTATCCCCTCTCTCACTCGCAGTAAGCCCGAGGGAGCCAGGCCGGCTGTATCCTGATCATTAGAGGAGATGTTTTAATCATTATTGCTCCTTTTACATGTGCCAATAAATAAATAGATTTGAATATAACTTTTGTATAAATAAAGAAACAAGTGTTGTTTTAAAACTTTATACTGGAGTTCTGGCTCATCTTTGAACCAAGGGTAACATTTTGGCGTTGTTGGCAGGATTGGCACAAAATATTTTGGTGAGCAATAATTAACCATTGATAGTGGAAAAAAGTGTGGGAGGTGGTTTTGTGTTTTGTTTTTTGTTTTTTGAAGGGGAAAGGAACAGCAGTTGAAGAGGACAAAGCTTCGTGTCTGAGAGCGACCACCTGCAACAGCCATGTCCCAAGACGAGGAACTGGCAAGACTCAGGGAGGAGCTACAAAACCTGAAATTGGAAAATCAGAGACTCAGAGAACCAGTAGATCAAGGTAATGGGGCTCGCAGCGAGGGTGGCCAGCGGAGGGAAGTTGTGCACATCCCCCGTGAACGAAAATGCCCCAATTTCTCTGGAAAGACTGGACCTGGGTCCTTGTCTATTGAAGACTGGCTGGAGGAAGTGGAGTGCTGCACTAGAGGCCGTCATATGTCTGAAGTAGAAAAGGCACTTTTCATGTATGATCATTTAGAGGGGGAGGCTCGGTCTGAAATCAAATTTAGGCCACAAACAGACCGAGAAAATCCAAATGTATTGATCAATGTTCTTACAGAATTGTATTCATGTTCCAATTCTTATGTTTCATTACAATATCAGTTCTTTGACCGCAGACAAAAAGAAGGTGAATCTCTACAAGAATACTCATTAGGATTGTTGTCTATCAGGGACAAAATACTGAAAACTGACTCTGCTGCTATGCCTAATTCTGACCAGGTGCTACGAGACCAGTTTTGTGAGGGCGTACGTGACCACATGCTGCGCAGGGAGCTGAAAAAGCTTGTGCGCCAGACCCCCACGTTGTCACTCCTTGACCTGCGGAAGGAGGCCATTCGCTGGGTTGAGGAGGGACAGCCACAAAGGGAGAGGTACACTCGACAAACACCTCATTCTCATGAAACACAAGCCATTGTAACAAGTGAAGGTGCTAGTGCTCGACAATCTGAGCTTTCAGAACTTAAAGATATTGTAATGAAACAGCAGGATATTGTGATGAAACAGCAGGAACAATTGGATATGTTGGCCAAAACCTTAGGGGCACACAGTGATTACAACAGGGGGGTGCAGAGGCCTAGGCAGAGCTCTCGGTTCAGGCGTTCTCCAGATGGGCAGCCCATCTGTATTCGTTGTAATCAGGCAGGTCATATAGCTCGTTACTGTAAAAACAATGGCCAGGAGAGACCAGTTAGAGCGGTCCCTGATAGAGAGGAGACAGAGCAACAAAAAAACTAGAACCCCCCAGTGTGAAGAGCCACATGCTGGAGGTGGGGGCAATGGGCTCAAAAATAAAACAGGAAGAGCGTACCATGACATTTAACAAATTGGTTGGTTCCTGCCCAGTGGTAATGGTAAATATGGGGGATGTCGAAGTCCCCTGCCTGCTTGATACAGGATCAATGGTGTCCACTATCACAGAAAGTTTTTTTGATGAACACTTTAATGCTTCTGGTAAATGCAAAGTGGGCAATTGTCAATGGCTTGGCCTTAAAGCTGCTAATGGGCTTGATATCCCATATGTAGGTTATGTAACGCTAACAGTAAATGTCTATGGGACACCGATTTCAAATTGTGGTGTTCTAGTGGTAAAAGATCCCCCCACCTCTAGTGGCCAGCAACAAAAAAAGGGTCTTCCTGGAGTTTTGGGTATGAACATTGTTAGAGATTTTTATTACATATTGCTTGAACAACATGGGTTGGACTTTTTCATACACCTCAGATTGAGTCAGCTCATCCAGCATGGAAACTTGCCCTAAGGTACTGTGAAAAAAGAGAAGCAATTGTCCAATTCTACCGAGGTCTATAAGGTCAGAGTTCAGGGTAACGCACCAGTGCAGGTGGCTGCAGGTACATTAACTATGGTCCCTGTCACTTGCCCACAGATTCCATCTGCAAGTAGGGTGGAGTTTTTACTGGAGCCCCTTGGTCAAGAGGAGGGTACCCTTCCTGATGGGTTATTAGTTTCCCCAGCTTTAGTTCAGGCAGAACGGGGTTTACTGTATGCACCTGTCACAAATGTGGGGACGAGGGATGTCTGGGTCACACCACGCAGATTAATTGGGTCTGTAGAAGTAGTCACCACGGCTCCCATTAGCCCTAGGCCTAAAGTCGAATTATCTTTTGATGAGTTATCACATGAGTATGTTGCTCAGGTTTCCTCACAGGAGGCTTATGACATGGCTGACCAAAAGGCAGAATTCTCTGTTCCAAGTTTTTCAAATCTGTCAGAAGGTGATGTAATCCAAGCTAAACGACTGTTGTACACTTATCAATCCATATTTTCTAAGGGGGAGGGGGATGTGGGGTGTTCTAAGTTGATTGAACATGAAATTCCAGTGCTGGATTCAGCCCCAGTCCGCCAACCATATCGTAGGATACCTCCGGCCCAGTATGAGGTTGTGAAAGCCCACATTCAGCAGTTGGTAGATAGTAAAATTGTCAGGGAGAGTAGCAGCCCCTACTCATCGCCAATCGTGATAGTGCAGAAGAAGGACGGAAACATCAGGCTTTGCGTAGACTATCGTCAACTTAACGCTAAAACCCGTAAAGACGCATTCCCGCTGCCCAGAATTGACGAGTCTTTGGATGCCCTTACAGGAGCTCGATGGTTTTCTACCTTGGACCTCGCCAGCGGGTATAATCAGGTAGAAGTTGCAGAACATGACAGGAAGAAAACTGCATTCTGTACTCCCTTTGGCTTGTTTGAATTTAACAGGATGCCGTTTGGATTATGCAACGCGCCGGCGACCTTTCAACGGCTGATGGAGCGATTGTTTGGGGATCAGCGCCACCAGTCCGTCCTGTTGTACTTGGATGATGTCATCGTGTTTTCTTCCACTATTCAGCAGCACCTGGAGAGACTCGAGTTGGTCTTCAAACGCCTACAAGAGCAGAATTTAAAAGTAAACCTGTCCAAATGTCATTTCTTTCAGGAACAGGTGCGATACCTGGGGCACGTGGTGTCACAAGAGGGGGTTGCCACAGACCCTGAGAAAATTGCAGCGGTGCGAGATTGGAGGAGGCCCACCTACCTGAATGAGCTCAGATCGTTTCTCGGCTTTACGGGCTACTACCGGAGGTATGTGAAGGGATATTCCAAGCTGGCAGCACCACTTAACCATCTAGTCAGCCTACTGAGTCCCCGCAAGGGTAAGACCCCGAAAATCCCACTGTTGTCCCGATGGGACGAGAACTGTGATCAAGCATTTCAGGCCCTACGGGAGAGGCTCTGTACAGCCCCAGTATTGGCTTTTGCAGATTTTGACAAGTCTTTTATCCTGGAGGTAGACGCCAGCCACCAAGGACTGGGGGCGGTCCTATCACAGGAGCACAATGGTAAGATCAGACCAGTTGCTTATGCGAGTCGCAGCCTGAAGAAAACAGAACGGAATATGGAAAATTATAGTTCCATGAAGCTAGAATTTTTAGCCCTCAAGTGGGCAGTCTGCGACAAGTTCAGAGAATACCTCCTGGGAAACACTTTCATTGTGTACACAGATAATAATCCCCTTTGTCATCTGCAGACTGCGAAGTTGGGAGCCATGGAGCAACGTTGGGCATCAGAGTTGGCATCCTTCAATTTTACGCTCAAATACCGGCCTGGGCGTTCCAACTCTAATGCTGATGCACTGTCCCGGCTGCCATTGGAGAGAGCTTCACCTGGCACAGCAATTCCCAGGCAGCTCATGACAGGTATTGGAGTACCACAAGCATCAGTGCAGGCCATGTGCAGCGAGGTGACGACCCTCCCCAGCCATTCTCGTCCTGACCTCGCCTCATTGCAAGCTGTAGACCCCGTGATTGGACCTGTTTTGAGACTCTGGCAGAAGGGCCGCCCTCCGGAGGCTGTGGAGAAGGAGAGTCTAGGTAAGGAGAGCAGGGAGCTGGTCCAGAAGTGGCATCGTCTGTTGGAGAAAGAGGGATGTCTGTACCGCCTTACCTTCTCCTCGGATGGAAACAAGGAAGTCCACCAGTTGCTGTTGCCGCAGAGCCTACAGAAGGAAGTTTTCACCCAACTACATGATGCCCATGGTCACCAGGGGGTCGATCGGACCACCGACCTAGTGCGGAGCCGTTGTTTCTGGCCGGGGATGTTGAAGGACGTGGAGCAGTGGTGCAAGGAATGCCAGCGTTGCATTGTGGCTAAAGCAGTAAGACCGAAGGTGAGAAACGTACATGGGCACACTCCAGGCCTCCAGCCCCAATGAGATACTAGCCATGGACTTTACCTTGTTGGAGCTGTCGAGTGATGGGAGGGAGAATGTCCTGGTTTTAACCGATGTCTTCACCAAGTACACCCTGGCCATCCCGACGAGAGACCAGCGTGCTAGCACTGTGGCTGACGTGCTGGTGCGAAATTGGTTCCATCTGCTGGGTGTGCCGGCTCGCCTGCATTCAGACCAAGGGAGGAACTTCGAAAGTCACATCATCCAGCAGCTATGTAAGTTATACGGCATTAAGAAGAGTCGCACCACTGCATACCATCCAGAGGGCAATGGTCAATGTGAACGGTTCAATAGGACGCTGCATGATCTGCTGCGCACGCTTCCCCCGGACCAGAAGAGGCGGTGGCCCCAGTACCTCTCGAAGTTGACCTACGCCTATAACACCACTGTCCACCAGGCTACAGGGGTGAGTCCTTACTTCCTTATGTTTGGCCGTCAGCCACAGTTACCTGTCGATCTTCTACTGGGCACCAGCAGTGAAGAACCCAGTGGAGGCTCAGTGGAGGAGTGGATCCGAGAACATCAGGATACCCTGAATGAGGCATACAGCAGAGTGAGAGGACGCCTGCGGGAACGACTGGAGCGCAGAAATCTCAAGCACCATGCAGTAATCCGGGATGCAGGGTTCCAAGAAGGTGAGCTGGTGTACCTGAAAAACCATCAAGTGAGAGGGCGAAATAAGATTCAGGATACTTGGGACTCATGCCTTTACCGGGTAGTCAGGTGTCCAGGGGGCTTGGGGAATGTTTATTCTGTTGTTCCCATAGACCAGGACTACCCGGTTAAACAGGTACATCGGGCCGAGATGAGGGCTGCTGGTGCAGGAGGAGTGCCAGAGACAGTGGCCAGGGTGTCAAGTTCGGAGGAGTCCGAGGATTCAGAGGAGGACGATGGTGACCTGGAGTCAGTGAGTGGAGCATCCTTATGTGTCATGATGGATAACTATGATTTCAGTGTCCAGGACTCCGCTACTGTAAGCCGGATAAGCGGGCCGCCCTTGGACTCATCAGGTCTGGACATTGTCCCCCGCAGGGAGGTGGCCGAGCCTTCCTATAGGCGTACCACCCGTGCCACAGCAGGACAGCACTCAAATCCTTACCATCTTCCCCAATCCACCGGCGCACAGAGAGCACCGTCCGTGGTGTGAGTATGGTGGCTGCGAAATCTCTAACAAATAGGTTATTATAGTGTAGTAAATCGTCGGGACGACGATTTTTTTCCTTGGGGGGGTAGAATGTAGCCGCTGGAGGGAGGCGGGGTTATAAATTCGGACAGGCAGATTTAAGGAGGCCCTAATCAGGCAGAAAGGCAGCTGTCTGTCTGAAGTCCTCACCGGCTGATTTGCTGCAGGCTGGTGAGGAGGATTGTGTGAGGGCACTGCCGATCGTAAGTTTTTAGAGTTTTCAGACCATACTGAGAATTGGCAAATTGTGAATATATGTAGAGGCACACGACATTAGTACATTTGTGTGGTTGTGTGTTTCAAGTTGTTAGGTGCCGTTCCTGTATGTTAAACTGCACAACAAGTGCCCAGCGCATACACTGAAACACGGAGCAGGTTGGGCTCCTGGGTAGGAATGAGCTGTGTGAACAGGAGGTATGTTGATTTCTAGGCATAATAAAGTGTCCACTGTTTCCCCAGCATATGTGTGTGTGAATATGTTGATGCTGACCATATTGCATTTTTGTTGTCACTGAAACAGTTACAGGAGGGAAGCGAGCCAACAAGGGTCGGTCAGATCAGTGTGTGTGCACCCTGTGACAGTCGTATGGTAACATAATTAATTTTATTCCATGTGTTGTCTGTATTGTAATATTGCATGATGGATGTTTTATAGCTTGTATGTTGCATGGCTTGCTTGCTAAATGTTTGTTTGTGAGCAGTATTTGTTTTGTGTTGTAGGTGCATGAGGAGCAGCTGTGCATGGCCTGACTGCTGTTCCTTTTTCCCCTTCTTTGTGGTTTGGTTGATGTGTTCAGTTGAGCAGCTACCGCGGAGCAGATTGTGCTCCTTGATGGCCTCGTGTTAAGTTACACAGAGCGGAGCTGTTCAGCTGAGCCGTCATTTATTTTGTTTGTTTGTTTTTGTTTTGTTTTGTTTGTTTTACCACTCTCCCACCTATTGACCATGTTAAGTCGGCTTCCATCTCCAAGTGTGCTCAGTCTGCCTTAACTCGAGGGGCTTAGGGGTTTGCTGTGTATACCGGCAGGAGTTGCATTTGAGCGTGTGCAGTGTCTGGTTGCTCTATAGAGGTGCCGTGTTATAGTAACTGCCAGGTGCGTGTGTGTAATGTTATAAATCACTGTTTTGTCTATCCCCTCTCTCACTCGCAGTAAGCCCGAGGGAGCCAGGCCGGCTGTATCCTGATCATTAGAGGAGATGTTTTAATCATTATTGCTCCTTTTACATGTGCCAATAAATAAATAGATTTGAATATAACTTTTGTATAAATAAAGAAACAAGTGTTGTTTTAAAACTTTATACTGGAGTTCTGGATCATCTTTGAAACCAAGGGTAACA
>NC_140911.1:24127877-24392302 GCF_045865225.1 Trachurus japonicus | reverse complement strand
ATGACATCATTAGCCTTTTCAATGCGAGGCCAAGAAGACTCCGCCTTGTGTAGTGCAAAAGCAGGTAAGCCGGTGTTTAATTTTTTGTCAGTTTCATCATTACAAGGAGGTGGTGGTTTTATCATTGTCATCTGACTGATTTTGACTATAGTATTAACGAAATAGAGTATTCTACTAGGAAATTATATGCAAAAAATATATATATCAGTCCATAAGTTTTTTTTCCCCCTCCTGTCATATGATTTTAAACATGTATAAACTTAAATGAATAAATAAAATAAATCAGGCCCATCCAGAATTTTTCAGGCCCACCCATCAGTCACATATTCTGTATCCGCCACTGATAGAGACAGAGTACTGGAGTTTTTTTAATTCACCCAGATCTGTTCCATACCAGATAGGCATACCCGGTGGTGGAATAGCACAGGGCTAATGCTGTTGTTCGCAGCATACTTGGGTGAGGCCCCCACTTAGAGCTTGTTAAAGGTGTACAAAAAAGAAAACTGAATTTGAGCCCACTCTGGATCATAAAATTAATGTGATAACTCATCTATCAGACGATGTAGGCCAAACTTTGTGCAAAATTCTATTTTTGAGTAAATCCGGGATGAAAGTGTGTATTTTTTTTTCGCATTGGATAATGCAGGCGCATGGATTATACATCAGCCTGTACACGATTCATCAGCCACTGATATTGGATCCGTCATCCGTCATTCAAACGTCTGAGACACGCACACACACGGAGCTCGGGCTCGCCCCAAGCTTTGAATATCCCGCCCGCTCGATAACGACCAATCAAATTCATTTTCCTTACTCGGGTAAACTCGTGTTGCAGCTCGTGACAACTCGGCGCGACAAACAGGACAAACGGCCATTTCTGTACACCTTTAAGCCTGTTTCTGGTGGTGGTTTGTGTTCCTAATGTGTTTTCTGTAACTTAGGGTACAGTCTAAGGGCCATGATATGATTGCTGCTTCATCGAACGTACGCGTACACAACGTGTCGTGTCTGTGCCGGTCTGTGCATATACTTGTTGCAGCACTACACAGCCAAAACTGACAATACTGGCGGTCTCCACTTGGGGCAGACAACAGAAATATAACCCGGAAATTGTGAAACGCCCCACCGATCTGTTGCCAACTATATTGACAGTGATGTCTGTCACTATGTAATGGCATAGAGTTTCGCACCAGGTCTGTCAGTCTCTCTTCAAAAGTTTCCATCATTGCTCTGACAGTGACTCCCTCTGTTCTGGTCTGATCTCGTCAATGTGTCCATTCACAAGTTCCTCTAGCCGTCATGTCAATATTGCAACTCAAGCACGCGCTGTCGCGCCACGGCACCTTGTGTCGAGATGTGCGACCGTGGCCGATGCATCAAACAAACGCAGGTAACGCATGGCAGCCATGATGAGCTTGCATTGTTTGCAAGAAGTACATACTGTGTATCAGAGGGGATACACCCAGGGACACTGGATGGTTGTTTTCTAGCCTCATAATGTCCCAGGTTATGTTAAGTTCCCATTTTTGAGGTGGAAACTGCAAATTTGGATCTTCCCAGGGTTTGGGTGCAGCTGGTTTTCTAGAATGTATGTTGACATATTTGAAAGGCCTCAGCTTCTGGGAAATCATGCTGCTGCATTGCATGGACTAGGTCATCCTCATAGATGAACCTGCTGCATCCTTCCAGTAGGGGTTGGTCATTGGTGTACACATGTACACAGGTGACAGACACTACCCTGTAGCAGCCCACTGGTCTGGAGGTCTGCTTTTCTTCTTTCTTTGCCTCGCAGTCGGGGGATGCTGCGCCCGGGATGGGGCTCCTGTTGCTGTAAGGGCAGCTATGTTTTGGACAGCTCTCTCAGCAACTCGGGGTTGACAGGGAGAAGCTGTTTAACCGCACTATGGGCCAGGGGGAGCCGCTTGCCTTTGTAGTGGGACTGGGTGGGCTCCGCTATTACGTTTGCACATATCGATCTTCCCTGGTGGTAGGTCTTTTTAGCCAGGGCTGGGGCCACAAAGATGTCATCTTCCTCCTCGTCCTCTGATATGAGGAACGAGGCATAGTCGTCATCCTCTGCAAGGCTGATCTCCAGCACGTTTTCCTCAGGAGACGTGGTGCCTGGAGATGCTTGCACTGGGTGGCCTAGTTGTAGTCCGTCTCCGGGATTCCCGAGACATGTCCACGTCTTTCTCTGCGGCTGCGTCGGCAAGGCTAACTTGGCGGGCTCGCCTGCGCCTGAGGCTCTTGACTGTGAACACTTTGCAGTGTCCACAGGACCCGGGGATCTCGAGGGCTAACCTGGCGTGGTCAACCCCCAGACAGGTACTGCACACTGGGTGGGTGCCCTTCCCCGAAATTTTGTTCCCGCAGCCACAGGGTCGAGAGTCTCCTCTGGTGTGAGGGTTTTTCGCGGTCGCCATCTCGCTGATGAGCTGGAGTGCACGCAGGAAAAAAGGGACCATTGCTAGCTGGTGTGTTAGCTGGGGTCAAGGGAAGTAGCTAGGGTGACCAGACGTCCCGGATTTTCAGGGACAGTCCCCGATTTGGCCGACCTGTCCCCGGTTAAAGCTGTCCCCGAAAATGTCCCCGATTTGAATGAGGGAGAAAAAAAGTTGCGTATGGATGCAAACTCCAGTTATTATGGTTAAACCATAGGGTTAAACCAGTATAACTAACGCGCTGACGTTACGTGTGCGGTAAATGGCTTGTGTCGACCGGCTGGTCTCTTTTTGTTAGCTTTTTATTTTATTTTATAAAACACACGCGCTGCGCACATCCACGCCAGAACAGCAGAGCTCCTCTGCTCCTCTGCTCATCTGTGCAGCTGCAGGTGAGTGACGGGGGAGCCGGCTGGAGAGCGCCTCCTTTTTATTTTAGGGGCACCGTCCTTACAGGGTGAAACACGCGTTGCAGGTTGCACTAGAGTTTGTTCTGACTTTCTATCGCAAGGAGTGCACAGCATAAGTGCATAAGTCCTCTCATGAAACACTTTGCTGTGAAATATGGCTTAAGTCACGAATGGAAGTGTGCACGTGTTGACAAGCTCCCATGAGTTGATTGACATATAAAAAAACAAAGAAAAAACATAAGAAGAAGAAGAAGAAGAAGAAGAAGAAGAAGAAGAAGAAGAAGAATCAGAGTCAAATCAGAATCAAATTCTTCAGTTTGTGTCCAAACAAACATTTAGCTCCTAAAAATAATTTGGCTTTGTTGAGCATTTATGTCTGTAATAGTGACTGTCTGGCAGAGTTGGCTAATGAAATAGGACTCTTTTATGTCAATGGGTGTAGTGGCAGAAGCCTGCACAATGACCAGGCCTTAGCAATGACCATTGCTGAGTCAGAATGAACTAACTACACTGTAAGAGACACAATTTGTATTATATTTACTGTATTAGGCTGCACTGTGTCATTTTGTAACATTTTTGGTTAGTGGTGTGCCACAGGATTTTTTTATGAACAAAATGTGCCATGGCTCAAAAAAGGTTGAAAAACACATAGCTAAGAATCCACCCAGGAGTGTGAAAGTGTTTGTTTGTGGCAGAAGCCTCCAGCACTGGCTTCTGTTTTGTTGTTGTTGTTTTTGTCCTGGTTGTTTTTCTGGTTTTGATTGTTACAGCTCTAATGTTAAATGCTGGAGACATACGATAGAATAAACAGCTCCTGCAGCCTGAACAGAGGTGGCTATTCTCTAATTATAATACATAGCATTTGATGATGTTGTTTATTGCTGATGCTGTTGAACTGGTAGCCAGAAGTGACTGACAGGTTGGAAGGGTTAAGGGTAACTTCTTATTGGCTACTCATTTACTTTGTCAAAATACATTAACATGTAATTGCCCCTGTTATTCATTTCATAACGATAACATTTGAATTTTGACCACCGCGCTGAAAATGTCCCCGATTTTCATTTCGGAAATCTGGTCACCTTAGAAGTAGCTGGCGTGCTAGCTAGCTCAACCAACCGAAAAAAAACAAACATTTTTTTTGGCAAAGATTTGTAGCACTTTATTGGATCTGTTTATGTTTATCCTATCATTTTTCTCTGACTCTGAAGACAACCATTGTTGTTTTTACATAGGGGAGGTATTTTCACAAACCTCTTCCACCTCTCTTGCACAATGTTGAACTTCCACTATTTGCATTGTTTTTATGTAAATAATGTGCAAGTAAACGTAACTACGGTAATAAACTAAACAAAAGGACAAGATGAAATGAAAACTGAGGATATTTCAAGTTTGGCAGTTAAACATATCATTAAGATTCTCTATGTTTATATCAATAAAATAAAAATATATTCTGACCATACAAATTTTTGCACTGTAATAAACTATGGTAAGGGTGGTCTGATTGTTGCCAACAAAAATAGGTAGGCTACTGTCCACAGAACAGCACATTTGTCAAAAATGAACGCTTTACTGGTCGATTAATATTCAACTTTCCCAGTTAGCTAAATAATTAGGTGACAACTGAAATGTCACCAATAATAACACCAATTTAGACATTCAGTAATGTAAAATCATTGCCACATTTTTTAATTAAATTTTTTTTTTTGTTAGACCTTTACTTAACCAGGTAGAGACTACTGAGATCGAAATCGCATTTACAAGGGAGACCTGGCCAAGAGGTTAACACACGTAATAATAAGATTGTACAAATCAAAAGACAGTTTACAAACAAGAAAATTAAACAATAGATTAGAAATCGAAAGCAATCTGGTGTTTCAAAGTGTGCGAGATGAGGTCACAGCAGCAATTAAAAAACACAGGCACTATTCGATGGACTCTCAAAGTTTAAAAAAGAGCGAAATGCTTCAAGTGAAATTAGTTCAGTTTACTTTAAGTTCAGTTTGGAGAGTATTCCATACAGACGGGGTGGCGAAACTGAACGCATGAACTGAATACTTCACATTTAGAGTGGACACTGCAGCAATTAAGAGGCATTTAAGGGAAGCTGATGTGCTACAGCTCATTGGTGAATTACATTCTCTATGTGTACGATGCAGTTAAACGTGACGTCCTCTGGCCTAAAGAATGTTAGGCTCATTATATTCTTGATTTTTACCACTGGGCACATAGACTCAAACACATAGCAGGCATCATTGTCTACATGGTTGCCTGCACGGTTTGTGCACATTATTTTAACCCAAAGCCCGACCCAACTGATGATTTCTACTGGAGCATCCCTGTCTGGGTTGCTGCAGCTTCAGCACAGTGTTCCAATTTCACACAGTGCTGATTTTCATCTGAATTGTGGGTTGTTCAAGTGCCATCTCCAAAAGACAACGATTTGATGAGGTTTCAGATGTATTTATACAGCCCAAAATCACAAATGACAAGATTGCCTTAATGGCTTTAACAGTATAAAGCTTGGCAACACCTTCTGTCCTATGAGCCTTGAATCAGACAAGGATTCAACATAAAAAAATACCCTCGACTGCGGTGTGCCTCTACCAATGAGTCAGGTTGTCACAGTTTCCCTGTCTGTTCCTGAGTCAGTGTTATTGCAAAACATTATGATGTCTCAATGGAATTGAAGTTTTACGATTTGGATATAAAATGTTTTCACTTGGTGCAGTGGTAGTTAGTGCTTTCAGTGGAGTTTGCAGGTTTGCCCCATGTCTGTGGATTCTCACCGGGTGATCCAAAAACATGTGCTATAGGTTAACTGACCATAGGTGTGTGTGTGTGTGTGTGTGTGTGTGTGTGTGTGTGTGTCTTGTTTGTCTCTATGTCGGCCCTGCGATGGACTAGCGACCCTTTTCCCACCCTACGTCAGCTGGGATTGGCTCCAGCCCCCCTGCAACCCTAGCAGTGTAGGGTGAATGTTTTCACTTCATTTTGTCCTCAGGCCTACCCGCACTGAGAAGGATGTATTCACAGAGATTTGGATCAATACTCCAAATGTTTTACTTTGTGGATATGACCAGCTGGGCAATGAAATTCAACCACAGGCCAAATGGCTGCAAAAACAAACAGGTTTCAGATTTCCTATTCAGATGGCCAATTAGTCAGCAAACAGAGCCCTCATTTGCATTCATTAAACTGAATCTAAACTTCTGTACCATGAGGAAAGATTTAACATTTGTGAATTTAAATAGACTGTTAATGGTATAACAATGGACAACAAGCCATCAAATGACACCAAATAGACCACGATATAGAAATGCATTATCACTTCATTGTCGACTTATTGAATTCAAGGGACAGTTGAAACATACTGTGGCCTCAATAAATTTTATATGAAACATTTGAATATATTTCCAAGCATAAATGAATGTGAATTTGCCCCCATTCACTTGCACTGGCAGCATGACAGAAAGTGATCTCTTTGATGTCCAATATTAACAGAAGGAATAAATACAGCAAGAAAACAACAGGTCTCTATCTTCATATGGGCTTCTGAATATACTGTTTTAAGACAGACTGAACCTGTCCTTTAAATTGGGCTAAATTTTTAATCCATTTTGACATTGTTTAATTTTCAGTAAATAGTAATTTTATTTATTTTAATTTATTGTTCACAAATCTGGCTAAATCCGTGTTAATGAGCACTTCTCCTTTGCCGAGATAATCCATCCACCTCACAGGTGTGGCATTGCATATCAAGATGACAGCATGAATATTGCACAGGTGTGGTTTAGGCTGGCCACAATAGAATGTGCAGTTTTACTGTAATGGGGGGGGGGGGGGGGGTATCTGGTGTGACCACCATTTGTAGTCACAGTACAACACATCTCCTTCGCATAGAGTTGATCAGGTTGTTGATTGTGGCCTGTGGAGTGTTGGTCCACATCTCTTCAATGGCTGTGCAAAGTTGTTGTAAACGCCGATCCAGAGCATCCCACAGATGCTCAATGGGTGACGTGTCCAGTGAGTATGCTGGCCATGCAAAACTGGGATGTTTTCAGCTTCCAGGAATTGTGAACAGGTCCTTGCAACATGGGGCCGTGCATTATCATGCTGCAACATGATGTGATGGTTGTGGATGAATGGCACAACAATGGGCCTCGGGATCTGGTCACGGTATCTCATTCAAAATGTCATCAATAAGGGGAGGTGCGTGGCGCAGTGGGTAGAGCGGCCGCCCCATGTAGAGGCTACAGTCCTCGCCGCAGGCGTCCCCGGTTCGAATCCCGCGTCGGGCAGACCTTTCCTGCGTGTCATTCCCCCTCTCTCTGCCTCCCCATTTCCTGTCTATCTCTACTGTCATCACTATCAAATAAAGGCAAAAAGCCGAAAAATATACTTAAAAAAAAAAAAAAATGTCATCAATAAAATGAACCAGTGTTCGTTGTCCATAACATACGCCTGCCAATAGCATAATCCCACCGCCACCTTGGGCCACTCGAACGTTGACATCAGCAAACCGCTGACCCACACGACGCCATACACGCTGTCTGCCATCTGCCCTGAACAGTGAAAACCGTGATTCATCCGTGAAGAGAACACCTCTCCAAAGTGCCAGACTCCATCGAATGTGAGCATTTGCCCACTCAAGTTGGTTATGACGACAAACTGCAGTAAGGTCGAGACCCCAATGAGGACGACGAGCATGCAGATGAGCTTCCCTGAGACGGTTTCTGACAGTTTGTGCAGAAATTCTTTGGTTATGCAAACCAATTGTTGCAGCAGCTGTCGGGTGGCTGGCCTCAGACGATCTTAGCCAGATTTGTGAACAATATTTGAGAGAAATAGTTCTTTTAGAAAAAGTTTTAGATCTTTGAGTTCAGCTCATAAAAAATTAGAGTAAAAACAAAAGTGTTGTGTTTATATTTTCATTCAGTGTAAATGACTAGGGCTGTCCACATTCTTTTGGCCATATAAAATGTATCAGTTGAAGCAAAGGCAATATACTGAAAATGATAATGCACCACATGTGGCTAATGTTCTAGGTGAAAAAGAGTCACCAGACGCACAACGAGGATCTCGAAGTCAATGTCTCTTTATTGAAGCTATGCACAGAATCTGTCATGGGAAAGGAGCTCCCCGAACAGAGAAATTCATCAGTATTTCAGCACAATGCAGAGTACTCAAAGACACATTATACAGCCGAGCAACGGCCACATTGTCTCTTATGTTGCAAGGAAGATGTTTTCAAAACATTGCCTCTCAGAGGCGTCTGCATACTGCCGCTATCTTCAAGGCCACTTTGCAAAATTAAAACTGGACTGAGACTTCTCACAAAAATTTCCAGGAAAACAGGACATATAATCAACATGGTAAAGTGAACACTCAGTATTTTTCCATCCCCATCCAATACTAAAACTAACACATCATGCAAAACATTGACACGACAACAAATCCACCATATCAAGTCTCTGTCTGAGGGTCTGCAGACACTCGTCCACCAAGTCCATCCCTTTGATCTGTCATTCGTTAACTTTGTGAGCTCGCCTGCAGAACGTCCAGTTATGTTCCACTGTGTTCTCGTTGGCTCGTTCACTCATGTGGTGAACACGTGTGTTGCGTATTGTGAAGCCCTGGAAAAAATTAACAAGACAGACAAACAGAGTTATTTCCCATGATCTATTCTGATTTTGCTATTAATAAAGAATTAGGGGGAAAAAACCCAAACCAAAACAAAGAGTGCCGTTTCATACAGCTTTTGAGATGAAGTCGAGCAGGTGGACACGCAGGCTGACTTCCTGTTGGTGGTCGCATGGTCCAAAAGTGAAGGACACCTGGTAGTCTCTGGTGTCCATCATATGTTTGTTCCACTTTGTGAAACTGCTGGAAATGGACTCTAACACTGAATGGACCTTTAAGAGAGAGAATCATATATCAAATCATTAGAAATTATTACGTTATTATTTTAAACACACACACTTATACACTGACTTGAAACCCACTACCTCACACAAACTGTCATTTATTGGTCATATGGACAATATTCTATCTTGCCTGTCTTTTGCACTGTTTTTATTTATTTCTATTTACACTCGTGTCAATGTGAATAACTGCCTGTGTGTGCTTTTTAATTGCCCCTTGGGGACAAATAAAGTTTTATTGAATTTAAAGGACAATTCCAGGCGAATTCAACTCAGGGGTGTATTTTCCTATCATTTTAGGTCTAAAAGAATGAATCTGAAGATTTTCAGTTTAATCGCTCCTGTTTTGCGGTAGTTGTGTTTGTCCCCGCATCGCCACGGCAGCAATGAATGGGAGTGGATGTAAGTTCCGCTGTTTAGGCTGTTTCCAGCCCTCAAAGCCGCATTTTTTTTCCACAGACAGCATCAGATGGCGACTCAAACATGCACCGAGAAGTTTATTTACTTCAAGCAAGCTGACATGTTTGTAAAAGTCGATCTAATTCAAAGTCTCCTGGAGTCTCGCGCGAGACCCAGTTGCCGTGCTCGGTGTGTTCACATGCAGTGGGAAAAGCTACCGTTTGTGTCATAAACACAGGAATATCAACTCTTTACTTGCTTCAAGTAAAAAAAACTTCTCGGCGCATCTTTGAGTAGCCACCTGACGCTGTCTGTGGAAAAAAATGTACACTTCAAGCAAGTAAAGAGTTGATATTCCTGTGTTTATGACACAAGCGGTAGCTCCTACTGCACCTGAATACACCAGCACTGCAACTTCGGGCTCGCGCGAGACTCCGGGAGACTTTGAATTAGATCTAGTTTTACAAACATGTCGGCTTGCTTGAAGTAAATAAACTTCTCGGTGCATGTTTGAGTAGCCATCTGACGCTGTCTGTGGAAAAAAAATGCGGCTTTGAGGGCTGGAAACAGCCTAAACAGCGGAACTTACATCCACTCCCATTCATTGCTGCCGTGGCGATGCGCGGACAGACGCAACTACCGCAAAACAGGAGCGATTAAACTGAAAATCTTCAGATTCATTCTTTTAGACCTAAAATGATATGAAAATACACCCCTGAGTTGAATTCGCCTGGAATTGTCCTTTAATTGAATTATCATGCTGTTGATTAATAGTGGTTTTGTTTGTAGTTCATGTCTTTATGTCAGCAAGGTTTGGTATGACAAATAA
This sequence comes from Trachurus japonicus, assembly GCF_045865225.1. NCBI lineage: Eukaryota > Metazoa > Chordata > Actinopteri > Carangiformes > Carangidae > Trachurus > Trachurus japonicus. The sequence continues at coordinate 24,382,302 of NC_140911.1, read as the reverse complement.
TTTTGCCACGTTATATCAGTACAACCCCGGGCAGACCTGTTTGCTCTCACCTTCGTGGTGATGGTGAGCTGGGTGATGATGACTGCGACGGGGTTGGAGTACTTTGATAGCTTCCTGGTGCTGGACAGCTCCACTACTTCCTCATAGGTGTCAGTGGGGTAGGGCAGCGCAGGTTTGGGGTCTCCAAGGCACTGGATCAGGGGCTCAATCTGATAGAAGTCAGCCTCCTTCCGGAGCAGCTCCGTCTCCTTGAAGTCGCACGGTAACGTTAGCTCTGAAGTCCGCAGGAAGTTGAGAATGTAGCTGAAACAGCAGAAACACAGACGGGATCGGTCCAGGTGCAAAACTCTGAGCTGTCAGTTGAAGTCAGGACAAGAGAGGAGAAAGCTGCTGTATATTCACACCACAAACAACTTATCCAGACTGGAAGAAGTTTGTTTCAGTTTTTCTAACATTTGAGTTTGAGTCATTCCCGTCTTGAAGGATCAGGTCATTTTATTCTGTATCAAATCTTCAACAAATCCTCTTAAAAGACCAAAAACAGCAATATGAGTCTGCCTCTTTTCTGTGGCTCTCAAGCCAAAGTCAACTGGTGCCTACTGAAACTGTTAAATAAATAAATAAAAAAATACAGCTGGTCTCTGTAGTTTTTAGTGAATATTATTAAACCATGAGGAGCTGAACTATTTTCAGCTGTAAATTCATCCACAATTGGCACTCCAGTATTTACACTTATGGGATGGTCTGTGGGTTGGATAAGTCAAAATAAACTACTGTGTGTGTGTCTTTATGGTAATGAGGGAACATGTCACCCAGTTCAACAGTGTGGCTCATTAACGTGTATTTTATAAGATCGGGCATTGGCAAGACAACTTTTTCATTGAATCTGCAGACATTAAAAAAATAAATAATCACCAGTGAGATATTTTCACTCCTTTGTAACTGAATGGATATTACACCAGGAGCATGAAGCTGCTGATTTAGGCCTGTAGGGCTTGCAAAGTGACAAACGGCACCGCTGCACTCTGAAACCCAATATTTCCATTGGCCTGCACTGCTTCCCTGTAGCACAGCACTGGGCAAGCACGAGCAAGTGCTGCAGCCAAAGTTCAATCTAGTTGAACCTCTGCGCTGTGACGCAGGCCAATACAGCCAATAGAAGCAAGGCATCCAGCCAGACAGGAAGACAAATGCAAAGTAGACGAGAAACCGTTGCCTTGGAAACGCAGTTTCTTCCCCAGATGCTCTCTGTACCTGAGGCTCCCTAAGCCTCTGCCCTGCTGCTCTCCTTCTCCTTGTCATAAGCAGGGCAAATGCTAACCCTTGTTTTTTTTCTAGCTCTATATTAAACATGAATCATTGTTGCTAATGAACTAAACTCCACCTATGTTCCCGTCCTCTACGACTCCATCCAGGCAGGGAGCGCAGTGAACGCTGCGTTGTTGTGTGTAATTTGTTGTGTAGCTAAATTCAGATTGCGTTAATGCTAAAGCCTGGTTTATGCTTCTGCGTCGTGTAATGGTAAATTTGAATATTCCTTTGTTTTAATCACTTGAGACGTCCCCACACCCTGCTTTCCCCCCAAGGTATCAGAACTCCTTTTGTTTGTTACCCATTTACCCACGCTAGAAATCTCGTTCTGAAATCTCGCGATAACTCGCGGCAAAACACTGGTGGGGAATACTGTTACCTGACTGAGGTGGAGAGACGACCGGAGAATTTACAAATTGTAACAACAAAATGTTGGGCTGCTCTTCGCGCAGCTTTCACAGACTACCTTACTTCGACACAGACACGCTGAAGTTATGGCTAGCTGTGCTACAAATGGATGCTGACACTCCTGTCGATGCACTGCGCCGTGCCGACCACAGGGTCTGCTGTGACCACTTTGACCGGGATGACTACTGCCAGTCAAAGAAGAGACGCGCTAAAGGTAGCGACATATGTTCATTTCTCCTTTCTAGTATGTTGTCGGACACTCATTGTAACTATCTGAGCCTGTCAGTGTGAAAAAAATGCCGGTTTATAGGGCGAACTTTGACGGGAGCCACTTGCCCGGTGGAAGAGCGTTAGCTGGGCTGCAGGCTGCCTGCCCGGCTCAATACTGGAGCCACCTCAATAAAAGTATTATCCATCACTCACATATACAGAAAAACATATGAAAACAGGGCCCAGGTTGAAAAAAACCGAAGTTTCCCTTTAAGGCAAAAAAGCCCAAAAATATACAAAAAATTCATGAGGCCAATATGCTGACACGCATCTAAACCATAGACTGTAGATACCAACATGTATCAAATCTTTAGCCTGCTGGTAAGATGCTAACACCCCGTTAACATTTAGCATGTTAGTGACGTGCGAACTCCCTAACAACACTTAGCATGTTCATATGGCAACAAGCTAAATTTCCTATTGACATTTCACATTTTAATGTAGTAATATGCTAACTCCCGTTTAACACTTAGCTCATCAGAATATAAACGTATGTGAATTCATTACAGGGTAAATGTGCTTAATCCGACCAGCTAGCTGCATTTACTGTTCACACTGACCGAAACAGTGGGCCGTCGCGATCAATGAAGTAGTTTCCGTGTGAGTCCCTCACAGTGGGGAGGTCTCCAGTGAACATGGCTCCCAGCATGGAGTCCGGATAACGCTGCAGCGTGGACATTGACGTGCTGTACACGCAGCCGCCCACGTTCACAGTCACTGGCTCCCCCATCTGGACAGAACAGGAACAACGGTCAGAAACAACACTGAGGAACAATTTGTTTTGTTAATGCGATCTGGAGGAAACGGCGCTCACTTTAACCCCACAGTTTTTTATATATATATATGTGTAAATTTAATTTGTTGTGTGGCAGTGAACTAGGCTGCTGCTGATAATATGTACACAAAGATAAGACCCTTTGCTGACTGACTGCAGCTGTCTTGCACAAATGTTACCTTTTCACTCAGGGGAGATAGTGGAGGAATTGCAATTAAATCTATGGCAAAGGTGAGATTTAGGCAGTCAATTAATCCAAATAAATTAATTCATGTTAATGGGCTTTATGCACAGCTCCACTACTTCCTGAAATAAGCCAGCTAGTTTATTTCCTGTCTTATATTATTGGACCAACTGATTAATCCAGGTGTGCCTGACCATTGTTGTGAGGTCAGAAAATAAATAATAATAAATAAATATATTTTATTTATAATATATAATAAATAAATAAAATACATAAAAAGAAAAACATGCACACAGACACAGACACACACCATATGACCCAGGTCTCCATTCTCCATCTGCAGCCCTGGGATGGCTGACCGTGTTGATTCCCTTCAGGTCAGACTGTTGAGAAGATCATTTCTGCGTTTCCACCAACACCTGTAACAAGAGGACGAACAGCTTGTGAGATGGTTGCCATGGAGATGAGCGGCCAGCTGATGCAGCAGCGTTGCCATGGCCCAGACATCATCTGGCTGATTGGTCTTGCCTCCCTGATGTGTCCTAACTCTGCTAGCTAGTGAGAAATGGGAGGAGGAGCTGTGGGCCTCGTTTCTTCAACCTCAGACACAAAATAACGCAGATTCAGAGCAGATGAATGAACCTCCCTGTCGCTCATTAATGAAACTCACACAGCATTTTAATGAGCTGTGGCTAAATCGCGCGTCAGTTGTGTGTTTAAGGGCTGGAAATCTCTTGGTACGTCTTAGTTTCAATTGTTATTCAGCATGTTGCAAACTAAGTGAAAAACATTTTCATTCTGTTATTAAAAAAGGAACTGGTACAGATCCAGAGATATTGTTTAATTTAGGGCTGCAATGAAAATGTGTAGAAGTGTAGAAAAGAATGGCATTCAAAGAGCCAACCAATATCCAGGGCTGAAGATATTAAATTAGGACAAAGAAAAGCAGCACATTTTTTGTAATTCCATAAATTCTTCTTCTTTCCTGAAACCTGGCACCTGCATTACCCACAATGCACAACCACTGTCATAATAGTACGAGAATAAAGCCATAATACTTTAACCTGTTGTTTTCGAGGAGGAACGTTGTTAAAATGAGGACCGTACGTGGAGCATTTCGTAAAGTTGTACTTCAGTATAGGTTTCACAAACAAGGAGAACCCCACCATGTAGTTTTTTACCTTAAAATAATGTATCTAAACTCATTGAAGTGGTACATCGCAGCTCCGCTAAGCTCCAGAGCCTGAGCTCAAGCCCAGTCTCTCTGCGCCGTGTTGGGCCACCCGGCCGACCAGCCTCCCCTCCAGAGCTTTGCTTGGCCCCGCAACCGGCAACGGCGACCGCAACGGTACCGACGATGGCCGCCGCAACAAATTCATGTAGGCTACTGTGCTTCTCTGGGAACGAGGAGCAGACAGTTGCTCTTCTCAACCAGAGTACTACCAGTACCACGAATCATGGGGCTTTAATCTTTTGGCACATCAGCACCACATTGTCATCAGGATCAGGACTTTGAAAAGAATATGCAAGAAAATGCATCTGTTCCGCAGGAATAACCCGGCGGACTGCCATTTTCTCATAATATTATGACTTTTTCTCGTAAAATTATGACTTTATCCTCAATTTTTTTTCTCAATGTGGCCCTAATACTCAGTCGTATAGCATAGATCTTAGTCACAGTTGTTTTCTTTTGTTTGTTTTTTAAATCTGCTGGATCTGTGTCATGATGATTATTTTAGTTATGTGGTAATAATAAAAAAAACTCATTATCACCCAGCTCCCAGTTATTGATTGGTGCTGATCTTAAAATCTAGGGGTGGAGCACTGAATCATCACAGTAGCTGCCCGGGTTTGGACGCCGCCATGGGAGGGAGATACTGCATGTCGCTCTCTCTCTCTGCTAAGACATCGTCAAATGAAGAAGAAAATAAATGAACAAATAAAAAACTAAACCACAGACCCAAACAACACTGACTTAAGTGATATCACTTGTGGCAATAAATCCGATTTCACACTGATCACAGCTGTTTCATATATGTGGTGGTACTCAACAAGACCTGGGAACAGCGTTCACAGTGTAATGAGTTCACCTCTCTCTGACCCACCGCAGAATACAGCTAGCTGCCTCTCATTAGCAGTTGTCTTCATCTTTGCGGGCACTATAATCAGTATTTTTATATTAACAACCCACAGAGAATTATTACACAACTCTGTTCTCCACTGAACTCTGCAGAGCCTCATAACCTCCCTCAGCTTCTGGTTTTTCAGCCCGCGGCTTTACAGCTCAGAGTCAGTGCTCTCATTAACTCTGTTTCCAGCAGCAGTTCCTGGAGAAGCCTCTGAAATCCTGCAGCACACTTCCTGCTCAGCACCCGAACACCAGACAGATGCACAGGGTTCCTACACATTTGAAATGTCCAAATTCCAGACTTTTTCCAGACCCTAATTTCCAGACTTCTCGGTAAAAAAATCTAATAATTTGCGATATTTAAGTAAATAGAAAACAATTTATCATTTGTTTTCATTATTCTGAATGTGTTTGCCATTATGCAACCAAATAACTTCCAGGAGATTGTAGCTAGATACAAAATAATGAACCCAAATAACTTCAGATAAGACCAAACCAAGATAAGATCAATAAAATAAATATATTTCCATACAATAGTTTCCATTTTCCATACTTTTACAGACCTGGAAATGTATAAAATCAAATTCCATACTTTTCCATACTTTCCATACTTGCGTAGGAACCCTGGACGCAGTACGAGACGAGCTGGTGGAGCAGGTAAAGAGTCAGACTGAACATCACACAGCATGAAGAGATGCTCAGGTCAGGGGACTGTGAGGGCCGCTCTGAAGCCCCCAGCTGGAGTTTAACCAAGTGGTTCATGGTGGAGTCGCTGTAAATGCTAGCTTCCATAAGATATTTATCACCATTATAACTTTACTATTTTTTCTGTTGCTCACAGTTTGTAACAATTAACTTCACAGAGTTCTTATAATGTACACACCTTTTTAATTATTGATTTGATATTTTTCTAGGTTATGGTGTTGTTATTAGGGCCTACTAGAATGGATTTCCCCAGTGTGGGGATCAATAAAGTCACATCTTATCTTATATTTTGTGTATTGGAGCCATACTTATTTATATCCACGTGCAGGCTACTTTGTCTCCTCTGATTCTAATTGGCACACAACCCCAACAAGGAGACTACTTTCATCCTCCTGTCACATGTTGGATTTTCTCTGTTTATTTTGAGTTCATGCAGTTAAATCTCCATCTCAATCAACGTTTACTGCTTATTTTAATGTCTATTTCCTGTGGTGGTGGTTGTATTACATTTTTCTATTCCATAAAACTCGATAAAATCAGCAATTTCCTTTAGGTCAGCCTTGTTAAACCCATTGTATGATCCAAGTGAGTGAAATTAACTGTGTTGGGCTGCTTTCCACTGGTGTTGCTATGTAATTTAACTGTGGTTATTTTACAGGCCGTTTGTTGTGATGCTGCGTCACTCTGTTAGAAAGACAAGTACTGTTTTTCCCCACACATTTTAGACCCCTGAAGGCAGCAGGCTAGAAACAGCTCAGTGTTGTTGTTAATGATGAACGCAGCGTCTCTAGGTTTACTGTCGACGGCAGCAGCTGTTAGCCGGTTAGCATGATGTGTGTGTGTGGGTGAGACGTTTCACCTTTGATGGGTTAAATTAAATGTATAAATAAACTCTCATCACCTGTGACCTGTGCTCCATCGCTGCCGCCTGCTCCTGAAACACGACCCCGAGCCGGAGGAGCAATAAGCCTCTAGCCGACCCCCGCATCTCCATCCATGGCTCAGGCTCACTCACCGGCGAGCACAGGCGGGCTTCCGGGAAGTCCTATCAAAATAAGAGTCGTGTTAAAGACGAGAACAATAAAATTATAGGCTATCTATTCAGGGAAAATCGAAAAATATTTAAAATAAAACGCTTAGCTCATAAGTGCTTGGTCCTCTTTTTACATTATGTTGATTTTTTTTAAATTAATTAAAAAAAGTTAGTTAGTTAGTTAATTATGTCTCTTTTGAAATTAATAGGCCTAATACATTTTATTTCTTGGCGCCTTTCAGAGCAGCCATGGTCGCCTTACAGAAGAACAATAATACAATGGCACAGATAACAGACAACATTAGAACAGTACAGTAGCAAAATAAATAGCCTATATAATAAACATGCACAATACAGATGGCGAAAACGGATGGATAAACAATTGGGTTAGAGAGAGTAGGCAGCTTTGTGTCTTGAGGTGTGACTTGAAGGTATCAAATTAGGCCAGATGTGTAGTGGGAGAGTGTAAAGTCTGGGTGCTGAGCTGCTGAGCAGCTAAAAGCAGGAGCACCAGCATTTAAATGGGGGTGTGGTGAGCAGAGCAGCAGATGAGGAACAGCGTGGCCAAGGGGGGATATATAGGTGAAGCATGTATGGGGGACCAAAGTGGGGACCAAGCCATCGATAGGAATACTGTGGGGGTGGGCTTTGGAGCAGGGCCGTTGCTAGGAATTCTGGGGCCCCTTAAAGAATACTAAAGTTGGCCCCTCCCCCTAACTTTTCCTTTTTTTTTTCTTAGACTACGTATGTATTATCGTTTTTTATTTAGCCTTCTTTGTTTTGATGCTAATGCAGCATTACACTGCAAAAACTCAAGTATCTTAGCAAGAATATTTGTCTTATTTCTAGTCAAAATGTCATTTCTAGTCAAAACAAATCTCACTCTACTTAAAATAAGACTCATCATATTAAAAGTAGCTTGTTTTTAGACACTTTTTACTTCTTTCAAGCAGATTTTCACTTGGAATAAGTAGAACAAATCTGATAGTTGTCGCAAGTTTTTCTTCCTTATTACAAGCACAAAAAACTTACTTTCACTGGCAGATTTTTCTATTTATTGTGAATTTAAGTGAAAATTATATAAAAACAAGTTAATTTTTAGGTGATGAGTCTTATTTTAAGTGGAAAGAGATTAGTTTTGACTAGAAATGAGACATTTGGACAAGAAATATTCTTGGAAAGATGTTGAGTTTTTACAGTGTACTATGAGTATTAGTCAGGGTCTTACGCAGAATAAATCAGTCATACAAAGATTAGACTACTGGGGTTTTTTATGGGCCCCACTGGGCGCTGGGCCCCTAGAATTATCATCACCTTTCTCCCTTATACAACGGCCCTGCTTTGGAGAGTGATGACTTGGATCCAATGAGGATAACTTCACTGTTATTGCTATTCAGTTTGAGCATGGTATTTGACATCCAGTGATGGCTTACAGGCAGAGGGAGAGGGCAGCTGGGGGTGAAGTAAAGTCAGGTTTAGTGGAGATGCAAATGTGGGTGTCGTCGGCATGTCGTTAGGGGTGGATTTGGTGCCTATGAGGAGGAGCTCTGTTTTGTCACTGTTGAGTTTGAGGAAGTTGTGGCTTAGCCATGTTTTTATTGTAGAGATGCAGGTGTCGATGTGGGTGAGGGGAGGGTTTTGGGTGGCTTTGGTGCTGATGTAGATCTGGGTGTCATCATCGGCGTAACAGTGGAAGTCCAGGTTGAGTTTGCGGATGATGTGACCAAGGGGGAAGAGGCAGCAGATGAAGAGGAAAGTGGATGAAGTGGAGGACCTGTAAGAGTTGAAAAACATAATATCTGTCAAAAACTGACCACCATAGCCTTCATGAAGGTAGAATATGTGCTGACCTGCTGAAGAAGACTGCTTCATTATTGGCTGGGAGTTTCTAATAATCTGCTGAATGGATGTAGAATCAGTGTTATCAGAACAAATTCATACAAGGACCCAAGCTGAATATCAGTGAATATATGATAGATATCACTATAATTGCTCTTTTTTAATGTCTGTTTCAGGTGTGTGTGTGTGTGTGTGTGTGTGAGAGAGAAAAAAAAAAAATATATATATATATATATATATATTTTTTTTTTATGTATTTATTAGACCGACCTCCCACCACCAGGGGCAGCAGCAGCGGTGAACAGACCCTTGACAATAACAGGAAACTATTTGTTTATTAGCCGCTACATCCGGTTGGCCACAGGTCCTCTGTTTTCCACTCCGGAGACGATCCTGCAAAACATCCGTGTCTGTCTTTTTACTCCGATGTTTTTGTTGTAGTGTTGTTCAACAGACTTTGCAGCACACCACCACCCCTCCCTCCCTCCCTCCCTCCGTCCGTCCGGAGGGGCTTTGCACCGGTCCGTGTGTGCGGGGCTCGGCTCGTCCCTGCGGCTCAGCAGCGTCGCCTCCGCTCCCACAGCGATGTCCGCCGACAGAGGCTTCATCTCTGCACGTCTCACCCGCTGACTCGAGCCGGGGCTCCACGGTTCACCATGGCGAGCGAAAACAACGACACCAACGCGGGCACCGAGGGGGAGGAGGCCGGCCACCCGTCCGAGACCAACGAGCACGACTACGCGCACGCCGCGGCCGCTGCCTTCGCTGCCCCGGAGGCGCCCTCCGTCTCCGGTACCGGTACCGGGGCAGCGGCGGACGGCCCCACAGCCGGGCAGCCCCCCGTCTCCCTCACGGTAGAGCTGCCCGAACCGGCCGTCGGGGCGGAGGTGGACTGTCCCGCTGAAAACTACGTGGGTCCAGCAGCCTCCACGCCGCCGCCGCCCCCTCCCCAGCCCCGGGCCGAGGACGACCCCCAGACGGCGGCCGAGCCCGAGGGCGCCGCCGCCGCCGCGGGGTCCGGCCGGGGCGGCGGCCGGCAGCGCAGCAGGCGGCCGGAGGACAAGAACTGCGCCGGCTGCAGGGTCGAGTTTGAGCGGCAGGGTCGCCGGTTCAACCGGAGGGCGGTGTACACCTTCACCACCCCGGACACGGTGCACTGGGTCTTCCCGGAGGCCGCGGTGAACGAGAAGTCCTTCCTGTGCGAGACCTGCGTGCAGGTGATCCGGAGCAAGGGCAAACGCAAACAGACGGGGAAGAGGCGGTCTCTGTGGCTGAAACCTCCAGATACCAAACAGGTGTGTGTGTGTGTGTCATTCATCATTTCAAACACGGCTGTGAAGTGTTGATGGGCTAAAACAGTATGACTGTGTGTTTTACACTTGGAATAAGTTTCGTTGTTTTTCTGTTTGTGTTCTGTTGTTGGTTTGATGACTGCAGACAAATGCAAAAGCCAAAAAGAAGAAAGGCCGCAGGATGGGGAAGAAGGGCAAAGCAGCGTTGCTGGTGAGCAAGTCCTGCTACAAGTCTGCTTTCAAGATGCTGTGGTCGGCTAAAGGAGCCAGGAAGCCCATGCTGGAGTTCTGGACCAAGCAGCTGAAGGAGGAGGTGAGGCCGAGGACTTCAGTTGTTTCAGTTTTCACATGTTGCATTGTTTTGTCTCGGTGTCATTGTGATGCCGACCTGGCCGTTTCCTGCAGATGAAGCTGCTGTCTCGGCAGGGAGACAGCCCCTTCCAACAGAAGGTGACGAGCAGGAAGCCCCTGTTGACCTTCCCGTGGCGGCGGTGCCTGAACTGGGCCCAGGACAAAGCTCCGCTCGTCACCACCTGCCTCCGCACGCTGTTCCCCGACGTCAACAGTCTCTCCAAGAGCAGCCAGTAAGTTTGAGTTCACACCACCGTCCACAGAGCTTCACCGTGGGTCAGGGAAGTTACAGATGAACATCTGTTTGTTTGTGTGGCAGCCAGATGTCAGAGGAACAGGCACAGACGCTGCTGGAGCGCCGGACCGTGGTGGCGCTCTCCATTCCGCTCTTCACCAGGAACATATGGAAGAACAACTTCATGCAGGCTTCCCTAGGGGCCGAGCTGCGCCTGCAGGGCTGCTCCGGCTCCGCCCTCGACGCCCTCAACACCATGGGGCTGTGCCAAAACAAGGACACTGTCAGATTACTGACGCAGAGGCTCCAAAACGGCAAGAGGACGGTGAGTATACTGGTCAGTGGTGCAGCAAAACCACCAATGCACACGTTCGTCCTGTTTGAGTGAAGCTGAACTATTAACATCTGACAAAGTCTCATATTATGTGAATTAGAGACGTTGACCAGGCTCCCTCGCATCAGCAGCACCGCACTTCTAGTCACTGGCAGGTTTAGATCAGTCTGCGTTTGGGCTTCTCCTGAGGATTCATATTTCGTGAAGTTTCAAGTCTAAACTGTAAAAATAACGCTAATTCACCAGTACGGAAGCCCTAAGGGACCATTCATCCCTCGACTTTATTTCTTCTGTTTTCAAAAACTGAACTAAGCAAAGTTTCTCTTATTTTACAGCCGTGGTTTGTAATGATTGTTTCTGTCAGACGGAGGCGCTGCTCTGTGGTAAAACATAACTTACTAAGTTTGTGCTGCTTTGTGTTTTGTCAGTCAACACAGAACGGACGACAAACTTCAAAGCTGAAACAGGAACAGATGGCAGACGTGGAGGAAGAAGAAACTGAGGAAGAAGAGGAAGCAGAGGAGGAGGAGGAGGAGGAGGAGGAGGAGGAAGAGGAAGAAGAAGAGGAGGATGAAGAAGAGGTAGAGGTGGGCTTGGAGGAGGAGGATGAAGACGACGAAGACGAGGAGGAGGAAATGGAGATTGCGGAGGAGGAAGAAGTAGAAGAGGAGGAGGTGCAGGATGGAGTGCAAGAAGAAGAGGAGGAGGAGGAAGAGGAGAATCGTGCAGCTGAGGAAAAAGAGGAGAAGAAGAGAAAGAAGGAGGCAAAGAAGCAGAGGAAGGAGGAGAAGAGGAAGGAGAGAGGAAAACGAAAGGCGAAGGCGAGAGAGGATGAAGAGGAGGAGGAGGATGAAGATTCGGAGCAGAAGAAGAGGAGGGTGGTGGTGGTTCGGCTCGGCCTGCTGAAGGGACACTCCGAGGTCGGACGATCCGACCTATCGGCTCCCTAAGACGTTATCGGCCCCGCCCACGGACTCCACAGGCATTCTGGGAATAGTAGGAGGTCCGAAACTGGATGAGAGAAACTGGATGAGAGCTTTACTTTTTCATTTTTGTTTTTTTGGGATGTTTAAAAAAAAAAAATCAGTTTGAGACTGAAACGAGCTGATCTGAGTCCAGACGACCTCCACTGAACTAACGATGAAGACGCAGCCGATTGGTCACATGATTATATCTGCATCGTCCTTATTCTGACTGATGGTCGTGTGTGACAGGTCGGACCTCAGAGTGACAACCAGAAAAGACAACTTCCTGTTATTTCACTTTACACACAGACGCCGCAGCAGCTTCCAGAACACTGTTTTATTTTGGTGAGATTTTCTTTACAGGTGATTAATACGATCAAGAAACTGATCTGAAACTTAAAGTCGTACAGATGTTTCTGAACCAAAATGGGTCATTTGGTCCTAATTATACAAACAGTGGTTGAATGGAGGTGGGAATGAGTTCGACCGAAGAGTCGTTTAATGTTGCAGCTCTTTAAAGTCATAATTTGAAAATAAAGTCCTACATTTTTTTTGAAATTTAAGAAGAAAGTCTCTTTTTAAATCAATAAAATTTGTTATTTTGAGAAAAACTCCATGACATTTAGAAAACAACATGTCAGGAAGTTTACGTTTTACGCTCCTTCACTGTCATGTCAGGGTTTATCGAACTGTTTATTTAACTCGGTGTCAAAGTGAGGATGAAGAGACGGATAACACTCAAACCAAATCTGACTGAAGGATGAACTTGCTCCAAAACAAAATATCAACAACATCTGCAGCCTCCGTCTCCTCAGTGTCACAGTTATTGCAGCTGATTATTAGTAGTTTGATTATTTCTATTTCTTTTCATTTCTCTTATATGTTATTGTCTCAAAATCTACAATAAGAAAGTGATGAGCTCAGGTTGTCCACATCCCTCAAATGACAAAGCAGTTTTCTTGTTATATTACAACTGGAGCTGTTGTGATTCGTTGATTAATTGATTTGGTATTTAAGCAAGGATTAATCTGCCACTATTTTGATTATGAATTAATCATTAAGACCCTGTGCCTGGCTTCGGCTTCTCTGTGTGAGAGGATTTGCTGCTTCTTTCTGTTTTGTTTCATTATCATGTTGAAAATCTTTGGGTTTTTGAATTGTTGGTCACAAAAGAAGACATTAATCATGTTGGGCATTTTCAAGTTTCTTATATATTTAACAAGGAGTTATTGATTAGTAAAAAAAAAAAAATTACTCAATGAAAATCAGTCTTTCACAAGCCTCATTACAACTCAGAGAAGTTTGATGAAATAACATTTTCCCAGTTGCGTCTTTCTCAGAGGTTATACTTTTCACATCGGCCAAGTTCTTGTTAATTGAAACTTACTGTCATGGTAATATTACTGTTTTTTGTTGTTGTTTTTCATTTTTCTGAAAGGTAAAATGAAGATAGTGTTAATGAAACATTCCTAGTTTGACGTGGTTGTAAATTAGAAGTGAACAACCAACCATCGTCCACTCCAACCAACAATATATACTGGGAGGACAATTTCTGTCGATAAAATAATTTTGATTGTTTTATAAAGTTTTCTCCAATATTTTTGAATGTGACAGATCCCTTGTCTTGAAAACCATCAGCCTCCAATACAGCAGCCCTGAAAGGCCAGTGTTTTTATCATTTCAAGACAAGGATCTTTTTTTTAGGGTCATTTTCGTAAGTTTATTGTTTGGGGGAGAAAGAAAAACACAAGTTATATGCAAAGGAGCATCTGCACTGATACTGGATTAGTGATGCATTTCATCCCCTTATGACAAAAACCAGTATTATAAAAGCAGACACAAAAAATCCTTTGCAGAAAGTTTTTTTTTTGTCTTTAAAAATGACCCCAGAGAGGCAAAAGTTAATAAAATGTTTTACTTACCTTTCGGGCTTCATAGTTTCAGGTTGTGAGAGTTAATAGTTTTTCTTTTCTTTTTGTATTTCCTGTTTGTTGGCCACAGTGAACCTGAGAGTCTTCATGGGATGTATGCCTTCTGATGTTCAAGCTATAATGTTATCTGACAACTACAGATGGCTGTGTGGTCACAGAGTTGGTTGTATGAGGTTTGAAGATACCGTCCATTGACAAAATAAAATTGTAACCATTGGATAAATAACTGCTACAACAAACTTTGGTTTAACATAAAACGTCCACATGTTAAAAGTAACATTAGGACTGTAATGGCTGTTAATTACTGTAACAGCAACGTGACATGAACGCATCATTAAAGTCCTGACAAACAAGAAGTTTTAGGATTAATTTATTAACTCTGAGGAAGATCATCAAAAATCTACATTGCCAATAATCTTCCTAACAATCTACATGTTTGTCAGAAATCTAATTTTTTTTCTTCCCCTTGGCAAGATGGTTTTACGTTTTATAATTTCAGAATAATGTTTTTCCAAAAAGAAATGCTAATTATGGTGAAAACAGATATTGCTTAACTGAGAATAAGAATTACTTTTATTAATGCCCAAAGGGAAATCCATGTATTCATTAACTAGTCAGATTAACCAAATTTTCTCCTGTAATCAGCAGCAGACTACAGATAAATTACACCTTCACCGGATATTAAAGAGCCGTAAAATCAAGTGTTAACACTGAGCTCTTCCTCTCTGCTGTGATCACAGGATACTTTCACAGTTTATCATCACTTATCTCTCCTTTATTTTAGGTTTTAGTTCATTTTCTCAAAGCTTCTCTGCTGAATGCATGTGTTTGTGTGTGTTTGACTTGAAAACTATGACAGGTGTGTTTTCGGGGTGTTGGTCTCAGATCTGATGTTCGACTGGTTCTTCTAAACTTTTGCCAATAAAAAACGCCTCGTGTCTCTGCTAGTGACTCAGGTGTTGCTGCTTTTATTTGTTTTACAATTTTCTTGATCAGGAGAGTTTCTATCAATTATATTGAAAAAAAGGCTCATACTGTCACAAACAGTATAAACTCCTCAAAAAAAATAAGTAGGCTGACGTTTTTTTGAGGAGTTCATTTTACATAATGTATATAATTAGTATAGGCCATTATGAGAATTTATTGGTAAGAACATGACAGATTTAGCACCTGCAGTAGTAATCTGTAGTAACAGCACTTCAATTTTTGACGAGGGGAGTAAATATTGCTCTACATGTATGATTATTAACATGCAAAGATAGAGATTTAACCCGAAACAAAACAAGGTATATATCATACATGTGTGTGTATGCATATATAGTGTGTATAGTCTAGTAATTATTCTCCAAAAAAAGTTTTCTTTGAAATGTAACATTTTTTAAAATACGGTTACACCAGGACTGCACAATAATCATAATGAAGGATTAAAGGTTTTTATTTCTGTAACAGAGTCTTGTACAGCAACAAAAACATCCACAGAGCTGCTGCAGCTACAATAAATATTCATGGCCACACTCCACCTCCAGCGCTCGGCTGGTTCTTCTTTTCTCTGCTGCTTTTAGAGCCGGACAGAGTTAAGTGCGAGGAATTAAGTAAATAGACCGATACAGTATGTTTTTGTGGTTAGAAGTACAAGAGCATATTAACAGCACAACTACTGAGAGTACAAATTATGTTTTTGCCAGTCTGCAAAATTTAATTTTCAGATTTTCAGTTAATTTTCTCAGGTCTAGGTTTGGGGAAGATAAATAAAGAACTTGGCCTGAAGTTCCTAATTATAGAAGAGCAAATATCTGATTTCATTCAAAGGTAAATGTTGAAGACTGAGGATTTTTCTGTCAGTCAAGAGTTTCAATCCAAACACAAAGACCCCGTGGTGGTCTGAGGATTATTCTGACCTGCAGACTGATCAAATCCTGACATTCTTCATCTCACTCAGCAGTTTTGTTGTCACAAGAAAAACTACAGGATAGAGCGACTTTTATTTTGAAGGGGAGAAAGTGGACAGAGCAACCGGAGACACGCACAGTTCGGTGAAGTTTGTAACGGTGACTTGACTGAACTGTGGGACCGCCGCTCTCGGTGCGGGATGAACAGCTGTGCGTCAGGAGCGTTTTTAAGAAATGGTTTGGCTGTATTTACACATTATTTGTAGATTTTTGTCTGACTACGTTTCCACTGTCTGTGTGAACAAGACAAAGCGGATCGAGGTGTGGGTCATCCTGTACGTGTGCGTGTGTGTGCGCGTCTCAGACGTTGAGGGTCTTCTTGATAGAGAAGATGATGTCTTTGATCTGCGGCACACTGTTGTCCTCCAGGATTTTGGCGTACGGCATGGGGATGTCGACGCCCGTCACTCTGGTGACTGGAGAGTCCAGGTAATTGAAGGCAGGACCTACACACACACACACAAGCCCAAAGATTATGAAACCCATTCAATCACATTTTAAGTTGAAATTCTGTCTCTAAAAATACTAAAATTAAACCTCTCTTTCACCTTTTAACACCGATTGTATTATATTGGCTCCATGAGTTTCTGAGACGTCTGTCATTAACAAGATCAATACTTTCTCGAAAAAGCCACTGTACACTGTACTATGCAATCTGACATCATGGTTTGTCTCTTCCTACGGATCATCTATGACTTAATATTTTGCAAATTTTAAAGAAGTTCTGGTAAAAATAACATTTTGAATTAAGTCATAACATTTTGCCCACAGCCACTACAAGGGTTAAAGCAAAAAAAAAATCTTTTGACTGAATTTTTTTTTGCAAGCTGCCCCCCAAGGCAAGAATGGGTGGAGTGCATGAAACTGAAACTGAACTCAGAACTGGTCTGGTGGGGAGCAAAAACAAATCTCAAATTTTAAATCTAGGGTTCTGGACCAGCCATTCAAGGGCCCGTTTCCTCTGCTATTTGTCCGTGCAGCGGTGCACCGCGGACATGCACGGTAAAAAAAAACAAAAAAAGAAACGAAACCGAATGCGCGCCGTTACGTCCGCTCGGACCGCGGCCACTCGGAACAACAGGTCCGCTCGTGCCGATGTCAACAGCGGCAGGAGACCGGACGCTACTACGTAGGCCTACCGGTATCTGCCTCCAGCGAGTGACAGTCACGTCACCGGGCTCATACGCGCATGCAGGCCAGGGTTGCCAGATAGTGCGAAAATATCTCCCACAATCGTACTTTTTTTCCTTCACTGATTAGTGGGAGAAATTACCGACCGGGAGCCAGCTCGCACCCTCCCTGGAGAGTGCCCCCCCCCCCCGATGACCAAAGGTTTACAAGCTCAGATTTCTGACATACAAACAGCCGACGTATCTAACTGGTCACTTGTTACCTTCCATGATCCTGGCGCAGATCTCGGCTCCGACGCCAAACTGAGGCCAGCCACCCTCCACCGTCACCAGGTGGTTGGTCTTCATCACGCTGGTCTCAATACTCTCCACGTCCATAGGACGGATGGTCCGCAGGTTGATCACCTGACACACAGACAGACAGGAAGTCGTTAACAGATCGCCGACTAGGTCACCTTCGTCAGGTGTCAACAATCCTGTTTCTCTACCTCACACTCGATTCCCTCCTTGGCGAGGACGGCGGCAGCGTCCAGACAGTGGCCGACGTACCGAGAGTGAGAGACGACAGTGACGTGTGTCCCTGAAACACAGAAAGGAGAAGGCGGAGCTTTAAGTTGCTGATCAAAAGAGCGCCGGTCAATCTCAAACGATGAAAAGAAGACAGGATGAAATACGACATTTATCTCCTTGTCAGCCCACAGTGGGACTGTCAATCAATTCATATATCTAATCACAATTAATCACACATCTTTTTATTTACTCAAAATACATCAAATTAGAAAAAAAAAAAACATCTTTAAGGGATATTTGTCCTATGATGCTGCTTTATGCAAATGTCACTTATGGACAAATTTTGTCCAGAAACTCTCAAGGCCTCAAATAACAACATGGCTCCATCTGACTAGTTACTGCTAGCAGACGCTTTAGCATGTGACTGCAGCCGATTCATTTCTAGCAACTGACTGAAACTAAGGTCAAAATCATAATAACAGAACGTGCGTTAATCACGTGTCAAAAAATAAATAACAACATAAAAAATAGTGTCATTAAAAAGGAGGATTTTGCTTCAACATAATAATAACAACAAAGCATTAACTTCACTCGCCCACATGTCACAACTGACCTTGTCTCTCCACCTTGGCCTTGCCGATGGGAACGGTGAAGTCTTTGGACTGGGCCTCCTCTGACATCTCAAAGGGAACACCGTACATCAGCTCGTTCTCCAGGAACACCACTGCAACACACACACACAGATATTAAGGCAGAGTTCAGTGAGAACAATTATACAGACAGCTTCATTCAATATTGGGCTGATCTCACAGCAATGATATATATGAAAAAAATTCAAGCAGTATTCAAGACTGAAATCCAACTGCTCAAACAGCAGGTGTCAGTCAGAGACACTTTATAGCCAGATGTTGAAAAGATGAAACAAACTATTTCACTCCGCCCTGATGTAACAACGTCAATCAGTGACCTGAGGAAACCACTGAGCTACTTCCATTCAACCTCATGTTACAGAAGCACTGGTTTGAGGAACAGGATGGAAAGTGCTACAAACACTAAAGCCGTTTTCCCACTAAAATTAGCGGGTCGACGCAGGTTTTTTAAACGCGTGTCGACCCGCTAACAATCGGCATTTGGCCCCTTTCCCACTGACCAAAATGAGCCGAGTCTGACCCCCCGCTGAGGGATCAGACAGAGCATAAACCAGTCGCCCCGCTCTCATCCGCGGTGCAAGAGACACACACAGTCATGCCACAGCCGCCCGCCGCGGAGTGTCCGTCCGCCAAGGCAGACTCTCTGGCTGGCCGACCTGAAGCACCAGGACCGCGGAGGACAGAGAGTCTGCTGCGGCCGGATGACGGACTTCCGCGGCACAACACGTCAGTTAAACAGACTGTCGCCATGACAACACAACACGTCAGTTAAACACACTGTCACTTCTTTTCTTTTTTTCTATCATTTTTGGTCAGTGTTCTCTGATCTTTTGATCCCAGTCTCGGATGAGAGCAGAGCGGAGCAGAGCTTTGTTTTGGTACGTGATATGAGACGCGACCTGCGCGATGACGTAGCGTCACGTAACGTTCAGTGTCATCACGTAAATTAGCGGGTTGACGCGGGTCTGGCGTTCCCACTGCAAGCCGTTCGGAGCCGAGCCGATTAAAGGCGATTTTAACCCGCGTCGCTTGCCGAGTCATTTGACCCGCGTCGACGCGGGTCGACACGGCTCAGTGCGCCTTTCCCACTGCCACCAAAAGCCGATTGTTAGCGGGTTTAAACGGGTTTTTTGGCCAGTGGGAAAGGGGTATATGTCAGAAAATCAGGTATATGGCTAAAATACTGTTAATACAAAGTAAAACAGTTCCTGTCAATGGCAGAGACAGAGGACAGCTTCTCTCACCAGGGTTGTCGTCTCTTATGGCTGCTTTCAGGAGACCTCTGGCATCTTCTGAGTTCCAGGGGCTGACGACCTTCAGACCTGGACAGTGAGCGTACCTGCGGACGGAGAATCACATAATCACACTGACACAACTGTTGATGTTTTATGTTGATTTTTTTTTATGTCATCAATCAGATTTCTTTGTTTCCCTTCCTTTCAGTGTGTGAATTCTCCCCTCTTCACTCACTGTTATACAAGCTAAACAAAAAGGACAATAACACGTGTAAGTGAACGCACCACGCAGCGAAGCACTGCGAGTGCTGTGCAGCGACGCCCGCTGACGCTCCGTTGGGTCCCCTGAAGACGATGGGCACCGACTGCAGACCGGCCGACATGTAGTAGGTCTTGGCTGCAGAGTTGATGACCTGGTCGATGGCTTGCATGGAGAAGTTGAAGGTCATGAACTCACAGATGGGTCTGAGGCCGGCCTTCAAGAGAAAACACATTCATTTAGACAGAGCTGCAGTGCAAAGAGTCATGTTTGAGTTTACTGCACTGAGGCCATTTTAACTCATAAAAATGATTCAGTGTTAACCAGTATAATATTTATCCTCCAATGTATTTGTCACAATTGGTTGAACTGTACTCGAGGGATCATCACAAAAAATGTGTGCTTGTGTAAACGTGAGGAATATCAGGCAATTATTCGTCATCATTTACTTAGTGTTGCCAAGAGGCATCGGCTTTATTCGTCTGACCTTATTGATTTGTCCGATAAGATGCATTTATTTATGCGTCTGCTATAATGGCAACATTTATCATCACTACATACACTGTAATAACCATATTGTACAATCAGAGGGTTGTGTGTGTTCACTCACCATAGCAGCTCCCACTGCAATACCAGTAAAGCCCATCTACATATGAGAGAGAGAGGAAAACAACGTTAATACACTTTTCCTGTGTGTTTTGATCAGACATCAATTAAACCAACTCTGACAGAAGACAACTCAAACAGCTTAATCATTGCAATCAACATTTGTGGAGTTGAACGTGTCTCACCTCTGAGATTGGAGTGTCAATGATGCGTTTGTCTCCATACTTCTTCCACAGTCCTCTGCTCACCTACATACACACACACATTAGTAATATAACTTTCTTTACTGGAAGAACACTTGTAACACTGACAACTAACCCTCAAAAATCATCTTAATCCCTGTTGGGGACCTAAGTGTCTGACCCCAAATGGACAAACTACGTACAATTAACCCCTTTTCACTCCTATAAATTCTGTAATATTCGCCTATCCAAGGCGTACCCAAAGTAAATTGAATGCTGTTCTTGAACTGTTTGGAGAATATGGATGGGCTTGGTCTCTTTTGAAAGGTAACACTCTGAAGTTTTCCCCCAAACTGAAATAATCACTATAAGTGCTACTATCATTGAGTAATCTAAGTTGGAACACACTGAATTAGAATGTTTTTATTCTCGCCTGAATTTTTTTGTTGCAATCAGATGCCTGAAGATGAGTGTAGCTGAGAATTTTAGCTGGAAAACACAATGGGACCACAGCATGAAGCCTTACCTGGCCCCAGTTCAAATTTGATAACAATCCTGCTAAAAATTAGTATTTTACACATGTTTTTCTAAGTGTATATCTAGGCGTTTTCCTAAAATTGCCATTGAGAAACAATACATGCGCCAAAGTGCAGCATTTGCACAGTTACGCATTAAGATGGCAGTGCTGCCTTTTCCCAGGGACCGTGAATGCAGCACATCATTTTTTTCGGAATTTCATTGGCTATTCAATGCATCAGTTGCCATCGGGATCGGTTCCTATTGGCTGAAGCCATTCAGCGCTGTCGGAGGGGATGTTCCTCATCAGACACAGCCACTCATTCGCTATTGCAGGCGGCAGCCGGGGACAGGGAGCTTGTGATTGGTCGAGTGAGCTGTCAATCGAAAGGTCAGAGTGCAGCGCCATTTTGTGAAGTGAAATAAACATTGTTTTCATGTAAACGCCGGACTTATGAGGAGAAATAAACGGATTTACTGGATATACAATGCGTAATTTCATAAGATGCAGCAGCGGGATGAGGTTATCTACCGGTACAACCGTGTGTTTTGGACTAAATACTTTACTGGATTGGATTTACTGGACTTTTCTGAATGTAACGACACCAAGTTTGTGGGGAAACCCTGTGATCCTGAGCCTGCCCTGACACAAATCGTGAGTTATATCGGCTTTTTACGAACTTTGTTAGCATGTTTATAGTCTGATTCGAGTGTTGCTGTGATGATTATATTTAGGAATGGTCGGCATCTTTAATCACAAGAATTTTAGCTTTCCAACGATATGTGGCATGACTATTTCAAGTGACTGGTGACATCCTCTATGACACCTCCCTGTTTAAACCCCCCCCGGGGGCCCGTGGGCGGGCCGTTGGAGCGGTAACAGGTTTTAACTAAAAAAAATTTAGTAGTAACACGCATAAAAAAGTCTCTACAGTGAGACAGTAACAGAGATAATATATGAGCCTCTGTGAAGTAACTCATTGAGTGCCAATAACGTAATTTTAAGTTTTTTGCTTTTTTTTTTTTTTTTTTTTTTTTTTAAAACTTTATTTTGCAGTTTTCTATTAACAGACATACAACTTCCAAACATAGACCCCCTCCCTCCCACAAGGCTCTTAAAAAAAAAAAAAAAAAAAAAAAAAAATACAAAAACAAAAAAATACAAAAATAGTCAGACAGTGACCTCTTATCATACGTTCAATCAATTAATGCTTTGAGCATATTACAAAGTGGTTCTAACTATCCAATACAACTTGTATCATTGAAAGGGAAAACCTTCTACAAATTCTATAAAGGGACTCCAGGTAAGGGTGAAGTTTCTGTGGGCTTTACATATTTTGTATCTCAGTTTCTCTAAAGGTAGAAAAGATAGAACATCCCTCAACCATTGTAGAAATGAAGGGGCTGAGTTTGATTTCCAGTTAAAAAGTATGAGTCTGCGTGCAAGCAGGGAAGCAAATGCCAAAGCATTTGCCTGCAAATTTGACACTTTGCAGCCTGGAGGTGTTACACCGAAAACGGCTGTGTGATAGTCAGGTGTTATAGTCTGACCACAAATTTTGGAAAATACATCAAATATCTGTCTCCAATAGTCGTTGAGGGATGTGCATGACCAGAACATGTGTCCTATTGTGGCAGGTACATAGCTGCACCTCGGACAACTAGGATCTGCAGTGGGAAAAAGTTTTGACAATTTATCCCTTGAATAGTGCAGGCGATGGAGTACTTTAAATTGAATTAAACCATGTCGTATACACAATGATGAGGTATGGATACGCTTTAGACTATGTTGCCACATATCTTCAGAAAGCTCAACCCCCAAGTCTTTTTCCCATGCCATTTTAGTTTTTTCCCATAATATTGGTTTCAAGTGTCCTATCATGTTGTAAATCACAGATACACGTTTCTTCTCATAAGGATCCAGTCCTAGAATTGCATCTAAATGATTCTTAGGTGGTGGGAAAGGAAATGAGGGAAACTTTTCTCTGGTAAAGCTACGAATCTGAAGAAATCTAAAATAATGCGATCTGGGTATATTGTGGTCATTTTCAAGTGTTTCAAATGAAATAAATACATTATCAGGATACAAATCACAGAAGAATATCAGCCCATTTCTATGCCAATAATGAAATGCATTATCGAAACCAGATGGAAGAAAGAAGTAGTTATCTGCTACTGGGAAATATCTGCTATACTGCTTTAAATCAAAATGTCTCCTAAATTGCAACCATATCCTAAGTGAGGCTTTCACAACCGGGTTTGTGAACTTTGTACTACAGTTGTGTGGTAACAATGATGTAAGTGTTGGTAAAGGGTTGGATAATAATTCCATATGGACCCAGTCTGGACCCTGCTTATTCTCATATGTGTAAATCCAATGAATTAATTTTACTATGTTAGCAGCCCAGTAATACCAAAGAAAATTGGGTAGTCCCAACCCACCAGCATCTTTAGGAACCTCCAGGTATTTTTTTTTCATCCTAGGGTTAGAGTTGTTCCATATAAATGAAGAGATTAGTCCATCTAACTGTTTAAATGTTTTCATAGGGATAAATATGGGGACCATCTGAAATACATAAAGAAATCTAGGTAGGACCGTCATTTTAACTATATTAATGCGACCTGCTAACGAAATTGGTAAAGTTGACCATTTCCCAAGGTCTTGTTTTGTTTGTTCTAATAATGAGTTAAAGTTATGTTTTTCCAAATTCTCTACCTTGCGGGTAACTTTAATTCCTAGATATGTGAACATGTTGCGTTCTATTTTGAATGGAAATTTGGAATAATCTTCGTCTGTGTTATCAATTGGAAAAAGCAGGCTCTTTGAGTAGTTCAATTTGTAGCCTGAGAGATGTCTGAAGTTTTCTAGTATCGACAATAATTTTGGTATCGATACTGCCGGGTTGGATATATACAAAAGCAGGTCATCTGCGTATAGCGCCACCTTATGGACCTTGCCGCCAAGGGAGATACCGGTAATACCCTCTTCTGCTCTAAGGGCTATAGCAAGGGGTTCGACCGCCAGATCAAACAGATATGGGGACAGGCCACAGCCCTGTCTGCAAGACCTGTGAAGGGGGAAATAGTCAGAGATAATGTTATTGGTCCGTACAGCCGCAGTAGGTGCGTCATATATTATCTTAATCCATGTTAAAAATGATGATCCAAAGCCAAATTTTTCTAAGACCGCAAACAGGTACTGCCATTCAACGCGATCAAATGCTTTTTCGGCGTCTAAGGAGATCACCACCTCTGTGGTCTCCTCAGACGCCGAGTGGGGGGTGTACAGGATATTGAATAATCTACGCATATTATAAAATGACTGTCTACCTGGAATGAAACCCGTTTGATCTGGATCAATGATTGTTGGAATTACACTGTCTATACGGGTGGCTAATATTTTTGTGAGAATTTTATAGTCACAGTTTAGAAGACTTATTGGGCGGTATGAGCCGCATAGTAGAGGGTCTTTGTCTTTTTTGAGCAGTACAGAAATTATGGCCTGGGTCATGGTTTGCGGCAATTTCTGTTGTTCAAAAATTTCCTGGTATATCTGGCTAAGTATCGGAGCTAGTTTGTCGGCAAATTCCTTGTATATCTCAATTGAAAACCCATCAGGCCCCCCGGCCTTGCCGCTCTGCATTGATTTAATTGCCTGTATTACTTCGTTCGTTGTAATCAGTCCATCTATCTGTAAACTGTCCTCTGGGGTGATAGTTGGAATGGTCAGCCCCTCCAAGAATGTAGTAATAACCGATGGGTCATCTGGTGGCTCTGACCTGTAGAGATTCATATAAAATTGTTTAAACTCATCATTTATTGTATTAGGGTTAGTGGTTTTCTCCCCCAGCTCTGTTTGGATTTCAGGAATAGTGTTTACAGTTGCGGACTGCCTAATTTGGTGGGCTAAGAGCTTTCCAGCCTTCTCCCCGTGTTCATAAAATTTTTGTTTTGATTTAAAAAATAACTGTTCAGTTTGCTTAATAGAGAGGTTATCGAATTCTGTTTTTAATAATAATTTTTCTCTGTAGAGCTCGGGCGTTGGGGCATCAGCATATTTGCGGTCCACCTCTGCTATGCTGTGAGACAGGTCGCTCAAACGCTGTTTGCGTTTCTTTCTCTCGTACGCTGTATAAGATATTATCTGGCCCCTGAGGTAGGCCTTAAGGGCCTCCCATACAGTGGTTAGTGGCATATCTGGTGTGCGATTAAATTCCAAAAAACTATCAATTTGTTGGGAGATGAATTTCTTAAAAGAGTCCCTAGACAACAACAGAGGATCAAACCGCCATGTACGGCGTGGTCTGATGCACTCTGGAAAACATATATCTAGCTGTACTGGACCATGGTCAGAAATAACAATGCTATTATACTGGCAATCCTTGACCATAGGGAGAGTTCTGCTATCTACAAGAAAGAAGTCGATCCTGGAAAAAGAGTGGTGAACTGGGGAGAAGAAGGAATATTGCCTAGTAGTTGGGTTGTGTCTCCGCCAAGGGTCAAAAAGTGCGTATGTGTCTATGAATGATTGGATAACTGCACCAGCGTTTGAGATCTTACTATTAGGTCTAGGGTTTGATCTATCTAGTTTTGGGTGTAAGACACAGTTAAAATCCCCCCCCAGTATCAATTGGCTGTTATTAAGATCTGGTAACAGTGCTATAAAGTTAGTAAAAAAAAGTGGGTCGTCCCAATTAGGTCCGTATACATTAGCTAATGTTACTTGGGTACCATACAATTTGCCCGTCACTATGACATATCTACCCCTGGAATCACACACGGTCTGTGATGGGATGAATGGGATGCCTTTTCTAATCAAAATCGCTATGCCACGTGTTCTATCATCATTTTTTGAGCAGAATAATTGCCCTATCCAAGCTTTCTTTAACTTTGTGGATTCACTTGATCGTAAGTGAGTCTCCTGTAAAAACATGATATCACTTCCTAATGTTTTTATGTGTGCAAACACCCTACTTCGCTTCACTGGGTTATGAATTCCCTTTATGTTCCAACTCAAAAAACGAATCTGGCCTGACTTCTGTATATCAGACATTGTGCTTCTGAGATAAGTAAGTAATATAAGAAAGCTGGGAAAAGTCCCTGTCTAACTACAAAACTAAAACTAAAACTGAGCCTTAAATCCCTATGCTGATCTACTGAACCTGTCGAGATCGCACACCCCTCTTCTAGCATTGTGCTGCAGATAACCAACTAACCTATCCTCCTAACAGGCCCCAACGAGGGCGAACCATAATGTATATAAACTGGATTAAATTTAGAATGAAAATTGTTTGCATATAGTCAACAACAGAAAACAAACCAAGGTACCTCTGTACAACCTGTCCCTCTCCTTTAGGTCATTTCTAGGTACTTCATGTTAACAAACATCCCTCCGCTATATCTGCATGTCTAATAAGAATTAAAAGATTCCAAGTATTATACTCATTCGAGCAAGCTTAAGTAAAGAAATGGCCACTCTATATAGCAGGCGGTGAGTTTTAAATGTTCATAGTGGGTTAGAGTGGCAAGATTCCCAGAGGGCCGCACGTTTTAGATTTAGCAAAAAATGAAATAAAATAAAATAAAATAAATAAAATATAAGTAAAGAACATCTCCTAAGGAATATATTGTATTCGTGTCTTGCTAATCCTAGTACCAATAACTTTTATGGCGTTTGCATTTTACATAAGAGGGCGCCACATTCAAACGGTATGCATTATGTATACAAACATACCCACATAGACTGCATGTGTACACAAAAAGAAAAAAGAAAAATAGTCGAGAGGAACAGAATCTATATTTTGTAGCTGAAACACCAGGTATTGAGTGTCCATAAAATAAAATGCCAGTGTTACCTGGGAGCTTCATTATTGTGGGCATGGTAAAAAATAAAAAATAAACAAATGAGTGCCAAAAGAAAAATAAAAGCCTGGTGTTCAGACCTTACACATTTGGACTCACCAGCTCTTAATCAACATCTAGTCTCCATTGTCCAATTGCTTAAATCAATTTGCAGTGTCCTTGGGCTTCAAGTGTTTTTTAATGTATTCCACCGCTGCCGCTGGATCTTCAAACCGCTTCTCCTGACCAGTCGAGTCAGTGATGCGGAGCACCGCGGGGAACCGGACACCAAACTTGACATTCTGGCAGCTCCGGAGTAAACGTTTAGCTTCGGCAAAGGCCGCTCTCTTCTTCGCCACTGTCGCCGTGTAGTCTGGAAATATGCTCACTCTGTTGTCGTGTAGGCTCAGCGGCGCCGAGCGAGCCGCTGCACGGAAGACCTCTTCCCGTTCCCGTAGGTAATGGAATCTGACCACGATGACTCTGGGAGGACCCCCCTCGTTAGCACGCCGGGCTCCGCGATATGCTGCATCCAGGGTTGGGGTGAACTTAAGGCCCAGCAGGTCCTGCAGTAGTTTAGCGATACTCACAGTGGGCCGCTGCCCCTCAGACAATTCAAAACCTTCTTTTATCCCGACCAGACGTGCACAGAACCGGCGATGTGCCCCATCGATTTCTTCCACTTTCTGGCGGAGTGATGTGACTTCCGCTTTTAGCATGGCGACCTCGTTTTCAGCATTAGCCGTCTTATCCGAGTATGTGTTTAGGCCGGACTCCAACTCGCCCAGGCGGGTCTCTTGTTTCGCCACGTCGTCCCGGAGCGCGTCTATCTTAGTGTTCAAGTCAGCAGTACTTGAGTCTATCCGTGCCAAAATCCTGTTTTCACTCCTTGCAATCGCAGCCATGACAACAGATAGGTCTGTAATCTCCTCATCTGACGATTCCTCGTTCAGGGACGCGATTTCTGTGGAGTCCGAGGCTTTAGCCGAGGCCTGATTGTTGTGGCGTTTTCCTTTGGGCATTTTGTCGTTTAGTCGTACATTATGAAAGGCTGGAGCTATCAGTGTGACACGCTGGTGTTATTCAGTCGTCAGAGGCAAACATGGTCCGTCTGAAGTTGTTTTTAAAGATATTATTTTTAAAAAAAGGTTCGCTCCGGTCGGGAGCTCTGCACAAACACGTCCTCACATATCGCTGCTCGCTAGCGCCCCCCTTGCTTTTTTTTTTTAATTATGAAAATAGACACTTTAACACACCTTATGTGTAAATTTGGGGACTCTACGATGAGCAGAACTGAAATAGATGACGATCAAAAACTCATGACAACTCACGATCTGGAAGTTTTTATCATAACTCGGCTTTTGCAAACCGAGTTATGCATGCGGGTGGAGTGTCAGAAGAGCGACAGGCACAAACAGAGCACCTTTCATAAAAGACACTGGATCTCCTTTTCTAGAAAAAAAGCAGGGATTTTGATGAAAACCAGCCATGTTTAGCTTGAGTTTTCTCAGGAAAAGAGGCACGTAGAAACAAATGTAGCCATTTGTAGCCATTTGAAGCAGAAAGTTTCACCTTTCAAATGAGCCACAGTATGTGTTGGTGGCAATAATATAGAATACGCTGTGGCGCTACAAAAATCGTCAAAAATGGTCTAAATTGCCGGTACGCTTGACTAAAACTTTGGAAAGGAGCGTGGCACTCAATGAGTTAAGAACTTCCTATGATCTCGACTTGGACTGAACAGTTTATCACAGTAGAGACACAGACAGGATACAGTGATGCTGCCTTCAGGGACCCTGACCCACTGTGTGGTAACATGGGTCCACTCACCTTGTAGGCTCCGTCGTACTGAGCCACCTCCTCGCCCATCAGGAACACCCGCTCGTCCCTCTCCAGCTCCTCGTCCATGGCCTGGTTGAGGGCATCGCGGACCGTCACCTGGCAACAGCAGCACCACACAGTCAGTACTGACCCACGACGGGCACCCAGAGGACACGGCTCGTCCTCAAGTCTTCTACATGTCAAGACCTGTCCTGTTAGTGAGGGTTTTACCCTTTGGATTTCAAGCTGCTACAGTTTTAATTCAAGTTGTCTGGAGAAACAAATGCTTCAATTGGTACAGTAAAATAATTTAAGAAGTTGTTTTTGCAACAACATCATTAGTTTATATTTTACCCCTACAGCAGCAACGTCACCCGAGGCACAACAAAAGATAAAAATAAGTGTTAGGTAGGAATGGGTGATATTTTACCGTTTGCGATATACCGTCAAAAAATTTCCCCACGATAAGAATTTGTCATATTGCGATATAACAATAAATTCCAGTTGATTACGTTTTGTATTTGACTTTATTTTTTAAACTTTATTGTATTCAGATTTACTCCTGTTTGATGATGTTGTGTGCAACCACGCACTCGCAGCCCAGCTCACGTGACAGGCACCTGCGTGCAGACCTGACCTCTTAGGCTCACATGAAGAACAATAACAAACATGGTGGAAGGCGGAGCTGAGAGCGAGGAGCTCGTTGCTAAACGAGGCTTCAGCATTTGAATAAATGTTGAATCTGTTCTCACATTTCAAACTTGTTTGATTTGAGTACTTACAATTTTGCAGTACAGGTGAATTGGTATTTTTTATGGTTACCGGGATAAATGGCAGAAATTATCGTGATAAATTGTTTCGCCCATCCCTAGTGTTAGGCCTTGGAAACATGTTTAAGTTTTCATCCACCACATATAATGACGGTGGAGGCTGCCTGCAGCAGGACAACAAACCCAAACACACAACCAGACTCATACTGAACTATCATCTGAGACAAGAAGACATATTTCAACACTGAGGACACTGAGACAGACTAAACCCCAAGAGGAACCAGGGCAGGATCTTTAAGATGCTGGAACAACCTTCTTGATAAGTAGCCTACCTGAAAAACTATGAGCAGGTGAACAACAGGAGGTCACAACAAATACTGATGTGATTTGTTTGTTTGTTATAAACTAAATGTTTAATTGAGAAAAGAAAATTCTGTATTTTCTGTTGCATTTCTCTTCACTGACATAAAACTCAATACAATAGTTAATTCTGCACCCAACATGCACAATGCAATATAATTGTCCCTCAACAGTAACACTTTATTACTCACTAATCACAAGCACATCATGATTCATTTAATGCGCACACATATCCGTATAAGGTAGACAACGTTATAGACACAGATATACATCAGCAATAGTTGGATTCATTTTGGCCACAAGTTCTCATCAATGTCAAACCTCAGCTCCTGGCAGACTGACAGACACATCCAGTAATCACTGTGGGAAATTGTCCTCTGTGATTAAGGCGGAGAAAAAGAGGAGGCTGTGCTGGGATGGACTGACAGAGAGCTGAAACATCACCTGTCCCGTTTTCTCACTTGGCCCAAGTCTTGAATGAAGCTGCTCGGTGCCTCTGCCGTAAGTTTGTTTTAATGATTCAAAGAAATTTAATGTCTTCAACATAATCTGACACTTTTTAAAACAACGATTCAAAATGGCCAATGAACCGGTTTGCTGGTGGCTGAGTCTGGAAGACTACCAACAAGTGAAATCCTCGCTGTCTGTTTTGAAATCGATGAGACATCAGTAAAATCATCAGATGTCTGCGGGATGACATGATGCCAGCTGCCACCAGCGGATACACGCGTTATTAATAATAAATCTAATTTAAGTGGGTGGTAGCGGCAGCAGCTCTGATTCAAAAATACCTCGTAATAGCACCTGCACTTTGTCACAAACCCCGGGATAGAGTAAATAACATAAATCAGTGAATAGGTGTTGTGGCTAAGGTTAGCCTGCTAGCTGCTAACTGACCTGCACTGCGGCCGGGAGGCTCCTGTGAAATCCCCGCCGCTGCAGCGCCGACACGGCTTTCTGTAAAAAGACAGCGAGCCGCCATTAACAACATTAAACATCTTACAATGTACTGACACCGATACGGAAGAAAGATATTTAAACAATCCCTTACTTTGCTTGTGCGGAGAAAGCACCTCAGTGACACCGCCATCTTCACTCTGTCCTCTGCCGGAGGGAAGGCGGGGACTACACAGAGGTCAGTAGACTTCGACCAATCAGCACTGCGCTTGAGCTCTACGTCATCGTGCGTCATGACACACAGCCTATCACATCCGCTCACGAGAGACAGAGGCGGGAGAAAGCGGAAAAAGGAGTCCAAGGACACAGTAGCGCTGTCATTTTGTATGGAAGACAAATCATGCTGAAATGAATAAAATAAAATAAAAAAATAAAATAACAATGTGGTTTATGTGTATTGATGACTTAACCAGGAGAGTTTCCTCCTTGTAGCCTATTGTGGTGTATTGTTATAACATGTAGCCTAATTATAGTTATACAAACAAGTGCTACAATGAAATAAGAAGAAACGTTGTTTTATTGTTTTAAAAATAGGCTACTATAAGTTACACTATAGACTGTGATCTTGAGGTATGAGTCACCAGAGCACAATACAGCTAATAAACTGATCCATCAGTGACATTGTAGCTACAACTTCTATCTCTTCTAAAAGCGTTACGCTACACATTTGAAGCCTTTGGGCGCAGAGGCAAGTGGATAAATTATTAGAAATATTTCCCAGTGTAACAAATCTCTACCAAATAGCCTACATATTTCATCACATAACCTCCTAAATTATGTCACCAGTCAGATTTAGAAATTTCGGCATCAAAATCTGATGTCCACTCAGTGGTAGTTGATGTGTGTCTGACCTAAAACTACAACTACGCACTTCTGATGAAGCACATTACTTAAACTTGAAAACACAAACACACACAGATTCAAGCATAACATTAATTTTCACATGTAAATTTAGACAAAAACTAATGAAACAAAAATTAGGTGATACACACTAGACACTGTAATAGATATTTCCCTTCTGTGTTAAATGTGTCGTAATTAAACGGAACAGCTAAAATAAGTATTTTCAATAAATGCTACTTAGTCACCGTTTTCTTGAACCATTTTTAATCAAATGTTCACTCAGTTGTTACAGTTGTCATTTCACCACAGCAGGCTGCTGGAGTTATTTCAATACTGGTAATAGAGAAGGTCATTTTACAGCTGCAAATCTTTTCATCTCAAGACAACAGTTGGACCAAACTTGAAAACATTTGATGCATCTAGTGTGTGGTAACTATAAATGACCTGGACACTGTAGAGAGTTTCACTTTTTTTTTTAAAACCTGCTTCCTTGTGATCCAGCTCCTTCTGTGGGACTGCAGATTGTTTTTATAAACACAAACACACCTCTGGACCTGCCTCCTTCCCCTCATGGGTTAAAGTGCTGCAGAGAAACATTCTGATACAATTCAATGACCACTCAGGACGTGAAGACCATCGCATTGGACCGGATTGCACTGAACAATAAAGACAAATCATCTCAGCACAGAGCACTGGGTTTGAAACAGTCGCTCTTAGTGCTACAACTTGGTTTCTGGTGATCAGAGTCATCAGGCTGCAGGAGTCACCCGTGCTCAAGGTTCACAGCTCAACAGCCACTGTGACACAGGAAAACGCTTCAGCACACAGGTGATCTATGTGAAAGGCTTTTGATAGAGTCTATGGAAGCCACGCCCACTTTTAAATGCATGTTTTTAGGACATTTTAAGAAACTGGCTTTGATGTTTTCTCTCATATTTGTTAATCAAATGTAGCCTATTGTAAGGCTTTAGCCAAAACTGATTAGCTTAACTTTGAGAAGTGGAAATGTGGGCCAATATCTACGCCTGGCTCTCTCCACTGGTAATAACATCCACCTTCCAGCAACCTCTAAATCGACATGCTCAATATCAAAAATTAACATTTAACTACCATGCTGTATCCTGTTTGATTACTGTGTGCAAAATAAGTGAGTTGGTAGATGGATTGTGTATTTCAGCCTGTCGCCAGTCTTTATGCTAAGCTAAACTAAGCTAACTGTCTACCTAATAATAGAAAACATTAGAAGGTGTAAGCTTACTCTAATCATTTAAACCTTTAAATACATGACATGAAGTTTCACAATTAAATCTGCAAAGAGCTCAGAAAAATGAAAACCACAATACACAACTGCTGAAAATGAAATATATTTTATCTCTGTCTGAAATCAATTTTCTTTTTGGCTTTCTTATGAAATGTATTAAGAAAGCCTCGGAAGCACAGCATTCCCTTTGTATTCTAATAAGTGCTTTATTATCAATTATAAGTTTATATATATTATATATTAATCTATACCTCTGTACTGTTTGTTCAGGAAACTTGATTGACATTTTCACTATGTTCTGACATTTTACAAACTAAATAAAAATAATCTTTAGTAGTGTATTTTGGGACATGGCTCTGATTTGTCTTAACATCCTGTGTGCTGAGGCGTTTAAATGCAATCCTTCGTACATGCAGATGACCCGGTGACAAATCATATCTATGTATGATACTGTCACATGCAGTATTTTTTTTTTTTACAAAAAGAGAAAAAAGACATTCAAATTTCCATAGGCACAAAGATCCATATGGCACAATAAACAAAATAAAAAATCTCAGCTGGACGACAACAAACATTAAAACACAACAGAATAAAAACTGAGGAAAAACACTTAAAATATCAGGAATTACCACAAAAAAGGTCTGAAATTAACCTTCATATGAAGATAAACTGAGTTCTGTGGAGGAATAAAACATTAAAGACACTGTGTCTGCAGTGAAAGGCAGACGTCACTTCTCTGATGGCTGCAGGTCATTTCAATAAAAAACTGGAAACCTGCTCAGAGAGATTTATTTATTTGATAACTATCTTGTATGAACTTTAAATGTTCAAACATGATAATAGTCATGTGCGCAGGGACATCATGTGCCTTTAGTTTTTGCATTTTTTCTTACCTGTGAACTCAAACATGTGTGTCCAGATACACATTCAATTGTGAAATCTTAGACACTATGAAGCTCAAACAGACAAGTCTCCAATCTCTGATGCAGTTTTTGGACAGACGTGATTTTCTCTCTGCAGCAGGTTGATTTTCATAGAAATGAACTGAAACTTCCCAAGCTGTTGGTTTAAGCACTGATTCCAAAGGTGTATGATTTGAAATAAAGTTAATTCTTAGACCTATATTGATCTTCACGTTTCTTCACTACTACCTGCCGCTGTAACTGGTGGAAAAAAGTCCTTTCAGATTAATTTCAGACCCTGAGTACAATCAGAGATGAATGCTCTCAACACACAAGCTTTCACAGCAGCAGTGCAAAGCCTGAAGTTGCATTATTATCATGGTGTTTTATACTAAGACTGGAAAGGAGAGGGTGAGGACAATGGGCCAGATGCTTGGCCAGATGCTTGTCCAGATGTTGAGCTAATTACAACAAAACTTTCAGAAAATCTGCTCAGGAAAATGGGAATTTCATGTGCACTTCCATCTGTTACCATAATGTGAATGTAAAGAGTTGAATGTACTTTGATAATGTAAACAGTTGGTGGCGCTAACTTTATGGTGCAGGAGAAGAGGGCAGCAGTTAAATCTCGCAACGAAATGCATGTAGTGTTGACGGCAGGATCAACATGTTGTGCTCTACCAAGTTCAAACTGCTGTCTCCTGCACATTTGGTCTGAAAAAGTCAATTAATGAATCAACAACTGACGAATCAACTGGCTGAACAGCACACGGAGGAGTCTGGGTAACTGGGACGAAAACCACAGGCACAGAGGAGGAAGAGGAGGAGACCAACGCCAGGCATTACTGTCAACTCACTGCCACAATCTAACTGATGGGTTAAATGCACGAAAAGCAGCAGAGTCACATTAATGAATGTCTCTCACAAGCTGAGACCAAACTAAATCAGCAGCAGGTGTGATCTCTCCTCCGCTGTGGGTTGTGTAGTTTCAAACACACTGCAACAAACTTCCTTTACGCTAGGTCATTTCTGTCTGTAAACTGAGCCGTGATCTCTTATATAAAACAGGTGAAAATAATTTTTCTAGTTTCTGATGCAACCTCCTGTCTTATTTTTTTGTTTCGAGATGTAGATGCACTGATTTCTGGAGAAATTTGGAAATTAGAAGTGGATTTATTTTGAAATTTGGTGCCATGACGGTTTGGGGGGCTGAACTACAGGCAGAAATGACGTGATGATTCTTTGTGATGCTGCTCTGTTTTATTTTCTCCATCTGACATCCTGCAGCGACCCAGCAGCAGTGTCTGGACGCTACATGGCAAAGTCCGAGATGATTTCCAAGAGGAAAAAGCACGAGTTTGGGGTCGGTTTCATTGTCGCTCCATGGTGACAGTGTGAGAGCACTGGCATTAGAGTTTTGGATCCATGAAACTGAAGTTCGGGATCAAGCGTATTCAGAGTTTCAATTCCCAAACGTTCAACCGCCGCTTTTATGAGCCCAAAGAAGAAAGAGGGAGGCATCGGCTTCCTGCAGATCAACCCACCAGACTCTGAGTTCGCCACCCGTACATCTGAAGCCCGGCAGTTGCGTCTTCGACAGAGCAGACCTCTGGGATTGTCATAAGTTTTTTGAAAGAGCACACTGAGGCCATTTATCCCGGCCGTCCGGCTTCTAGTCTCTTCAACCACAGCAATGGATTAAAAGTTTAAAAGCAGGAAAAAGCAGAAGTAGGGATAAAAACTAAGATGTTACTTGGATTTTTTTTGTTGTTGTTAGTGATTCAAATGTGAAGGAGCGACAACATGAACCGGTCCACACCACAGCGCAGAACCAGTGGGTCATCATGTCACTCTACTGTCACAACGGCTTCCAGGCCGAGGACGGATTGCGGCGGTGGGCGGGGTCAGATGACAGGCTTGCTGCGGTCGGTGGTGTCGGCCTTCTTCAGTTTGCCCTTACTGAAGGTTTGGATGGAGCTCAGCAGGGCGGCCCGACCCACCCCTGCTCCATCAGAGGAGGACTGAGGAGGAGGAGGTGGACAGGATGAGGAGTCCAGCATTGGAGGGGGTGGAGGTGGAGGAGGCGGGGGAGGCGGAGGAGCATTCTGGGCTCCTGGATTGAGGAGAGAAGAAGAAAAGGAGTAAGAAAACAACAGTAACCAAGTCTTGCCCCTCAGTTTTCGAAGCGGTTGGTTGCACAAAGATACATCAGACTGAGTTTACCTCGAGTTAACAAGTGGCCACATGATGATCTCATTTAAAATCAAACAACTATACGGTGGGAAAAGTGTCAGCATCCCATAATAGCCTCTTACGCTTTACACCAGAGTTCAAGCTTGATGAATTCTAACCCTAAGATAAAGACACTAAACCAGTGGATGTGTATTAAACCACAGGAAAGACAGTTGTACCTATTTCTAATAAGATGCCTCTTATAAAGGGCTTTAACTAATAGCTTAATTAATTAATGGTTAATACATCATTTACTAACATTTTTAGATCAGTTATGAGCCATCAATAAGCTCCAATTATGGGTTTCCAGGCTGTCAAAAAATCTTACACTAGCCAGATAATGGGTTAATGAGACCCAATTACATGTGATGTGTTGTAATTTGATAACATCAACATTGAGGGACAATGATCAATAATTGAAAAATGCTTATGTGGAGTTTTAATTGACTTATGGTTAATGAAATAATAATCCTATATATAGGCCTATATATATATATATATATAGCACTTTTACTTTTGTTTCTTTTAAGAAAGTGCTCTACAAGAGCAGCTCAGTACAATTTTGGACTGAAGTTCAATATCTCCTTTTTTTTTTTTAACCTTATATACACTGACTTACAAATCATTAGTTAATTGTTTATTAACCATTATCAAAGCTATTAGTTACAATCTATGAACCCTTTATGTAAAGGCGACTTATTATCGTGTGTTGCCTGGACTTTCGAGAGTAACAGGGAAACTGTTTATCTTTGTGAAACCAGCACCTGCAGATCAGCGTCCAGGCTAAACTCAACTCACCATCAGTTCAACACAACCTTCACTTTAGGAGCCAAACTACACAACACGGTTTGATCAACATCAGAAACATTCTGACACTTAAAGCTGCAGTTGGCATCAGTTATGTAGTCCTCCTCTGGCTCCACCTACACCCTCTAATCGTATTTGCTAAAATCCAGTGCCCCCAGAGCTTTTCCACCAATTAGGTAGAGGGGGCAGGAGTAGCTGCCAATCACAGAACACGAACACGTACCCCCCGCCCCCCATAAAACTTCTGATGCCGCCGTTGACAACGACTGCCTAAACAGCGCTTGGCAAAGGTTGGGGGAGGGACCTGAACGTTGTATTGGTTTGAAATGTCCGACTCCCGGAATTTCGATGACTTACCAACTGTAGCTTTAATACTCAGCGTCGTTTGAGAACATACAGTAAAGAGGTCCACTAGGTCCTTATGTAAATACATTTGGTCATGTTAAAAATATGTGACATTCAGGACTGTGCAAAGGTTTTTGACATTTTAATGTTTAGATCACATAATATCACATAGGACTCTTGATTGGTCCTGAACTGACTCTGCAGCGAGACAAGAGCCCAGATCTACAGCCAGAGTCATGAACAACCATCTCCAAAGACAAGAAGAACATGGAGACCTGGAGCAGATTACTGAACTCAAGACAAACTCCAATATTATATTTATATCCAATATTATTATTATATTATATCTGAAAGCATCACTTTATATTCTGTGAATTCGGTGAATACTACAGTACCCATGAACCTCGGTAGCAGCCACTGTAGAGGACTGAAAATAGGGTTTGAAAATATTCAGATCAGACTGATCAAAAATTCAAACATGAGATTGTCTGACTTCACCTCAACAGCAGCTGAATAGCGACATAATCTGGAGCTCTCTGATTGGATGATTCTGACCGCAAAACCCTCTGGGATTGGCAGTTGATTCTCTCCTGGAGCTCTTGTCCTGTGTTATCTCAGCTAGCACAGCAGAATCACATTGATGGACAGAGCGAACTGATGGTGAGTTGAACATAAACCTGGTCCATCTCTTTCAGTTGTGCCATTTTGCAT
Source organism: Trachurus japonicus (assembly GCF_045865225.1). Classification (NCBI taxonomy): domain Eukaryota; kingdom Metazoa; phylum Chordata; class Actinopteri; order Carangiformes; family Carangidae; genus Trachurus; species Trachurus japonicus. The sequence continues at coordinate 24,344,654 of NC_140911.1, read as the reverse complement.
CCCAAACTGAATGAAACCCAGGTGGTTGCAGGCAGAGAAAGAAAAGGTTGAGGAGCTTAAACATGAAGCTAAAGCAGAGGCCAAAAGCTGCAGCCTGTGTCCTCGCGCTCCACCTGCTGTGGGACTGCATTGTAAATATTCTGCTATGTAATGAAAGGACATCCATCAGTCTGACAGATGGTGACCAAACATAGAGAAACTGCTCACGACAAGAGACAATCAACACGTCTGCAGACGATACTTGTTTCCAATAAACACTTAAAATATTTCACAAGAGGGAAAACATAAGAAATGATATTTGAATCAATAGTGTCTGCAGTGGTGATGATTTCTCTCCAGGAACAAATTGGCTTTCATTACATTTAGCAGCCCCAGTGACCTCCCATGTGTTTTATATAACTGTCAGATGGTTCTTCAGAAGCATCCACAGTTAGACCTCACCTGTGATCAGATCTCACATGCTGGCAAAAATAATTAGACCATCACCTGCTCACAACCATAAAAGTTTTTTTTTGTTTCTTCAAGTTGCACTTAAAATGACTGAAACATCATGGAAGAAAACAATAAAAAAAAAAAGGCTTCAATGCTTAATGCATGTGATAGGAGTTACCTGTTCAAAACCAAACATTCAAAGATCTGACACGTGTCCACAGTGACACCCCGTCCCAAACACATAAACACCAGCAGACAGAAGGAACAAGACAGGAAGACAAAGACAGACAGACAGACAGACAGACATGCTAACTGACTGACTGACACCAAGCAGACAGACCGACTGACACATCACAATCTCCAATGAGAGCAGGAGGCCTGAATCAGGGAGGAGCTGCACTGGCCGTCAGGTTTTGGAGATCATTGTAGATTGTGAGGGTTTTGTAAAGATGTGCGTTCACCCTGCTCCACGCCAGAAGAGACGACACTTCATCACACACCACCTGCTGCTTTTTTATAGTCTGTTGTTTTGCATAATGATGTAATGGCTACTTGGACCCCAAGGGGGGGGTAGTCACTACCCCGGTGGTGGCTGATGGAGATCCAAGTAAATACATTTAAAAACAAATGTGACTTTTCTAGATTAAATTCCTCTTTGTCAACCTCCAGCAGTTTGGTCTGTGATGATAAAGTGTCAGAGAGAGTTGGAACTATCTCAGAGTTGGAAGCATCAGTCTGTGGTTAAACTCAATTTTAATTTACTGTTCTCCGGTTTTAGTAGATTACATTTTTTATTCTCAAAAACAGGGAACTGGTTTTCAGGTCAATTAGCAGTTATCAATGTTTAAACAATACATAGACAAAAAAAAGACATAATGCGCTGAACAAAGAAATTGAAACAGATTCTATAATTACTTGCTTACTTTCTATTTATTGTTTAATTTCCGTAATTTCTGAGGTAAACTGTGCATCGACTGAGAAATTGCAGTAAAAAATTCCATTAGAGCATTTGTCCACCAGAGAGCACTGTGAGGTAGATTTTTTTTAACTATTCACGTGCCAGTCAGTAAGGTAAAAAAAGATAACACTACAAACAAATAGAAAAAGCAAATCAAAGAATCCCTACTTCTGCTTTTTCCTGCTTCACTAGTTCTAACACCAGCCTGTGTCAGAAAATGTGCCAACTCAAAATTATTAACATCCCTGCACTTAAAGAGCCAAAGGACCTGAGTCCAGGTTACAGGATCATAACACGAGTCTCTTTAGCTCCTCATGAGATCAGGCTCCGTCTGTTCTCAATACTAATCACATCCATATTATTTTTTAGTCTATTTATCAATCAGTCAAATTCATAATGGCCATGGGTCTTTGTGACCAAAAGCCTGATGGGAAGTCAGGGTGTACGACAGCTTTAAAAACCACCTTCATCATCATAATCATCATAGCCGACATTATAAATCTTTTACTTTACCCAACGACACGGTCAGAATGGAGCATGCTCTATGGTGGAGACAGCACGGGAAGAAGAGAGAGAGGCAGATGACAGTTAACTGTTCAGTGGACCAATCAGCATTTACACAGTATCAAGAGGAGGAGAGAGGAGAGGGAGGGAGAGGAGAGGAGAGGAGAGGAGAAGAGAGGAGAGGAGAGGAGAGGAGAGGAGAGGAGAGGAGAGGAGAGGAGAGGAGAGGAGAGGAGAGGAGAGGAGAGGAGAGGAGAAGAGAGGAGAGGAGAGGAGAGGGGAGGAGAGGAGAGAAGAGAAGAGAGGGGAGGAGAGGAGAGGAGAGGAGAGGAGAGGAGAGGAGACCAGGGTAGGAAACTGGTGTCACATCTGTAACAACAAGGTGAGGAAACGATATAGTTACATCTGGTGATATTCTATACTTTCCTCACGATCAATAAACTTGTTCTCAGTTAAGAAACATAGAAAACCACCAGATCTAAACTTATAGAAAATCAAAGCACCGATGTTTCCCACCCTGTCTCCAGCTACCTATAGACACAACAGAGTCCATAAGACAGACGTCTACAGTAGAGACAGATACCTGTCTGAAAACCAGGTAATCACACGATGAGAGAAGAGGTGAAGAGACAGACAGGCAGATTAAGTCATTAATTAGTTTTCATAATCACTCATGCCCATTTTAGATGGAAATTAACAAGCAAACAAACAAACAAACAGACATGTGGACAGATGCACAGAGAGACATACCTGTGGTGGATGGGGGTGTGGGGGAGGAGGGGCATGTGGGAGGGGAACTGGCTCCAGAACCTGAAGACGCAAAAAAAAACAGAGCAGGACAATTAATCACTACAGACACAAGACTAGAAAACACCACTGATTATTCAAAACACTTTCAATTGGATGCAGAATGAGGAAACGTCCTTGAGTGCAGGAAGTGTCATCATCACGTTTGAAATCATTTTACAGTGAGAGGAAATACATTGATTTTGACGTAAAAATACTTGAATAATACTTTTTTTTTTTTACACAAATTAAGCAAATATCACAATTATCAATGAGATACAACATTTAAGATGGAAAAAACACATTTTTCATTTCATCAGGTTTTCAAAACAGTCTTTTCCACAGGCCCCTGTGTTGCTTTGTTTTGGACTGAGTAAAATTGAACTAACAAACTATATAGTTTAACTATTGCACTCCTATTTGGTGTTGAGCATTACAGTCAAACTAACTAACCTACTAACTAAGTAACTAACTCCAGTATTTCCTGAGGGCAGTGGCAGCAGCGACTCACCAGAGTTGTTGTTGTTTCTGACAGAGACGTCTTCCTCATTTTCATACGCCGACTGTCTGGACTTCTTGAATTCATGAATGGACAGTAGGTTAGCAACAGGAAGAAGAAAAAAAGGGAAAGAGTTGTGTGTTGTTTCACTGTCGGATGTGAACTGACGACATTTTTAAGATCTTAAGTGACAACAGCTCCCATGAGTATTAGTCACAGTGGCAGTGTGTCTCATTACCAGCCGTTTGTATATGTTGGGATGAGGTTTCTCTGTATGGGGTGGGTGTGTGTGTGTGTGTGTGTGTGTGTGTGTGTTGGACTCTGCCACCTACCTTCCTCGCCAGAATCTTCCTCCTCTTCTTCTCCTCCTCTGAGCCATGATGAGACTGCGCTCTGGTCAGCCTCCTGTGCTGGTGAAGCTTCAATCAAACATTCAGACACAACATTAAACTTCTCACAAAAACACAAAATCTTCATAAGCTGGAAGTTAAAACCCTGCATCATTATCACTGCTAAAGAGCAGAGTCACGATGCTTCCACCTGATGCACTGTCGCCCTAGAGAAGTCAGTGTAGAATTAAATCCCTGAATTTAATATATAAACAAACTGTGCGTGCAGGAACTTTCTACTTTCTTCCTTTCTTGAGGACACTGAGCTGCTCTCTGACACAGCTGCATATGAAATAATAAATGTGCGTCCTCAAGTCCTAAAGGACGGCTTTATTCCTGTTTCAGCTGATTGGTGGAGACTTGATCTGCCTCCTGTGGTTCACACAGAGTTCAGTCTGACTCATGCGATATCAGACACTCAGGTAACACAGTCTGTTTCTATTCTTGTTTAGTCACTGTGAGGTGATAAACCTCAGCAGCTCAGACAGGGGGGATGCTGCTTCGCTGCAGTGAGTGTGAAGACAGAGACAGAAACAGGTTCATTAAAACACTGTTCTCCACAACTTCATGGCCTGATGCAGTTTGACTGCTAACTGACCAGAAACGGACCAGAGTTCGTTTCCTCAGATAGTCCGCTTCGTTTGGGCAGGTGGGAAAGCTCATAGGAACTCTGGTGTGGATCAAACAAACGAACACTGGTCCGCTTGAAAACGGGGGTCTCGGTTCGTTTGCAAGTGAACCCTGGTGCGGCTCGTATGCCGTGTGAAAGCTCACCAGACCAAACGTACATAGTGCATGACGTAGTGACGCAGCAACACCAACAACTCGACATCTCTCATCAGTCTCCGTCTTTTCCTCTGGTGCCGTTTCTCTGTCCTCAGTGCAGTTGTAAGAGCGAAATGCGCTCTGCCTCGCTGCCTTACATGGTGGTCGTACTGCACGGCTTGCTGAGCCATGTGCAATTGATACATAAAAAAAGAAACAACATCCCAGAAACAGCCAACTTCACATGCTGCTCCATGTTTACTGTTATCCAGGAGTGATTTCCCCTCGTACTTTGTCCAATCTACGAGTGGCCGCTTCAACCGTTGTGACGTTGACTGTTGACGCTCAGAAAGGATGGTGCGCTTGGTGCCCAAGTTCGGTGCGGTTCAGAAATTGCAGTGTGAAAGCGGAACCGAACCAAGTGATAAATGCAACAATGTTGCAACTTTTAGGGACCTTAGTTCCACCTATTTTCATCACGTTCTTCAAAGTACTGTCTAGACATGATCAGACAGTATGAAAGTAGCTGCAGCATTTACTTTGTGTTTCTAGGAAGGTTTGGAGTTTCACTGCTGCGTCCCATGACTACTAGGGGAAGAGACTCTTAAAGCAATTTCACATTGATGTCAACACTGGGGTTTTTTCTGTTTATGCAACATGGAAAGGTTGTGGGAAAACTGTGTTGCAAGGTTTTCCATATCAATCGAGTCATGAGACCATCACAGTGAATGCACTTGTGACCCAAATGTTTCCAGTGATATACTAATTCAGAGACCGGTGACCCACCACTCTCTGCTCCTCCTGCAGCCTCTTCTCCAGACTCTCCTTTGCCGTCTTCAGTGCCTCCTTTAACCTGCTGGGAACCTGGGGGAGTGGAGGAAGGGTCAGATGTTTACAGTTTTTTTTCCTCCCGTTTCTGTTTCAGATCATTTACTCCGACAAGGAGAGAAAAACAGTAAACCCTGTGTAAACATGCACAGAGAAATTACAGCAGACAGAACCTCGCACCTTGATCTGGAGTTTTTCAGAGTGTTGGAGCTGGACGTCACTGAAGAGCCTGGAAAACACAATAACAGCAAGAAATGATGATGTTTTACAGATTTCCTGCAGACATTCCTCTAAATAGTGTGTAGTTATTATAAAGTGTTTCCAGTATCTTTCTTGTACGCACAAAACTGGCAACTGTCTCTTCTTGTATGGATGCAGGATAAAGTTGATTCTGATTCTGCCTCGTTAGTAAACACATGTACAGTTACTTCTATCTGCTGTCATGGTTTCAGTCTGTAGAGCTCACAACAAAATAACGTGAAAATTCACGCAAGCTTGCTGTGGAACAGACACACACACACACACAATCTAACCAAAAATGTGTCAGTCTGGACACACGCTGGATTTTGAACAAAGACTCACGGTGTCTGGATGAGCTCGGAAACTGTCGGCATCCCACTCTTACAGGCTTCTGCGGACAGAATGGACTGCAGCACTGACACTGAACACACAAACACGCAATAGATAACAATTAAAAAAGGCCCACTGCTGTAAAGCATCTGTGTGAATATATATGATATGTGTGTGTGTGTGCGAGTGACGAGTGTGCTCATAGACGTACCCACAGCTGTGTAGGGGACGGTGGGGTACTGATCGACGGGGACACTGTCTGGTGGTCGGCCATATGTCATCTCATACAATAAGTGTCCAAAGCAGAAAACGTCGATGCTCTCTGTGGTCTGCAGACAGACAGATACACACACAATTTGTGAATCATAATCAAAACAAGATATATATTAACATTTCTGTACTAAATTAAAAACATTTTATCCAATTTAACTCAGGCTTAACTGATCCAAGCTGATCTAACTAGGTTAAATTAACCCTGGTCAGTGTTTATGTACATTTATCTTCCTGAGTGGGGTGAAGCTGGGTCGGAGCACCGAGGGAACTCCCAGCATGCCGTTCTCAACGTCTGTCAGTCGACACACGCCGTCATCCACAATGATGTTGGATGCGTGGAGGTGACCGTAAAATACACAGCTGTCATGGAGGAGCTTCAGGCCCTGCACACACACAAACATACAGACTGGTTTAATGACGTGGTGGTTTGTGTTGTGTGTCGTGTTGTTTTCTCGCTTGTGTGTGTGTATGTGCGTGTGTACCTCCAGGATCTGGCGGCCGTACTGTTTGATCTGTGGCAGTTCAAGGCCCTGGCTCTTCTTGGGGTTGCAGTACTTCTTTAGGTAACTCTCTTTGTTCTTTACCTGCGGAGAGAGAGAGTTGGACAGAGAGAGAGGGAAAGAGTCAGCAGCTCTTACCAGAACTGTTTTCTGCTGAGAAAATACGCCCAATAAAAACAACCTCCAGTGTCTTCTGAGTGGAGAAGAGAGAGACTTGGATATCAGATCGGATTAAAACTCCCGAAACACAGACTGTCAACTGCTTTAAACAATTACTCCTGTGGTTTTCTACTTAAGTTGCAGCTCTGCCTATTTTCCACTGGTGTAAAGCATTCGGGGGTGTGAGTGTCAAATTCTGCTCAGGCATCTGATACACACTTCCACATGGGAACACACACACACAGATGTGTACCTTACAGATGTGGTCTCTCAGAGAGCCTCTCTCACTGAACGGCCTGATGAGCAGAGCTGAAGACTCACTGGTGCTGGAGAACAACAGCGGACAGAGATATGGAGTCTGTGCAGGAGGAAAAGGAGGAAAAGGAGTTACTTATTATGAGTCCACAGGTAATTGAGATTAAATGTAACATTACTAATATTCTACTCTACTAGGCGAGCAGCTGCGGCATTCATACTATTGATATTCACGTTCAAATCAATATACAGTAATCAACTAACTTACACTCGAATATTATGTAATATTATAATATTATATAATATGAATGTTTGATTTCATTGTATCTGATGATCATCTCCTGTAGGGCTACACCCATTAGCTTTAGCATGAAAGTAGCCGGCTTTTTAGTTGCAGCCTCATTTAATAATGTCGACTGAGGACACAGGGACATGAGGACAACTAACTGAATGACTAAACTCAGGGTTTTCAATCCCAAGACACACACACACACACACAGTGTACGTACAGAGAGGTTGGTGAGCAGCTTCATGGCGGACTGCAGGTCCTTGTCAGACAGAAACTTATCAGGCCCCAGATCCACCTACAACACACACAGTCAGATGTTTGAACTGAACTCACATTAATTTAGTGTTTAATTCATGTTTCCTCTAATATGTTTGAAGAGGAAATTAATCAGTAATGTCAGCATAATCATTTTTAGCTACACATGTGTGAGTCATGTGTGTTTCAGAAATATCCTTCAACAAATCAGCTTTTAAACAAAAAACAAATGAGGAGTCCAAGTCCCTTCACAGTCAAATGACCAGAGTGAAGCTGTAGTCTGAATGTTTACAGACTCCATCTGACTAGATGATATCTTCACATGAATCATTTCCATTTGATTGATTGTGGGAAATGTTCCTGAAAACATCTGATTAACTAAAACTCAGAGAAGAGTAAAACAGAAAAGCTCTTTTAAACATTGCTTGTGCAGATTCCTACACATTTTTGAGCTCCTGACATTTTCCCATGAGGTGTTCACAGAATGCAGCCTAAAAAAATCCCATCTGCATGTAACTGTGAGGAGATCTGCTGAAAATTAATGTACATCTGCAAAATACTTGAATGGAAACATGTGTGGAAATATTCACAATTCTCTTCCTGTGTTTGACTCGTTATCAGTCTGTAAAGGACATTCACAAGATTATCAATGCATGAAGTTTATTAAAACACATATATAGCACTTCTATAAACATCATGCATAAAAGAGAAAAAGGAAAGGTTGCACACTTCCTCTTGTCACTGATGTTTATCTCGGCCTGTTGTTTTTATTTTGACTGAGAGCTGTATCCTGTATTGAACACCCAGCGCTGTATCACAGGTTTTTGCCGTTGTATTGACTCACCCAGCTCAGCAGATATCTCTCCTTGGGCTGCTCTTTGTTTTTAATTAAAAAATATTTCTTCCTGATTCTCCAGCCTGAAAAACAAAAAAACAAAGATTCTTGAGCATTAGAGTAACAACAGAGTAATTAAAGATAAATGTTATGTCATTCAAGGTTTTATTTGCTCAATGATGAGAACATTTATCTTTTTTCTCTTCTGGAGACTGAACAAAACCACACAGATAATTCTGTTGGACCAACGACAATAAAAGACCACAGGAAGTTTGTCCGACCAACTGCAGGTTTCACAACAACACACCATCTTTGAGCTTGTCTTAAACAGCGGGATGAGAACACTGGGTGTCAGTACACACCGATCATTTTATTGTAAATCAGTTGTCAGATTAAGCTGTCATGTCACCTTCAAACAGTTTGGTTTCTCAGAGTTTTGATTTGCTGATTTCCTGACACAAAAAACAGTTTGAAAAGACAATCACTAATATACACGAGGAACATAATTACTATATGAAACGATTACCGATGTCTCTGAGAGGCTCCAGGACCTCCCACTTCAGGTCTGACCTGAAGAACATGGACACCTGCTGCAGGGCGATCTCTGAAAGAGAGAGAGAGAACTTTAAACACCTGTTGGTTTGTTATTATATTAGCATTATAATAGACTTATAGACTAATTTTTCAGTAACCAAAAACACAAGTTCATTAAATCAGATATAAAATGTTATGCTCAAAAACATGTAGCTCTCGGGGTAAAAAATGTTATTATCATGGTCTCCTATTGTGGCTGTCACAGTGTCCACCTTTGCAAACCATAGTCAGACAATTAAATCCAACACATATTTCAATGTTTAGAATATTTTCAATTCATGGATCATATCTTTTGTCTGTAATACATAAAACTGCAGAGCAAATAATCACACAAACACAGTCAGGTAACGGTTGAGGGGGAAATATTGTGCAGGTGCAGCTGTTGCTGATGTTTTTCATCTCTGGACAAAACAAACAGAACAAACCTGTGTAGTTGGCACAGTAGTTGTTGGGGTCCAGGAACTTCTTGACGGTCAGGGAGCTGGAAAGCAGGGGATGCTGGGTAATGGAGTCCAGGTAGGTCTGCAGTCCTCTCTGCCTCTCCGCTATGAACTCCCTGTCCATGTTTCCAATCAGCTTCTTAGGAGGAAGCGGGAGAGTGATGCCACACACCTGGAGACAGAGAAAAGGTTTATTACAACTATGAATGCATTTTCCTCCGTCTTTGTCCTCGACAGACAGACACGCATCAGGTTTCCAACTGTTGTGCTGCACTCTGACTGAACATCAGGGGTTGATGTCGGGTCAGTGTGAGACTCTCTACAGGAAATGAGTCGACAAAACCTCAGCAGAAAAACTGCTAACTTCCTGTTATCCAGGAATGATGGGACATGACCATCCGACGAGTCACCACCAGAACAATAACACAGCACGTTTATAGACAACTGCTCTCTACTGGCACTGCATTAGTGCACATGACTGATCAATGGTTAACATCACCAGGCAAGGCTGTCAGGCTTTACTACAGCATGACATTGATCAGGCCGTTCTTACTGAAGAGTTTAAAGATTATGGTACCTCTGTGATTTCTTTTTCAATGGAAGCATAAAATATTAGATATTAGAGTTTCAAGTGCAAAATTTGGAGCAAAACGCCAAAAAATAAGCAAAACTTGATACATATACAGTATACTGTATATATTTTAGTCTAATAACTAAGTGATTTGACAAATGTAGACGAGAAGAAGAGTTGAAGCAGGAAAACCGTTAAAACAGGAGAAACATTTAAAGGTCCAGTGTGCAAAATGGGAGGAAAATCGTGACATCAAGCGTTCAGGTTCTAGTTTGCAGCACTGACAACATGGTGGCGCAAGATGGCAACATCTATAACAAGACCCTTGCTATATGTTTATATAAAATAATAATTATAAGGCTACGAAAACCAGGGTTAGGGTTAACAAATTTAATTTTATAGCGATTATACACTTATACTAATATATTCATGGGTAATATATTCAGATTTGATTTTCAGATCCAATTATTACACACTGGACCTTTAAGACAAAAGAAATGTGCACATTGGAGCTAAATGAGTATGAAGCCACGGTTGTACTTTGGCCCTGTGATGCTAGAGTTAAATACTACAGTCAGCAGGATGACAATGGCAGCGCTAATTGGACAACATGAAGCTGATATACGGTAATGTGTTCACCATGATCACACTTTGTTTAGCATTTGTTAATAAGCACAAAATGCAAATTTAGGCAGTAGAACAAGCACCATTAGAAACCATTAGGATTCATAAACTTGATATATTTGACAGGAAAGGTGAAAACCGTCAATGAAAACGAGACCTGCCAGTCTTGCTGAATAAAACAACTGAGCCTCTGGTCGCCATGGAAGCCCGTGTCAAATTTGATTATCAAATCAGTCCAACAGCTGCTGAGATATTTCAATCTGGATCAAAGTGGTGGACGACTGACTAAAGCTGCCATCGGCTAGTAATGAAAGACAAGATGAGCCACATCTCATCAGCAGCTGGGTGAAGAAGTACTTTGAGACTGTGCAGTACAACCGTAAAAATCATCTTAAGACTAAAACGGCTACCCTGCACAAAGTTCATTGCCCTTGTGCAGGAGCAGCTGAGACTTCTGGGAAACTAATGACACAATAGCAAAAACCCTGAACGTGTCTTAACACATCATCATTTCCCAAACAGAGAGGAAATTGGCTAATATGGAGGAGTATGTGAAGCAGCGAGCCGGGTAAGGTGGACTGTGTGCCTTCCTCCTCCTCACAAAGCAAACACTATGGCTTCCATTGTGTGATTTAATGTTCTTTTGTGTGTTTTTCCTCCATTTCTGCTTTATTTTCAGGTTGAGGTTGAAGGCTGGTGGGTGCAGGGCCTGCTGTGAATGATTCATGAGGGATTGCAACAGTGAATGCAGAGCCTGAATGTCACTTATTAGCAACTAACTCCATGAATCCCAGAAGCCTTAAATCAAAGTGGATCATGATGTATGAGCCAGTCGTCCCTTGTAGATAATATTCATGGGAAATTAAAAACCATGGGATTTTTCCTTTTGCATGACATGTTTGAATTCATCTTTTATTCCTGGACATATATTGTGCAGCCCCAGTGATTATGAGAAGTTTGTGGAGCCAAAGGGTGTGGAGAAGTTTCTCATACACATCCCTCTACGGATCAATCAGAGCTGTAAAACATTAAGAGCTGTTGATGTTTGACTGAAACACATGAAACTCACCATCAGGCTGCTGTTGAGGACGTCAAAGTCACTGTAGCGGCGAATCACCTGCAGCACACACACACACACACACACATACAACTGTGAGTTATCGATAAAAAGGCTGAAATCTGTTCATTTCCAAACAATTTGTTATTTGTCCAGAGACATTCTGCTTATGTAAATTCCCTACTCATTGACATTAAAATGAGACTGAACATTAGCTTCCTCCATCCTCCATTTAAGCTCCCATAGCTCACTCAGGTACATCAGCCCAAAACTACTCAATACTACGCTAAACTACATTTATCTTTGGTTTCCAGGATCCTATAAATATAAATATAATATAATATATAAATTATAAACCATATATTTACATATTATTGTTAGTGGCTTCCAGCGGCCGTGGTAATTATGATGGTAACAAAAGAGGAAGTCAGGTGACATAAAATAACAAGCGATTTAAGCGGACATCAGGACAAGGCTGTGGGGGATGGATGAGTTGACAAAGCACAGGAGACCATGTGTGAAATTAATAATCAACTGTAACCATGTGAATGGGTCGTATGTGAGGGGACAGGTTGAGGTTAGGGGACTCGTTGCCGACACCTGACGTTGTGATTGGTTTATTTACCTGCCAGCTGTTGTCTGTGGACACGCCCCTCTGCACTCGGATGATGTACTCCTGAGAAACAGAACAAATCAAAACAGTTTATTTGAATCTTTGAATCTCTTTGAATCTAAATATATTGTTATTATAAGAAACAGTAACGGTTGAAACAATGAGAGACCACTGGAAGGAAAATCTGATCAGTAAGAAGAGGAGAAAAAAGCATAATGAAAAATATAAGATCACAAATAGTTTATGAGATTTATGGGGAAAATATTATGAGCGTAGATTCACACAACATATCATTTTTAAAAGCTGAGAATGATGTTGTGAATTTACTTGAATTAAAGTGTGAAGTCTCACTTATGAAGCACAGAAAGGAAACATTTGAACCAAACATTGGAGACAGTATACCCAATCTAATCACATTTTTATCATATGGCAAAAAAATCTATAGTAATGATGACAATTTTTTTTTATAAAACAGCGACATTGTCATAATAAGTCCAGTTCAATCATAACCAGCATAAGTCCCTCGCTGTAGTGAACTAACTCCATCAGCAGCTGTAAGGTTCACTACTTCCTACAGAACAAACTTAGTGAAAGGATAAAAATAACCCACTTTGCCTTAGATCCTTAACAATGATACAGTAGAAACCAGTTTGTTTGTTTGAGGTTGGCACACTCAAACAAAAAAGGCTCTATTGAACCTGAATCAAAAGTGGTTTCATTTTCATTTCCCAATAACTGGCTTTGGTAATCCCATTCAGTTGAGGATCTGTCTGATGGTGTCACTATGTTCACTGACCTGTGAAATGAAACAGCTTAGTGAAATATTCTCATAACAGGAAAGCAACGATGTAAATGTGGAATTTTCCTTCAGTCTAATCCCCTCAGACATTTTTACAGTCGGACTGAGTTGTGCTCTAATCCTGCATTCATTCAAGTGAACTGAGCAGCTTCACAAACAGCCAAGACTCATGACTGTAAACAGCTCAAGTCCTGACACCAGTGACAGTTTAAAAACAGAAATGTTACACAACAAGGAGGCAGCAATACAGTGGTTTGGCATCGGCACTGAACTTAAGTATCAGTCAGATGTGACTGACCCACAGTTTTCTAAGTCAGTTTCATATAATTCAGTTCTGTATTCATGGTGAGCTGCTGACTCAGTTTATAGTAGCTCCATAGTAGACATGTTATTTAACATATGAGACAGTGAGCTATTCAGATTTAAAGTTTGGGACCAAAAGACTATATCAGGGCAAAGGGAGAGGATCTTGCACCAAACCATATAGAACAACGTAAATATCAGCACTTGGATTTTTGGTAAATTGTGTTATTAAAAATAATATCATAAATCATCCCGATACCAAATTATTTTAGTTTTTTCATCATGTCCATGAAAAAGATCAAAGGAAGTTATTATTTTTACCATAGCCTGTATCAACAGTTCATCATGTTCATTTGATTTAATTATAGGAGGAAGATGTGGAACCATTGAACTTGTAATAGGGAACTAGAAGGAAATTATTAGTATCACTGAAGCTCAAAGAAGTAGGCAACTTTGTGCTGTCCAAACATAATTACACAGAATTTAGAGGCCTGTCCTCACAGTGGTGCTTTAATTTTGGAGCTGCTTACATGTCATGACAGATTTGGTATCAGGCAAATCTGCAGTAATTATTTTCTGATGTACAGAGAAGTGTGGACTGCATAACAAGTGACCCATCAGACCCATCTCTATTAACCGATGCAATGGATCAACAGAATATAATATATATACACATCTATATATATACATCTATGTGAATCTTACTGTTTATCATCCCTATGACTTAGTCTCTCCTGTGAGATCACGATGGTTGTGGTTGTTTTACAGGTACAATAAGTGTAAAGCTAAGTGGCTAACTCAGCTGATTCCAGCCGGACTGAAAACAACAAACCCACGGCGCCTGCGCCCATTATCGGACAGGCATTCATACGGCTGTATGACACCCAACAACAGTGACAAGTTTACACTGTTTACACATGAGGTCAAAGTACACTAAGTAACAATGACCATGGACTTGTACACAAAACTGTTGCGCACTGAAGCTGGGAGACTCCCACCAAACCTCATGAGAAAATCTATCTACTTTTTTTTTTATTGTTCCCATGGATTTCAGCAGTTGCTTACTGTAAATGATACTGTAGGACTGTTAAATCTTCATACATATATCTTATTATTCTCTAATTGGGCATGGATAATTAAAGATAGCAACATTTGTTTACACACAATCTCACCATTTTTAACTGACTCAGTCTTCATAATCTTCGCAGGAAGCTGTGGACAAGGGAAAGTAATATCTACTTATTCTATCACATGTGTAAAGTTGAGGTGATAGGCTATATGCCGAATTTTACAGCACATTGTAACTAGGTATTTCAAAACAACCACAAATTATGTGTTGAATAGTAGGGTTTATTAGTCTGTCCTATTGAGAAAATAAACAATATTGACTGGATTGACTGTTGTGGCCATGTACCATCGCTCAGCGACGGTTCTCGGCCTTTACGTGAATAGTTTTGGCTCCTGGGCTCTTCGTTAGTCGGTGCCAAAGCCCCAGTCCAAATCCCTTTGTATCAGCAGTTTGTTGAGTTGCGGACGAGCTTCCAGGAAATTGCTTAATCAGTGACAGCACCACGAAGCCCGCGTCAGATGCCTCTCTGTCCGATAATAGAGATATGGTGCAGCTCCGACGCGTCGCATCACGGTAAAACGAGACTGTCAGCGGACTCACGGAGACGACAGTTGTGTTTTTACTGCTACACGGTGCCCGGTGGTCAGGGGTGGTTTGTCGTTGTTGTAAAAAACACAGAGAAAGAGGCGAAATGTAGCCTCCACAACCGTGTCCGATAATGGAACCGGTGACGCAGCTATAGGCTTAAACGCCCCCTTCAAAAAATTGGCCTTATTTTAAATAGAGCAGCAGCAGGGCAACTGTCCCACCCGCAGGGAAACACTGGTGAAAGTTTCACAGCGGCACTTACACACTGTTAACTTGTACCTGCCATGTATTTCCAGTCGGTACTCACCGTGTGTGACTGCAGGTTCTGGCTGGCTTCGATCACCGCCGTCAGGGGCACGGTGTCGTCCAGCAGCAGCCTGCCGGGGGCCGGCTTCTCCAGGAAAGACATCCTGGAGGATTACCGCTGAAAGTCTGATCGGTTCGTCCGTCTGTCACTGACTGAAGCCGCCTGGGAGTCACTGAGGCGGAGCCCCGCCGAGCGCAGGAGGGACGACAACAACCCGGGAGGACTAGCCGCTAGCTTTGCTTTTAGCTCCGCCGTAACCAGGAAGCGCCGCTCCGCTCAGACGTCACCACGCACTGGACGCTTCGGCACCGTTGCTACGTTACGTCAACGCGTCCACTGAATCGGACCGGGAAAGAGAGGCCTGTATCTGAAATGATCAATTAATAAATCAACCAAGATATGTAATGAAGTGAAGTGATTTAAGTGACCCCCCCCCCCAAAAAAATCTAACAATCCTTTTTTCTTTTTTTAAAATTTGAGATTTTTCCTCACAAAAAGTTAGGGCAGTGTTTCTCAACCTTGGGGTCGGGGCCCCATGTGGGGTCACCTGGAATTCAAATGGGGTCCCCTGAAATGTCCAGTAGCTAATTGATTAAAAAAATTACTGATAAAAATATTGTTTTAATTTATTATTTTTTTTTTTTTTAATTATGATTAAAAACACCACACCAGAGGCGGTGCGTGGCACGGTGGTTGGGGCGGCCGCCCCGTGTGGAGGCTGCGGTCCTCGGCGCGGGCGTCCCCGGTTCAGGTCCCGCGTCGGGCAGGCCTTTCCTGCATGTCGTTCCCCCTCTCTCTGCCTCCCCCTTTCCTGTCTGTCTCCGCTGTGGCTATCAAATAAAGGCAAAAACGCCAAAAAATATAGGGGAGACCGGGGTTGGTTGGCTACAGGGGTTGGTTGGCACACCCCTGTTTTCTGGCCTCCTGTTGGTCACAGACTCACAAATGTGACATCAAAATGATCATCTTTTTGAGCTGCATATATCTAGTTTGTTAAAACATCTGAAAATTACTCACTTTTTTGCTGAGGGCAAAAAATCTGTTTTTTAGTACCAAAAGTAAAAAATTGCCCCCCGCACTTAAAGTGTTATAAAATTGCTTTGGATAAAGATATTGGACATGTGTTACTTCCAGTTTGTAGAGATAGGAGTCGGCTTCAATTTGATATGAAACTTGAAAGTCTTTGATGAGTGATGTTAACTGGGCAACATCATATATTCACAAAAGTGGGTTTATTTTGGTCGGGGTTGGTTGGCACACTCATGTCGGGGTTGGTTGGCACACACAAACCAACCCCAAAATGCAGTATACATATATTAAATGTGATTAAACATAATTTCATACAATTTAGTGCACTGAGTGCAAGAAATGGGCACATGATTTATACAGTGAAATGGGCCACAAAGCCTGTATATGCCAATACTGTAATTCCAGTGATTCTATATAGGCCTTAATGTAAATAATCTGCTTCCACCCCACACAGCAAATCTAAAACACAGTGAGATGGAAAGACATAAAAATACAAAGAGGTGATATGCTATATTTAAGAATAAATTATATGTTCATTGAATATTTTCTCTTTAAAAAAAAAAATAAAGAAGCTCAAATCATTTACTGTTTGATGTTCTGTGTACGTGTTATCTTGTTCGTGGCCTTAAATGCCCTGTTTTAGTGTTATACGCATGCACTATGCTATCTCCTTAAATTTGAATATATTGGAATTAAATTTCCAATTTATTATTATATTGGTTGCTTCATCCATTCATTTTTACATTGTGCCAACCAACCCCATGAAGTGTGCCAACCAACCCCGTGTCGGGGCTGGTTGGCACAAGTGCGCAGTATGATTTTATTCATAAATAAATTGATTTTAGAATATAACTGTGGACATGGAAATGTGTTTAGTTAAAGCTGACACTTTAACCTTTCATTTGATGCTGGTTTGAGTATTCTCACATAAATGATGCCAGAGTGCTATGGCAAAGAGTGAAAAGTGTGCCAACCAACCCCGGTCTCCCCTACTTTAAAAAAAAAAAAAACACCACACACAATCTTAAACAACTGTTTTCTATAGTTTCACTTTCTAGAATATAAAATGAGCATCTTGATTGATGGTCGTGATCACATGGGGTCGCCAGAAATTTGTGAGCCAAAAAAGGTTGGGAACCACGGAGTTAGGGATATTGGCTTTTTGATGAAATTTCAGAATGGGTTTAAAGTGCAGCGTAACCTTCACAGGTAAAAACCTCTTCCACTCCTCCGTGATGACATCACACAGCTGGTGGAGGTTAGACACCTTGTGCTCCTCCACCATTTGAGGATGTCCCACAGACGCTCAGTAGGGTTTAGGTCTGGAGACATGTTGGACAGTCCATCACCTTAGTGTCTTTTAGCAAGGCAGTGGTCGTCTTGGAGGTGTGTTTGGGGTCGTTATCATGGTGGACTACTGCCCTGGGCCCAGTTTCTGAAGGCAGGGGGTCATGCTCTGCTTCAGTGTGTCACAATTGAGTTAGGGGACAGGCTCGCCCACCCCTTCTACCTCTGCAGCATGTTGCAGAGGTTGAAGGGGTGGGGGGTCTGTCAGTGCTCAGACCATACGCCACACACTGCATCCATTGGTCTGCATGGCTGTCGTCCCAGAAGGAAGCCTCTTCTAAAGATGATGCACAAGAAAGGCCGCAGTTTGCTGAAGACAAGGGGGACCATGTCCTGTGGTTTGATGAGACCAAGACAAACTTTTTTGGTTCAGATGGTGTCAAGCATGTGTGGCGGCAACCAGGTGAGGAGTAGGTCTTGCCCACGGTCAAGCATGGTGATGGGAGTGTCATGGTTTGGGGCTGGACGGGTGCTGCCACACAGGATAGGGCCGTTCGACATGGGTTTCGAACCGGGGCCGCCTGCAGTGAGGACTATAGCCTCAACACATGGGGCGGGTGCTCTACCAACTGAGCTAAACACCGCCCCCTTTCTCTAAACTTTTGAATGCACATGTCCAACTGTTCAGTGTTTCAGTACTAACATGTTCTCTAACAAAGTGATTAACAAAAATCACAAGTGTCTGATCCATGAATCGAAATGTTCTGGTTCAATGACAATTTGCATTTAAACAGTCATTCAGAGTGTCATCGGCAGGTTGCAACAGAGTCACAGAAGGGAAGAGAAGTGGACGTTCTTGGGACAACTTATTGAGACATTGACAATTTTTGTTGTGGTATGCCCACCACTGATGTCAGCTTTTGTTTCAATAAATAGTTTGAGATGAAGAAATGACCATTCCATAACTTCTACTTGAATGCCATACTTTCATGATATATATCACTGTAGCATGAACTTTTTACATTCTCCATAAATTTCACACAAAAGTTGAATATCCCTAACTTTTTGTGAGTGGTACAACATATAAAAAATAAGAATACAGTACAGTACTAAAAGAATGACTTTATTAATCCCCAAAGTGAAATTCATTTGTCTGGCAACTCATCTACCATTTGCAGAAGAAAAAACACACACATACACACACACACCAAGGTTTTAGATGAAGAGACATGGAGACACTAAGTAAATTTGACAGAAAAACTGTATTTAAACCATGATAAGACGTAAATGGACTGTATAAATTCAATGAAAACAGCATTTGTATTCCAAATGAAAATTTCACATGTTCAGTCAAACACACACAGAGAGTAGGGCCAACAATATGCAGACGCTCAACGATTAATCAGTGACTTGTCTCTTTGGTAAGTGTCCACATGTAATTCTTGTCATGGTTCGAGAACATCATCTAAAGCAGCAAAACTAAATCGACATACAGCAGTTTCCTCTGAGTAGAAACGCTGCTGCAAACCAGTAACAAATAAACTCAGGAGATGATGTTTAATCACATCATCTGGTCTGGCTACGGTCAGGCTGCTGTGACCTCTGACCTCTTTCCTAATCTACTCCTTCCCTCCTCTCATCCCTTCTTCTGCTGATCCTCTGGCATCATCACCATCACCTCACCCGCCATGACCACCTTGTCCTTCACCGAGCACGTCACAGTGATCAAGGCGAATGACATCTTGATCTTGAGGACCTCGGCTTCGGCCAGCACCTCCTCGCCGACGTACAGCGGCGCCGGGAAGCGAATCTCCTGGTGCAGGAAGACGCAGCCGTGGCCGGGCATCTTTGTGCCGAGCACGGCGGAGATCAGGCCGTTGATGAGGACGCCGTGGACTATGGGAGTCTCGAAGGAGGTGGTCCTGGCGTAGGCCGGATCCAGGTGGAGGGGGTTGTTGTCGCCCGTCAGCTCGGCGAACAGCTCCACATCGCGGGAGGAGAAGGCTTTGGTGAGGGACGCGCGCTGGCCGACGTGGAGGAGGCGGCGGAGGGGAGGAGCTACTGCGATGGAAGTGAGGCAGAGCCGCGGCTTGTTAAAGACTCTCCTCCATATGAAACTCATCCTAAAGGAAACGACGCTCCGCCTCCTTCAGTCCAGCTGCAGCTCTCGGCTGTTTCCTGACAGCGCCAGCAAGAAGGGCGACACCTGTAGAGGACGCAAGAGAAACCTGTCAACCTGACAAGTCTGGGGAACATAGCTGTAGGAAAACATAACTTAAGGTTTCTATTTACATTCTATGTTCTGCACTTTAATTGTTCTGTTACATCTATTCACTAGTCTGGCCTGACTAGTCTGGGGCCGTTGACTCGCTGTTTTGGTAGGAAACAGATCCAGGGCGAGAGAGACAGGCCTTTCCGTCAAAATAAAAGCACCGAGCTAATAAAATGCGGTAAAACTCTTTAATTTAAGGAATATAATTTACAAGAAAGTCCCCGAGCCATTAAGTTAACATTTTGCTTTTATTCTATTACAAGTTAATGTTTATTTTATAAGTTTTATGTTGGTGAACACTTTTATTTTGGTGAATTTGGTGATTTTGGTTTCCGCTACAGACAGGAACCAGAATGCAGACGAAATTCGAGGTAACGGACACCAGGCTCTTCGCTTGTCTGAAGAGCCTGGTGATGCGAGGCTAGGCCTGACGGAAGTGCGTTGCTGCGATTAGCCTCTGATTGGTCGGAACGAGCCACCCGGCGGAAGTCCCGCCTCCGTGCTGCAGCTTTCACAGTCCGCCCGGTAAAGGGAAACATCAACAAACAACAACAGAAACCGAACCATGGATCTATTATACATCCGTGTCATGAACTGAACAGAGGAAGAAATATCCGTCAACGGTTGCCGACCGTCGTTACACCGCGGACCGAAATCCAGTTTCCAACCGGCAATATTTTGCAAGCGCACCGTTGCTACGGCGCCGATCACAACGATTGTGACTGGTTGAAAGAATTCCAAACGGCCGGAGCGTTTTTTTCTCTGATCGCAGAATCATAGGCGGAGCAGCCAGACTCTCCTTCTTTTCTGGAGGAGGGTCTGGCGAGCGAGACTATCTATTCACTAACACAAGCACACCATAAATCATATTTATGAACTATGAAGGCAAACTGTGTGCATGAGTTTTTTAACAGGCCCAAATCACTTTGAAATGTTATTCATACCTCCAAGAAGAATCTAAATGATCAGAAAACGGGTGAAAGTGACAAGCTGTCTTTAATCACTTCTAGCGTCTGAGCCACTAGAGAAGAAGAATACACCTGTTTCTGTTTGCACAAACAAGAGCTGTGCTCAGTGGAAAGGAAGTCTGCTAACCTGCAGCACTCTGAAGGCACAGGCCTGGTTCTGGTAGGAGCCCAGCAGGGTCAGGGAGCTCCACAACTTCACCAAACCCCTAACAACACACACACACACAACAAAAAAACATCTAGTCAAGTTCCATTATCAGTAGCAGGTAGTTTCACATAGGAGATGACACAGAAGTGGAAACTTGTTCCTGTCCTGCTGATGACTGAAACTCACCTGCTGCCAACGCGAAGAACACCAGTGAGGCTGTCTTCATCGTACTTCAACAGGTCAAAACTCAGAGCTGCTCCCACCTGAGGAACATATAATATACATGAGCTAAATTGTTAACATCTTAAACAAAAAACAAAACCTCTCTCTCTGCACCTCGAGTTGGCTGTTTATCTGCCACTGCTCTTAGCTTCAGTTCAGAATGAGGGGTTGCAGCTCTGTGCTTGAATGCTACCCACCATGCACTGAGGTAGATACATTATCGATACCAGCAACTCTGAAGATTTAGATGAGACTTTTATATACTTTCTATTGATCACAAAAGCCAATTTAAGCACCAGCTTGAGATCGTCTGGAGGCTTCCATTCACAGGTCTGGACTGTTTCTGTGCAAAAATCCCACACTGTTCAGATGTGGGTGGAGCCAAACCAGAGACCCCAGCCCTGTTAATGATCTCACCTCTCCAAACAGGCTCTTCAGGCCTGTGATGATGAACTGCTTCAATTCAACTGCACTCAGTTTGGTAGACTCATCCTCCAGGACACTATACACACACAGAAATATGATTAGTGATGAGTGTACAGTGATTCTGAATAAATATGCTCTATTTACCATACACAGTGAATTTTCTACCAAACACAAAAACCATCCAGCAGTGACTTACAGGCAGACCTTCATGTAGTGGTACGGCGAGGCGTTCTTCAACACGACCCGTTGGTAAACAGCAGATTCGTCCTTCTTGTCCACAGGTCTCATGATACTAAAGCATCAGTGACTCGGCCTCCCTCTAGAACTGAAAGATTTAAGAGATCATTTGTTCCTGCTGCAATCGTTTTATATAACACTTGTTAAAATGTTTTTTGTGTTCATCTTTTTTGTCATTGTTGTGTGAGCTACTGGACTAACTTGAATTTCCCTGCTAGGGATGAATAAAGTATTCTCTATTCTACTCTATTCTCCAGTGATGAACAGCAGGTCAATCAGCTGACTTCAGGCTAAACACAAACCACCACAGTTTAAAGAAAAGCAGCTACAACAAAAACACAATTAAGTCAAACACGAAGGCCTGTCTGATGTTTCAGATTAATGACCACAAACTTTCCCAAGACAACATAATGCCATTTGCCCAGGCTTGTAAAGGTTAGGCTCGTTCGAGATGAACTGCGCCTCGCCTGGACGGTCGGCGAGAGCAGGCGGCAGCAGCAGGGGGTGGTGACAGAAAGCTGCAGTCAAGTCGGACAGTTTCCAGCCGCCGTCAATACAAACAGGAAGTCACCAAAGTATATATTTCTTATGCTGTACTGCAATTGTCCAATAAATAACCAATATATTTCTCAGGATATAAGTTTGACTCAGTGTGAATATTTTTTTTAAGCAGTAGGTTCATATAATCTAGCATCTCATACAACAACACGTAGTGTTTGCAGTCCTAACTAAGAGCCAATCAGCTCGTGATCCGGTGCGTTTCCCATCATGCCCTGAGGCTTGCAGGCGGTTGCAGTCGGTGGAGAGCAGTCTGATGGTGGAGAGCAACTGCGGCGCCTGGCTCTAAAAGCTGCGGCCGCCTTGATCTCGTGAGGTTATCGTTGCAGGCGCGTGTATGACGTCAGAGCAAGTCGGGATCAAGTCGGACACAAATCTAACCGGCATGCATTGTGCGCTGGTCACCGGCGATCGATTCTGCGCACGCCTGGCTCATCTCGAACGAGCCTGTTGTTTGCACATGGCTCTCAGGTGTCGCACAGCAGTGACGTATGTTTATCGTCACTCACTACTGTTTTTCATCCTTGTTTGGGTGGTTTGCTGCATGGTTAGCTGTGTCGAGTCAGAGTGGTGACCACATCATACAAAATGTATCGTCATCACCACAAATCAACACGTGTCTCCGCTGATTGTGACGAACCAGTGACGTGTTAAACTCATGTTTGTAGCACGGGAAGCTAAACCAGCTAACAGGAGGTCAAACGGCCGCTAGCTGAACAGACTAACCAACTTAACTGACACCAGCTCGTCGCTACGACAACACTGTGTCCACCTAACAAAACTAACTGCTAACAAACAGTGTTGTTGTGACCGGCGACAACAAAAAAGCTGCAATATTTTACTCACCTGAGGCGCAGACACCAAGAGATAACAGTGTGTGTTGTGTCTAGTTGTGTTCAACTCTCTCTGCGTCCGAGCAGCAGCAAACTTCGAACCCGCGCATGCGCTGCTGTTGCTGTGATGCGTTCACGGGCTTTACTCCGAGTCGGACACATGTAACATTTAGGCCGAATGGCTGTAAATTAAAGCAGAAGTAAGCGAGCCGGTCGTTTTGGCTAATGCTGCGTTCCAGGTAGGCTTTTGAAACCGTAAATTACAGCTTCAACTCACAACTTACGACTTTGTAGCGTTTCAGGCAACCCACTCGTGTTTTTCCGACCTGTTTTACCGGTGAAAGTGCACTATAACAGCCACTCGTAACTTCCGACCCGTGAACTCGTACCGGATTGAACTGGTACGACTTCACAGGTCGGAAAAACACGAGTTACGAGTTTCCTTGAACAGTCCTCGTCCCTACGTCACCACATTCACGGCGTCCCTTGGCTGCACACACAGCCCTGCATGCCGTTCTCTCTCCTCATTGGATAAAAACTGTAGGATACGATAAATGTTTTCTCCTTGGCTCAGAGCAGAGCAGAGTGACTGACAGACCCGTGTTTCGGTCCAAACACTCTATGTAAGTGATTGCTGTCGGAAGATATAACTATTTAAGACTTATATTAACACAAATATATCACTTACTTCTGCTTTAATGCACCACCGTTGTCGGTAAGGATTCAGCAATGACACTAAAGCAATCCATCATCATACTTAACAGAGCTATACGCTGTTTGTGAAAACCTGGCTTTATTTGGTGACCATGTGCTACAAATGCGTAAAACAAAAGTAGGTAAATTAAATTGATAGTCGGATGTGATATGACCACCAGGTTAAGAGAAAATAAAATGTTCTTTATGTTTCAGGTAATGGTCCCAGCCACCTAAACAACTACTACTGTACTGTCAACACGGATGTCAACGAATACAGCGTAAAAACTTACAATTTTGCTGATATTACATGAATGCACCATAACATCCAGCCATATCAAAGGTGTGCAAAATAATAGTGTGATATAGATTTGAAATGAACATGTTCCAATTTTATATGACAGCTATTGTAGGCCTATAGGTTTTACATAAATACAAAACACGATAACTATATAAAATAGGCCTACATGAAACCAGTCATTGCAAACCATTTTGTTATAAAACCTGTGAGTTGTTCTCCCACTTATGATTGATGTCTCTTCTAAACTTTGCGGATGGTTCGATTGATTTAAATAACTTTTCAAGGTTGTGAATGATGAGGTTGTGAGGTAAGATGTATTTCTTGCAACAAGCTTGATTGGGAATATTGTTTCTTGTAGAAGGTGTATGTAAATGTGGAAAAGTTTTGATGCAAACTAAGGAAAAAACACACCAGCGTCCAGGTTTCCAACAATCAATCAATCAATCAATCAATCAATCAAGTATTCTTTAATTCTTTTAACTTATTTGGTTTTAATTTTGTCACCCATTGACAAATTCTAAAAGGATGGAATCACTTCATTTATCAACCTTTTTACTTTTTAAACTAAGAGGATAAAAATTATACGTACATAAACCACACAGTTCATTCACATACAATGTTTTTCATGAGGTTAAATATGCAGTCAGGTCCCAGCAGGAGATGTAACACAGACGCCAGCCATTCTGAGACAACAATGAAACAGTACAGTTTTCTGAAAGAGAAATGTGCAAAGTCCTAATGTGGAATGTTTTCATTCAACATGAACGTCTGAAACAAAAAGCACAGCCTCCTACACACAGTGGAGCTGTGTGTGTGAGATCCAACCTGGTAAACACTTCAGGAATATTTCACTGGTATATGCTGATAAGTGCTATTTTGGGGCATTCATTTAATTTTCATTATCTAAAGTCGTAGAAAAGTCTTAGAATAAACTATAAAAGAGAATCATCACCACAATCATAACCTTCATTGCTGCTTACATCATCATTATCTTAATCATCCTCATCATCACAATCACTCTTCTTGCCTACATCATCCATCTTGAGGTCAGGGGTCAGTGTACAATTTTTAAAAAAATTCAACAGTGCTTCTTAGCGTCTTCTCCATTGACTTCCTGTGCTAACAGGAAGTCTGCGATGAGCTTAGCAGCTTTTCTGGGTCGCTCCAAAGCCACAGAGTGACCACAGTTGTCCAGCAGCTCCACGTGGCAGCTCGGCAGCGCCGCCTGCAGCACGGCCGCCCCCGACACATCCAACACCTGAGAGAGCAGACAAGTTCATTAGGAGCTCCGCATGTTTGTGGATTTGTTATTTTCACACCTTATTAGCCACATCAGCGGCTCTGTGGATGTCAATGTACAATTCCAGTCAAACATAGGTCAGAATAAAATATCTCAGTTTTTACAGGAGATGTTTGAGTTTCTGACACTGCTAACAGCATAATATCCCCCTTTCTGTAAAGTAATAACACATTTGATGAATTTTTCCTAGTTTTGATTTACAATGTGCAGTGTTCCCAATGCATTTGCATGTATGGAAATAAAAGCTATTATAAGGCTTTTGAGCTTCACTCACTTTTTTAAACACACTGCTTATTATTATTATTATGAACACAACTACTTTCTACATGACCAGTTGCTGTGATTCATCTACCTGGTCTTCTGTCCCCCAGATGACTTGCAGAGGCACCGTGATCAGGTGGAGATTTTCCTGCAGCGAGTGACGAGACTTCTCCCCAACGATCTCCATGAACACTGAAACACACACTCACTCATGTTAATCAACAAATTTATACGCAGATAAAAAAGTTACCACTACATAAACACACAACATATTGTGTAGATGTGTGTGCAGTGTAAAATAACTGCTGTGTGCAGCAGACTGACCTTCTCTGTAGAAATCGTTGCTGGGGAGTCTGTTGTCCAGAAGTCCTCGCATTACCTGACAACACACACACATCCATGACTTACTGACCCTGTACATTCAGGAACCAATGTATGTGACGCCTTGGAAGAGTCTTAATTTGGATTTTAGCCTTTAGTCCCGTACCTGTTTGGGGAGGTTGAGAGGGGTGTGACAGCAGAGTCTCAGCATGTCCTCCAACTCCTGAAGACTGGTGGGGATCAGAGGAATCCTGTCCTGCTCCTGATTCTTCTCCATCTCCCTAAGACGAATGATGAACTCAGACTCTGTCGGATAAACTAGGCCTGAAGAACAGAAAGAAGGAGGAGGAGGAGGAAAAATGCAATGCATCAGTATCCTGCTTCATGAAACAGTGTCATGTTTGAGTCTGGAGGTTAAACACAGAAGCATCATGTTGAGTTTACCTGCAGGACACACCAAGCTGACACTGGACAGGTGAGCTGGGTGGCGGGCAGCGTACACCCCGGCCACGTTCCCACCCATCGACGTGCCGACCAGGTGAAAGGGTTTTTTATCCAGGCCGACGCTCTGCACAAACTGCACAGACAGAGAAGTGTCACCTACTTTATTGAGAACAACAGTGTATCTGTCAGTCCAGTGCCCTGTGCAGCACACAGGTTTTAGCTTTAGTCTCTGTTCAGGCAGGACGGATGGTACTTTACAAGCTGCACAACACACACACACACACACACACACAAAAAACTAGTTCCTGTACTGAACTCTCACCAAAAACACAAAGGGTTGTTTTCATAGTTCTGATTAAACCAATGAGATACAACACACATGTTGTTAGGTGTGTTTTTACACTCTAGTCAAAGTCAGGCTAACCCTGTTTCCAATTGTTTCCAGTGTTTACACTAAGCCAAGCTAGAAGATAACCAACCCTGACTCTTATACTTCACACACAGACATGAGATCATTATTTACCTTACCAAGTCTTTATAGTACAACTTGCCCCTAACTTTCCCCCATGTTAGTTCAGGTTGTGTACAGACCTGGTGGATCCGGCCAACCTGACCCTCGATGCTATAGTCCTCAGCACAGGTGCGGCTCGTCCCCTCATGTCCGGGCATGTCCACACACACCACATGATGGTTCCTAGGAAGGTGCTGCAGCAGAAAACAAACACACCCAAAACCGACACAAATGAGAGGCAGGTAACATGTTCACACTGACAGGTCAGTATGCAGTTAGTCTCGCTCGCCAGACCCTCCTCCAAAGAAGAAGGATAAGTATGTAGTCAACGTTGTATTCCTCTCCCTTTCTTTCCATCTTTCCCTCAATCATTTCTTCATTTTATTCATCTCTCATTCTTTCTGTCCTCTATTATGCTTTCTTTTCTTCCTTGTCTCCATAATCCCTGTCTATGTTCTTTATCAGTTCGATTTCCTATCATTTATCAAGTCATATCATCTGCTTCACGCTTTACCTGCTCAGTTGAGCTCTTACCCCACATTTGGCACATTAGTGCTGTGGCAAACGGACAAATTTTGAGTTAAAAAAAAACTAAAAAAACTAAACCTAAGGTATTTAGTTCATATAATAGTATGTTTTTTGCCTAATTAAAGCAGAAGTAAGTGATATATTTGTGTTAATATAAGTCTTAAATAGTTATATCTTCCGACAGCAATCACTTACATAGAGTGTTTGGTCTGAAACACGGGTCTCTCAGTCCCTCTGCTCTGCTCTGAGCCGAGGAGAAAACATTTATCGTATCCTACAGTTTTTATCCAATGAGGAGAGAGAACGGCATGCAGGGCTGTGTGTGCAGCCAAGGGACGCCGTGAATGTGGTGACGTAGGGACGAGGACTGTTATGGTGCGTGCAACTCGTATTTTTCCGACCTGTGAAGTCGTACCAGTAAAAAAAGACGTACTGGTACGACTTCACGGGTCGGAAGTTACGAGTGGCCGTTATAGTGACTTTCACCGGTAAAACAGGTCGGAAAAACACGAGTGGGTTGCCTGGAACGCTACAAAGTCGTAAATTGTGACTTGAAGCTGTAATTTACGGTTTCAAAAGCCTGCCTGGAACGCAGCATTAGCCAAAACGACCGGATCGCTTACTTCTGCTTTAACTCTTCAAATTTATGTCACGTTCTTTGTGAGTCATTGTAGATATTTTTCATCCTTGCTGTCAGTGCTAATGTTTGAGCCGTTAGCTGGTTAGTTATCAAGTTAAGCCAGTTCATTGCTATGAGAGTCTGGGTTATGTGTAATAACAATACACACAGACAGAGCTGGGAGGAGGCCACGGGGCGGACCGAGGAGCAGGTGGAGAGATTATATCTTGGATCTGTTCATGACCCGACCTCAGATAAGTGGTTAGATAGATGGATGGATAGGCACAGCCTCTTGCACTTTTTGTGTTACCTTGACGACGGGAAGCCACATGTCTTTGGTGGCAGAGAAACCATGAAGCAGCAGCAGTGATGGCGTGGTGCCCCCTGGTGTCCCACGACTGGAATAACAGAAGCGGTAACTTCCGCTGTAAGAGTAGCGGACCACCAGACCCAACCTCTGACGCCAGTACCTGCAGAGGATTATAGATCACTGGGAGTTATCACGTGCATTTCAATTAATTAGCTTGTCTTTCCTCAAAGGTTAAACAGAAACAACGATTTAACTTGTTGCAGAGAACAAAAAACATTTCATGATTAACCAGAGGGCAACTTACAATGAACTACGACACCTTAAAGTTATGATTGTAGTTTAAGTGGAGTTTATACTGCAACTTTTGTCCAGAGGAGGCGCTAGAGGGGGCAGGATGCGATAAGGAGATACTGCAAGTCTGGCCAATAGCTGTTATATATAGACCTTGTGCCACTCTGGACGAAAACATCATGTGTTCCCCTCAAACCTAACTCTGTATGTTCACTACATAAAGCTGTAACTGTGTTAGATGTTGGCATCTTGATTTTGCTTGTTATGGTGATCATATTCACTGATTAGCTCTAGACAAAATAAAGCTGACACTGAGGGGAATGAACCTGATGCCCTGAGCAGCGCAGTTA
This sequence comes from Trachurus japonicus, assembly GCF_045865225.1. Classification (NCBI taxonomy): domain Eukaryota; kingdom Metazoa; phylum Chordata; class Actinopteri; order Carangiformes; family Carangidae; genus Trachurus; species Trachurus japonicus. Next base: position 24,315,483 of record NC_140911.1, on the reverse strand, counting down.
TTTTAGCTCTCCCCGGGGGTCATGGACTTTTATATCAGAGTCATGACAATCATTCAACTATTGCTGAGGTAGTTCACTGAAAGCCACAAATGATGCGACCTTGAGGGAGTGCCGGAGGAAAAGCGATCACAATAGTGTTATTCATCCTCTGTACAAAATGTATTGGCTGCATATGTGATACAGGTCATAATGTAAGTTACCAATACATTATTAATCTGGGATATTCTTCTAGATATTTTCTCTTCCTTGCCCCAGGTTGGTCATTTTATTACTGTATGTCCTAACTGTTTTTATGTAAGATTTTCAGGGTTTTGCCGCTTGATCTTCAACTTTTATTCAAATTACAAAACTGCTGATATAAGTGTTACATGACAGTGACTCAGCAGTGTGTCTCTGAGTGTAAGAGAGAGAGAGAGAGAGAGAGAGAGAGAGAGAGAGAATAGCAACAATTATCTTTTTTTTCTTTACAACTCGGACAAAGTCCAACAGGAGAGGTCACACTACAAAAAGTCTAGGTTCCTTCACAATAAGAGTGTATTGTGGACACTGTGACTAAAAAAAGAAAGAAATTAAAATAAAAAGTCTGGGGTGAATGTCTTTACAACAGTACGATAATGTGTTCAGACAAAAAAAGGTTTTTTATCAACTGAAGATGTCAATATAAACATAATTTAAATCAATTTAAAGGAAGAATGAAATCATATATTAAAAAATTAACTAAATAAAAATAAATCCTATCTGTAGATGTTCGGTTAGGGTTAGGGTTAACAAGGGGTGGGGGGTGGGGGGTGCATGATGTAATAATTGTCATGGAGATCACTTAGATTTCCTACAACAGCTTTCCTAAATTTCCACATCCACATTTTTCAGTAGTTTACTGGTACAGTAGTTCAGTTACACTTAGATGTGCACAGTGATTCAAGTAGTTAAATGACTTTTTGCCATTATTTGTGTAATGAACTGCTGTAACTACAAACAGTTTTGGGCTATCAAAGGAAACATTTTCACACTGCTTTTCCACTGTAAATGAACCCTGTTGTGACCAGGATTGCCCCATAATCCCCTCATCCCGACCGCTGGGAAGGCAGCCCAGGAAATGCATTCGTTAGGCCGTCACCACCACACACTTGACCTTTGTGTTGTGCGTGTGCAGAGGCCAAAGTCGGGCACAGCTTAGCGATCACACAGTGACAACATCAGCGTGGACAAACCTCCTGAATCTCAGCCTGAGGAGGAATCACCACAGTCAAAGCCGACATTTCAGCCCTTTAGCCATTTTATATTTTTAGTTAATGTTTCGTCCTGTAAACATGTTTTTTCAATTAACTTAAACTCAAGTCAGAGGCGTTTTTCTGACTTTGTTTTGTCACAATTTCATATCACATGCACATTTTCGATTTCATAGTTTTTCTCAGAATTTTTGAGAATAGAAAACTGAGCTATTTAAAGTGCAAGTACTTTTACTTGTGTTCATGCCTGAGAGGAAAATGTTCTTTATGGAAATGTTTTTAATTCTCTTAGCTTAAATATAAATCTACGGCTAAGTTGTAGAGTTGTGTAATAAACTACCAACTAGCCTACTAAACATGAGGCACTAACTTTGATGTATTAATGATAATAATAATAATAATAATAATAATAATAATAATAATAATAATAATAATAATAATGACAAAGGAATTTCTGTTATTTTTGGTAAACATCAACAAAATGATTAACAGTTCATGTGATCCATAAAATGTAATTAACATAATCTCAGTAGAAAACCCCAGCAGTCTCACTTTGCTTTGTTATAATAGGCCTACACTGATATTAGGGGCAGACGTTCCAAATCAGCATCTGCTATGAACACTGATACTCAGACGGCTGTTGAGTGTGTCAGTTTATATTGTATCATTTCATCAGTTTCTTAATATATTAGTCAATGTAAACCATTGTTATCCAGCTGTATTTCTGTTGTAGTTCTGTATTGTGTGTTTTTACCAGTTGTAGGCCTTCAGGAGGACTCCTGGCCAGAAGACGAGGGAGGTGATGAAGGCGAGGACGGGTAGAACCACAACACCTCCTGCGAGCATTATTGTCTTAGTCGCACCCAGCTCCATAGCTGCTCACTCCCTTTAGAATAAGACATACACAGACATCATCATCTTAGGTCAAATAGCTCTGTGTTTGGACAGTAGATGCTGATGGGGCCTGTCAGCTCACTGATGTAATGATGGCTATGATGATCTTAAAGGTAGTTTCACCATTTCTTCTGTCCAACCATTAAAGCAGCTTTATGTAAGTTTCTGTTATTGCTACATGGTCAAAATCAGCATCACAGACCCCTGCACTGTTTAAAGACATGCATTAGGCCACTTTAAGTATAAGTCCACATACAAGCATATAGTGACCAATTAACAACAACAACAACAACAACAATACATTTTATTTATATATTCAAGAATTCTGTGCATTTTTGATTTAATATTAGATTTTTGTAAAAAGCCTGTCATAATAATCTCTTTGTCTATGTGTAGCTAATTGTACAAGTAGGCTACAGTAGCCTTGTTAATAAGCTCAGAGAAGTTTGTGAACGTTTTTAGCCTCAAGACAGAGGGACTGTGGTGAAGTAATATGAAGCGATGGCTGTCAAAAACAAACAAACAATCAAAAAACGTGTAATCGGCAGCAGCAAAGAAAAAGGCCTGAAAATGACATTTTAGTTTACACTACAGAGGCAGAAACGGAACTTCACCTATCGTCGAGTTCACTGGTTTCCTGTTAGTTTTGCCTTAGCTACATTTTATTTTGAAGGTTCAGAGGTGAAACAGAGGTCCTAAAGCAGCGGTAAAGACCACACATGTCAAACACACCTGTACTCTGACTGGTCCTCCTATTCTCTGAAAAGTCACGTTAACGTGTTGTTGAACACATAACATCAAACCTGAACACAACACGGACACTGCAGGATTAATGAACACATAACTACAGTAGCTACACTCACGCAGTCGCTCAGTCAGACGCTGCCGTGAATAGAAACAAAGCCTTTGTTCAGTATCAGACGTCTGTTGTCACCTGTACACAGAGACCCCGTACCTGTCCGAGTCCTCTTCGGTCTGTCACCGCCGGCTGTCCTCCATTCAATCCGCTCCTTCTCCTCTTTCACCCAAATTACACAACCAACACACTTTCATCTGCACTTAAAGGGGAAGTAGCTACAAAAGAGACGTCCGTGCTGTGTTCAAGTACAGTAGGACGCACAACAAAGAATCGTTTTCCCGCACATGTGAGAGCAATGTGAGCCCACACGAGGTCGCCACCACCTCAGGTCATAACTGTCATGTAATAGGCTACTAGACCAACTGACCCCTAGGCTATATGATTGTATGTAGTTTCTTAAACTTATCAAACAGAACAGACAAAGGCTACATTAGGCTACTAACTGGTTTCACACCACCATACCATAGTGATTTACTGAACTGGCCATCTCAAAATGACCCAACATGTTCAAATGGTTATCTAACACTTCCCCGGACAGACTCAGCTTTCAGTAGTAGGCTAAAACAGTAGCTATTCAGAATCAGGACTACAACGATCTCATTTGTTACTGGACCTGTTTAAAAACTTTGTCAGCAACATGCACTCTTCTGAATGTAACTGCTTCCAAAAAAAAAATCCTTAAATTGTTGATGATGTGTGCTCTATGTGACTGCTGGTTTGATTTGATTTGATGTGCTCTCGGCGTCATTGGAAACAAGGGTTTACCCTCAATGGCTCTCGAGAGCCCTAAGGTTAAAGGGATAGTTCACCCAAAATTCAAATTTCACTCATTATCTATTCACCCTCATGTCGACTACGAGCTGTGAGAATTTTCATTGTCCTCCATGCCTTCTCTGAGTTACGGGGGGGGGGGGGGGCGGTCCGTGCAGCAGTATTTGTCCATATAATGGTTGTCATACCATACCAACTCTACCAACTTTCTTCGTCCAAAAAGACACACCAAAAAACATCCAAATACCTCCATACTGCTTGTGTGTAATGTCCCTCTTGTATTGAAGCCCCGACATGAGAAATTGTTCTGAAAAAAATTAAAGAAGTCTATATTTTAAGCTTGTTTGTAGCGGAAGCTCGCACTGACCGAGGCTTTAACCAAATTTGTGATTATTTTTATTTTATTTTATCTTATCACAGAAGTAGAGCACTTTCAAAGGTTGTCCAGTTTATTAAAACCAGAAAAGTCACGTCCTGATATTGGCCTTTACTTTATGAATTTGACTCATTTAGAACAGAGCAAGACACTTTTCTGAAACAACCCACAACTAAAACACTGTCACTCCTCCACAGATTCAGTCTGAATGGATCTGAATGTTTTTGATTCAGTAGCTTAGTTGATAAAATGATAAAAAATGATGATGATACGGCTGGCTATTTTTTGAGAATTAATGTAGCATTTGTTTTAGTTTGCCCATATTTACATGTTTGTAACATTTTGTTTGTTGTATTTGACTTGAGTTAGAAGTGTCACTGTACATTGAATTCATTTTAGTTTTACTTGTCCTACCTCATCCATATATGTTCTTGAGGAGTGACAGTGTTTTAGTTGTGGGTTGTTTCATAAAAGCGTCTTGCTCTGTTCTAAATGAGTCAAATTCATAAAGTAAAGGTCAATATCAGGATGTGACTTTTCCGGTTTTAATAAACTGGACAAACTTTGAAAGTGCTCTACTTCTAAATGCAACTGTTAAAAAAAAAAAAAAGATTTTAATGAGTTAAGATTTAACCATCTTGTGTAATCTGTGGGCAGAATCAGAGGAAGAGCTAAATTAGTCTCACAGATCCTCTGTAAACCCTCCCCGATGACGCAGGCTGCTATTAAAGTCCGTGAAACTCAAACCAAACAAAATTGTCTCCGTTTGGGACTAAAAATATCCTTTTCTGGTTTTTCTTTCACGCATCAGGAAACAGCTGTCAGACAGTCAGCTGAGTGGCGCAACTGCCCAGGAACGCTGGCCGAGAAACCACAGGAATACTTCACATTCCAGCAGGTAGTAGGTCAGTACACACACACACATTCTTAGCTCATTCCTAATTTTTATGCCTTTAAACCAGAGCTCTGCTACGAGGCCGTAAAACCTTTTGCTCCAGCTGGACGGATGATCTGATGAGCTGGATCTTAATCTTTTGGCTGACATTACAAGTGATACTTCTCAGTGCAACTTAGCTGTGTGTAATTGAATTCCATCAATGTTTATCACTCCCCACTATTAACTCAAATGGTAATTGTTATGTTTATTTATCTGCTCTAATTCATCACAAAACCTACTCGCTGTAAAGTTCAGGTACACAAAGACCTAGGAATATAGTCAATGCTATTGTCAGTGTTTCCAGATTAAACTTTGTCTAATGTACTGAATGTCTCAAGGTGCCACTGAGTGATCTAAAAAGACGATCAATAGCAGGAAGATCAATCAGAAGTCAATTTTATTGTAAAACACCAGCTGTGGAAACAAAACCACTGATATTCTCACCTGGTGTGGAGATATCATCAGGGTCCTTCAAAGCTTGTTATTTGTGGGCTCATTTACTATTCACAGTTGAAATAGTAGTGTTGTCTTATGTATCCCACAATTCAACTGAAAAGGCACCAAACAAGTGATGGTTACCTCTAAAGCACCATCTTGAATACCATCTGTCTTGTTCATGTCCTATTGCAGTGAAGCATAGAAAAAGCTGCACAGTATAAAGTGTATAATGTGCATGATAATAATCGTCGGGCAGACCTTTCCTGCATGTCATTCCCCGTCTCTCTGCCTCCCCTTTCTTGTCTATCTCACTATGTACTATCAAATAAAGGCAAAAAATATACTTAAAAGAAAAAAATAATCATATGACCTTTAACTTTTTCAGTAAAAGACACCCGGGGCCCAGGTGGATGATTGTTTGTCATTACATCCTTGCCACTGAGTCCTCACTCCGTATCCGGTAGGTCAGATGAGAGCTTAGATGCCATTTTCCAAAAAATGCATAACTCAGTAAACAGAACATGTGTAGAAAAGAGCCAGCGGTGGCCACAGTCGCCAGAGAATGAGCGTCATCAGATAGAGTTGGAATTATGTGTATCAGTTTACGGTTGGGATTTTTGGAAGTACGACTTAAATTGTTCCCGACTTTTAACTAATAAATGTCAACACACAACAGCCAAGGTCCACGATGGACTGCCAAACGTTTTCAGATATAAATCAGAGTAAATACTGTATATCCTAAGCTTCTGGTTCGTGTAGCCTCACGTGTCCCACTGAAAATTGAGTGATTGAGTTGTTACAGCTACAACTCACAGGACCCCACAAAAGTTTCCCCCTTGAATTACGTAACTTGAATCAACAAAATCTTAATTATAAATGGGAAATTAGATTTTCTAAAAGCTCCACAGCATCTGTTGCTAGTGCCTGAAAATAAAACTAGCAGAGTCAACGGCCAACCTAAACTTATCCTATTTTACTTTAAACTATACCTTCTGTGTGTGTGTGTGTTGCCATTAGAGAAAATAAAGAGAAGTGAAAGAAATTTGTAATTGCACAGTATTATAAGTCTTACACTCACTTGTTCTTAACATGGGAATATTTTGATATCCATTCCATGTACGATCTGGAAAATGTTCTCCAATGTTGAAATTCCTTGTTGTGAATTGTACATTCTAAACTGTATTAAAGTTTTCAGGAGTTTTGATGTTTTTTCCCCAGTTTGTCATTTTATTTTATTTTCAGGGAAAAAAAAAAAAAAAAGGAATCATTTCCTTCACAAATATGATTTGGAAAAATCCCTTTTTTTGCCGTTTTACTCAGAGAAAGATACCATCTCTTTGTTTAAATTGTATCCTATGCTAACATCTCATAACTCACTGAGTAAAGCTAGGCCAGCACTTTCCTCCTGTATCAGATTTAAACACTAAACATTTCATACTGGTTGCACAGAGACGACAATATCAATTCAATTCAAATCAATTTGATATTACTATATTCTATTATGGCACAGATAACATTGTATTGAACAGTATTGTCTACATGCTACACATTTAGCTAATCACGTCAAACTGTAGATCAGCCTTGTTTCTGAACTAATAGCATTTTGCTAGCAGCAATCCATTCAAAAACTAAGAGAAGGATTAAAACACAAAAGCAAATGTTAACTAATGTTATGCTACAATTATACTGACACATTTTATCATAATGAAACAAAAGCAAAGCTAATCAACTTAGCTTCTGTCTAGGAAATATTTCATTTATGGCCTACTTGTTTTTAATAATTTTTAGCAAGAAACTTTTCTCTCTTACTGTTCACACACTTCTTTGACACATAGGAATATTGCTTTTTAAAGCGTTTAAACCAAAAATATAGACTTTATCAGGGATACAACAAGCATGAAGCAGCACTCAGCAGCAGTACAGATCAGTCAAGAGATAACGCATCAGACAGAGAAGAAAATCAAGAAAATAACATTTTGGGTGGTAAAATCAAACTTTCCATTTCTACACTTTAAAAGCAGAAGGTTGAAGACTAGAAAAATACATCAGCAAAACACTCTCAACATCTAATTAGTGATATGCCTTTTCCAGCCCTCTACCTGTCCAGTTCTCTGAGGTTTAGGTTAACCAATACGATTATTTGTGCCTGACGTAAATGTTAACAAGTGAAACACAAACATACACAGATCCCACCTTGTCACAAATGTGTTTTCTTGAAGTGTCGGGTCTGGTCGTCGACAGTGAGCTGCTGCTTGTGTCTGTAGTTACAGTCCAGGCTGGAACCAGCACATCTGGCTCCCGTCACTGTCGGTGCTTTAAGTGCCAATAAATCAACAAACTGTGCCTTTAAGTACTTTATACACTCTTGTGTCAACTAAAAATTTCGTTAAGCACTTGAGACACCAGTAGGGCTCTGCTGCACAAGTACTTCAACATCAGCTAAACGTCTTAAGTATTTTAAACAGAAATTCATCAACTGGACATGTCCTCTACTAAATCAGTGTAATTATTGCAACACTTTTTCTTTTGTTTAATATAAAACAAGGAAACCAACAACAGTCAGTATGAATAATATTTGCTGTATTCATACTTTTACTACTTTTTATAGCACCTTTTCAGAGCAGGGCTGACACTTCTGTAAAGAAAACACTATGTTGTGTTGTGTTGAACAGTCTGCGTCTCAGTGCTGACAGGGTGTTTCCAGGGTTTGTCCGCACCTCCAGCAGCAGTAATGATGATGATGATACGTCTGTCCATCTTTCGCCGTATGAAAAGACTGGCAGAAGATCAACTGAGGGAGCAGGAAAGAGACAACATACGTCATTATCCCAAACTCACACAGACTTTGTGTATTTGTAGGGATATATCCTAATAAGGTATGATATTGTGTGTGTCTCGTGACGTCGTCTCACCTCATCACAGCCCGAGCATCGCGGCCAAACCGTCTGACAGTAGTGGCGTCCGCACAACAGTTTCTGATCGGACCAGAAGTAGACAAGGTCTGCCAATCCCTGGCCACACTCTGAGCATACAAAGCAGGTGGGATGCCACAGGGCGCTATGGTAACCTGCACGCTCGGCATACACAGCTGGACTCTCGCTGGCGACCTCACCATGGCAACCGGTACAATGCTGGAGGATGGAAAAGGAGAAAATGTTAAAAGTGAAAGGTGATGGAACAAAGTACCAGGATAAACATTGTGTTTCCAGATCAGAAGGAGACGTGGTTCACATGAACGGGGTCAGAGACATTAGAGTGAGGCATTCAGGGGGAACAGTGTTACACAATCTGGGAGGAATGTGATAAGTATTAGTATAAGTATAAGCAACTTTTTTGAGTGAAGGAGTGCAAGTTGGCTCAGGTCGGAAGTCTGTTAGAGGCAACAGTAAGAGATCCAACAACAAGAGATGAGGGAAATAGATGTAGCATACACACTATAAATGGAAGATACTTATTTTTAGTATACAGGCATTGTTTTTCAAGATCAGTACTGACACTGATACCTTGACTTTGACACTGAATCTTTTAAATTAAACTAGATACCAATTTCTATCAAATCTGTTTCAACCAAAACAAAACTACAGCACAAATCTCTGTTTCATTTTTGGTCTCTTTACATAAATAACATGGATCTTGGTCAAAGCATGCTCCATTCTTACTGTCCCACGCATGCTAAAGACATTTAACTCTTTATGTATTGAAACTTTACAAGGATTTTTCAATCCCTGATAGCATCAAACTTATTCTGATCCATAAAGGTATTGCAGTTTGATGTGCCCCACTTGATATGGATTTCCCGAGGCTCCTTATCTGGTGGTTTATCATCTTTCTACAACCAAGATGACCTGAATTCACATTTCATTTAAGACGCCAGGCGCCTCATTCACTCACATATTCGCTCTTGGTGCTGTTATCGGTGCCGTTAGTGGAGCCAGTGGGGGCGGAGGAGGTGCTGCTGTCAGTCGAGCCGTTGTTTTGGTGTACTGGAGCATCTTTCTTGTCGCTGTTGCTGCGATCCTTTGCCTCCTTTGCAGTTCTCTGAACGGCTGCTTCCCTCAGAGCGCCAGCCTCCCCCGGTAAGGCCACCTCCGCAACCCCCAACACCTCCTGTTTGTAGCTCTTCACGAACAACAGCATGGAGGAAATCTGCAAGAAGACATGGGAGAAGTAAGAACATAAAAGTTGCTTTTCTACTGGTTTAAGTAATATTGATCAGCTGATACATTGATTGTGCTGTGGGAAACGAACTGAAACAGATTTGTTAACACTGTTTTTTCTGTTGTTGATAATCATGAGTAGTGAAAAGTGTTTGGTTCTGGTAGGACACTGCACCTCCTCATCACTGGCCAGGCTCTGACATTTCATGGGGTCCTGATCGTAAACCGGGAGCTGGCTGAGGAGCTGCCTGCGTCGCTCCAACGCTCCATGCGTCCCTGAAAGCGGACGCTGATTCTCTGGGATGAGCTCCATGTACTGCATTGCCTGAGGAGGGTGAGGGACGGTTTAGTAACAGATGGTGGAGGTAAAAACAAATTTACTTTAGACTGAGAAATATCTATACACTCAGTTGTGTACACTCAGCAGTTTATTCAGTACACCTACTGATGCAGTCTACACAACAGTCCTGCAATAAAACCTCTTTTTTCAAAGGTTGGTGTTCAACTAATAGTTGTTTTCAACACTTTGTAACTGATTGAATTTCACCTTCTGCCTTTATGTCACTGTGTTGGTCTGTGTCTGCTATAATTCATCCTAATGTGATCATAATATCACTGAATTACAATTTAAAATGCATCTCATTCTCTCCATTTTTACTATCTTGCCACTGACATCTTAATTTGTTAATTACATGCTGTAAAGTGAATGAATTAGATAACATTGGTATCACGTTACAGTGTGGTTGGGATTTCCTAACAATGCATGGCTGGATGTTGAACTTCAAAGCAGGCTAAACTTTCACATGAACTACTCACTCCAGATGACACACCATGTGTCGTTAGGTCATTGCCATAGAAAGGTAGTTAGTCACTGTCTCTCTCTGGTACAATTATCTGACTAACAGTCTGGAGCAGCAGACTCGACACGCTGTAATGTTCATTTCACAGCAAAATACAAAAACATGCCGAGGATCTTTAGAGACATTCGGAGAGCAGTCCCACTGTTGGGTCTGTCTCCACTAGTTCAACCACAGTAATGTCCCCCACTACTCTCCCACCACACTGCAGGCCTACCGCTCAATAATCACTGTCATCATCATAATTATAGGCTGCAAGACCTGAAACATACTTCTGCCTCTTTTTAATGGAAAGCAGACACTCAAGTCTTTTCAGTATGCAGAGCAGACCGCAGGACCTGAACTCAACAACTGAGTGAAGTGTTGTGTTCTCGGGCAAACTAAACAGTTCTGCATCTTGTTATTAAATTCAAACCAACTAGGAGGGAGATCAATAAAACACTGATTATTCCAATCAGAGAAAACCCACACATCTCTCCTATTTAAAAGTCTCATGGCTTCTCTTTTCAAATGTCTTACCCATGATAATTAATTTCAGAAAGTTCCAGGTACAAATGATACCAAACCAAAATAATGCCCACTTTAAAAAAAAAATCTCAGCTCAAATGAAATCTCATCTTAACAAGCTTAGTTTAAACATGTTTGTGGTTTAGTTAACCTGCTATAAACTATGAGTTGATTTAAAACCTGATGTGTTTTGTGCGACCCTCACCAGTTTCTGGTTGAGGCCGGCCGGCGCCCAGTCGTAGGTCGTGGTGTTGAAAGTCGGGTCTTTGCGTGACACCACAGGATTTGTCACAATCATACGGTTCCTCTTGTACATGCGAAGGCCGCCGCCTCCTTTAACCTTCGCTGTTAAATGGGAGCAGGGTGAGTCGGCGAGCAGGCGTCCCATCCGCTGGTCGTCTTCGAGGTCGCCTCCAGGAGCGTGGTCTACCGTGCTGCAGCCACAGGCCGTACAAGCTTTCCTGTGCAGGAAGAATGGGAACGATGAGAGAAAGGAAGCTGATGAGGCATGAAGGAAAATAACAGCATGTTACATAATCAGCTTGTTGGGATTTTTGAAGAATTGAAATGCAGATTTTTGTTTAATTGCGTGAGCTTTACCAGTTTGGCTAAGATATGTAAAACCACAAGCATTTTTTCAGTCCCTTCATTCCTTTCATAGTTTTTCTTTTTGTTTTGTTCTTCAAGCAGAAACAAATCATTAAAAGATGGTGTGTACCTCCAAGAATGTGGCTGAAATCCAGAGCAGCTCCCTTTACATAGGAGACACACGGCTGCTGCTCCTCCTGCACTCTGCTTCATCGACATCTGGGAGGAGACAAGAAGCCAAATTACTGCAAAAACACAAACATGCACTTTTATATACATATATTCATGGCATTGATATAATGCTCAGTGCAGTCCACTTTAGTTTCTAAATTTCAAAGAACTGACAGTGAAAGTATTAAAGGTCAGAGATCACAACATGCTGTTAGGAGATTACTATTACTACTACTATTACCACACACACACACACACACACACACACACACAACAATACTACACGTCTATTTCGACTTGAATAGTCCCCAACAACACCATTTACTCTGAGTATTCTTGAGTATAAACTACAGTGAACAGCTGTTTTAGGAGATTATCAGGACTTTTAAAAATGAAATCATAAATGTCAGCAGGTGTTACTACAGACTACAGACCTGGCAAGGAAGTAAGAAAGTACTGAGGGACAGAAAAGTTTGAGTCTTGAGAAAACACTGGATAATATCATGCAACAAATGAAGAAATAAAAACCTTGAATTAATATCTCAAGTTATATTTCAGTATTTCTATTGTTGTCTTTCCAGATATTTGAGGTATATTTCAACTTTTTTCCTGGAAGACTTGACTTGCACCCTAACCCTAGCCCTGTTTCCGATGAGGAGTCAGTTTGACGGTTAAATATCATACTTCTTCTTAGTGCATCTAAGAAGACAAGATGTTTTTACTTTATAGCGACAGAGAAACCCTGATAAGAATATCAACCAAAACAACAAGCATGAAATTTCTCTCTTCAGTTTTGAAATTGAGGTTTGACTAAATAATCTTCACTAACTTCCACAGATTTTGACAAACTGTGTTTCTGGGAAAAAGCTGATACACAAACCGACTTCACCTCGACTTCCCCTGATTACAGCGTTACAGTCGTGTGTTTGTTGAAAACAGTATTTGACTGTGGTGATAGACGCACGGAAAGTTAATGGAGGAGATGAAGGGGAGTTGTTGTTTTGAACATTTCTCAGTGAGAGTGGGAGGAAGAGAAGGGAGTGAACACACACACACACACACACACACACACACACACACACACACACACACACACACACACACACACACACACACAGGGTGCATGATCTCATTGATCCACCCAGTGATATCATCTGTACTGACAAATCCTCTGGAGTCTTATCTGTCATCCAAACACTTTTTTCCCCCTCAGCTCCACAAACTTTTCTCCTCTTTCATGTGTCCCACTCTCTTCTGATTCACTCCTCTCCATAGTTTCTCTTCCTGTCCCCAGTGTGCCCAACCCTTCATTTCTAATTTAATTAAAACAAACACAGGAATAATCTTCTCCCAACACTGTCACTGTGGCCTTCATCACGACTTATATAAGTGTATTAAACACACAGCATCTGTGGAGGACAAATACTTCTCATTTTTCCCATTTGTATAGATTTAGTTGGGAAAACCTGTCAAGCCCTGCTCCGTAGCATATGTTTTTTGTTTTGTTTCACTTGTCTGTGCTGGGCTGCCCCACCCTAACTGGCTTCTCTGTGCTCCCCTTCATTTGCGCTTTGTGTGTTATTTCTAGTGTAAGCATTTGTTATAGTTCCTGATTTTGTTTACTACCTTTTGCATTTGTTTGCCTGTTTACTGACAGCCGACCTGTGTACAAAACACCTTTTTTTTTTACAGGTAAAGAAATTTGATCACTGAACTCTGTTTCTGAGTCGTGTTGTTGAGTTTTCATCCCTGCGTTCACAAGACCTGGGTTAATGTTTGGGTTCAAGTTAAGTTTAGGAGAGAAGTGTTACTTTACGGTGAAGGTACGTCTTCAGAAAATTCATGAAAAGCCTCTTCAAGGTGGGAAGGCTACACCTATACACCGTTCTATTTAAAACGTACACATAGAGAATATAGTCCTCTGATTTAACAATGGCTATTGTCCTCTGAAGTGATGGAAACATGACTCTGTACGTGTCTCTCAGGGTTTGCTGTTTTTAAATCCTTTGGCACGAAACCTGACAACCGTCCTGCTAAAACAACCTCCTGCTATTTGTCTGACAGACGGATGGACTTCCCCACCTGTCCATCTGTCAGCAGGTATCAACGAGACAATCTCTCCCAGTGGAGATGCTGCTGGGTGAGTTCTGGCTCACAGTCGGCGCTGCAGTTCAGCCCCAAGTTGTTAGATGGGGTCGAGGTTGGGGCTTCGTGCAGGCCAGTCAAGTTCTACCACACCAAACTGGGACAATTATTTCTGTATGGACTTGACAGTGTTCCCCAAACTGCTGCTACAATGATCAAAATGCACCATTGTTTAATTAAACAGTGTAACATTATAGGAAACATTTGAGCTTGTCTCTATGTAAGCTAACCCACTGCACAGATGCAACTGTGGTGTGTTACCCCATGGTAAATTTTAAAATAAAACCAAGAGATTATTACTTAACTCATAATTTTGACCATTAGTGCAAATTTGCAATTTGTAATAATGTTGGGCCGGGGCATCTTTGTGTGACAGGATATACAGTAAATGTCCTGTGATGATTCAATGCAGGAGCTTGTAATTCTGATACTTAGTTTTTGTCTCTGGTTTTCTATGTATATTTTTATGTATCATTGTATGTAATTTCACATTGTATGTTTTCAGTAGGCTACGTGTCTTTTATATTAGGTTTGTATAGTCACTTAGAAAAATGTCAAGACCCCAGGAAGAATAGCTGCTGCTTTGCAAAAGCTAATGGGGATAAACAAAACAAAACAGAACAAAATTAAACTAAACTAAACTAAACAAAATTAAACTAAACTAAACTAAACTAAACTAAACTAAACTAAACTAAACTAAACTAAACTAAACTAAACTAAACTAAACTAAACTAAACTAAAAAAGACGGCAAATTAGTGCATTTCCCCAAAAGTCAAACCTTCCACCGTTGGAAGTAAAGCAAACTGTCCATCAGCAGATCCAGAGCAGGTAACCTACTGTATGTGAGCAGGAGTGAGTGTCCACACACTACTGACTATAAAGTGTTTGTGAGTCAACTGTCAGACTTCAGAGGCCAATGACAGACGGTCATTAACAGCGAGGGAGAGGACAGAGGAGTGTGTTTAGAGGTGTGAAGTGTGTGTGACAGTGAAGAGGCCGCTGATTGGCACCGTGTTGAAAAGGTCAAAGTGTTGATGGCTGTAATAGAAACAGCTGAAGAGGAGCAAGCCCTCATTACATCCCTGTGGGAATAAAACTGACTAACATAGCGCGCGTGTGTGTGTGTGTGTGTGTTTATTGTTGTGTTACTGGGCTGATGCCATTCAACGGGAACATTTTGTGATCAAACTTAAACCGGCTTTAAAGGGAACATTCCTCTGAAACTCTGCTGATGGTGACGAGCTCCCATGACGTCCAGCTTATCTAGAAACCATTCATTTATTGGTGGCTCACTGTCACTCTGGTGGGAGGAGCCTTCGAGTCACAGACATGACTCAAAACTTCCTCGAAATTAAGAAATTACCTAATTACTCAGCCCCAAACCAAGACAGATAATGATGTTTACACCAGTCATCTCTGACATCTCTCTCTGGTTTCATAAACAACCATTTTGTCTGGTTATCTTCTTAAATTTCTTTTTTTTTAACATCACAATTACTTTTATGTGGAAGATGTTTTTATTTGACATGTGGAAGTGAGGGACAGCACTAAAGCTCCAGTTCAGTAGGAAGCATTACATCTATTCAGTGCACTGAAAGCACAAAAAAGGCAAAATGCATGAGGCTATAATGGTCACAGTGTTTTTTTTGCTGACTACAAGAATAAAATGAACAAAAGTCGAATGACAAAAAATAAGGCTTAAGCACAAACATTCATTCTGCCAGCTGTCACTGACAGTCTTCGGTCAGAGTGACAGTTTCCTGACGACAAACACTGAGCGGTACGCGCTCATACGTTTCTCTGAGTGAGGGATTTATAAGAGCCAAGCTAGAAACGCATTTTTTCAGAAAGCGGGAAACGTGAGGCGGCTCTATATTTAGGAGTCCGATAAGGCGAGTATGTTGTTGGTGGACTGGACTCAGCTGAGCCTCACTGAGTAACTCCAAACATGTCAGCTATGTAAAGGGGAAACTGCAGGAAACGCTGTGAGATAAGAGGCTGGAGGTCAGAGAGGGTTGGGTCGACCTGCTGCGCTTTAACATCCTGAGCCCAGACCTCTGACACACGGCATCCTGGATACCACTGTTTTCTATTTAATCCAGAAAATATTTCATATGTAAGCCTGGGAACATTTTTCACTTGTGTTTCACTCAAGTGTGATCGTGCAAACGAAGGGCAAATCAGAGAGAAACAGAGTAGGTGGGAGGGGCAGACATTATAGTGATTTAAAATGAATAAGTCAGTTAAAATGAAGGTTTACTGGAGACAAAACTGAAATTACAGTGTTTAATGATGATTAAACTGTCTTTGCTTTGTGTTTTTGCAATTGGAATATCTATTAAACTGTATAAACTGATGGACAGTAAAAAATTATCTGTTTTGATCTTTTGAAGTTAAGATTAAGTTAATTTTCCATTGATCTATTTCATCATTTGAGAAATGCTGCTTTTATTGGTCTCATGTGATTGAAAATGTAATATTCACATATGGTGTTTGTATGGTCAAATAAAACAGAAGATAAGCAGAACTTTCTCTGTTTAGTCACGGCTGAATTCAACTCTATTTTGCCTCTGAGTTCTTGTTGGTGATTCAGTTTTTGTGCTCTGAGCTGAGGATCAAAGCCACAACCTCAAAACTCGCAATGGTCTTGTGACAGCGAGCGGTGCCTCGATTCTCGGCTGCCATGAGCTGCCAACTGGGCAGCGCCAGAGGGAATGAGTCAACAGCTCAGAGAAATAGAAAACTGAGGAAGCTCTGAGGTTTTATGAGGTGAATTTTTAAGTCCGACACCCAAAGTTAAGACTGAAAAGTGATCAGAGAGAAACTCAGAGTGCAGTCGATACTGTGATATGTTGATCTGACACCTGTGGTCTGTTTGTTCTGTTTTGTTTTCAGTATTTGGAGCATCCAAAACAAATATTGGTGTGGTGAGCCATAGAGAAAATCTATATATGTCTTTATGTCCTGATGTGTGGTCATCACAGACAACAAGCTGCCATCAGCCAGGGCTTCAATGTGACTGCTGTGAATGTTTAAAGGAGAATCAAAAAGCAGTTTTGCAGTTATCATGAAAAAGGTCTTCACTTGGTCAATGAAGTCTGACAGTGTGTGTGTGTGTGTGTGTGTGTGTGTGCGCGCGCGTGTGTGTCGGGAGTTATTTCTATCCTGGTGATGGCAGTTTTTCCATCTTCACAGTATGAGGGGGGGAGTGTCACCTGTCCAGGGATCAAACCGTGGACAGGTGACACTGATCCGTCAGGTTATCTGCCTCAGACTGATGTGACCTCTGGACGGACAACCAGAGGATGAATTATGAGGGATCTGTGGGAGACAGATCCCTCATAATGGTTGTCCACCTGCCAGAGCCAAGATATCTAGTCTGGTGCGCCTTAACGAGAGGACAGAGTGGATCATTTAATATTAATCTAAATTTCTTCTGCACGATATAGTTTCTATATTTTTTTTGTCAATTGTCGATTTATGAATTCTGTTTAGGATAATAATGAATTGAAGATGTGGAAATGCTTACATTTCCACATTCTGCAACTTTCTCTGTTGTTTGAAAATAAGTGATCTTAAGTGTATTATAAAGACCCATGCCTAAAGAACTTTTGTATCCATTAAGTATTTAAGTAATAAAAATGTCCTCTAAAGCAAAAGGACGTGTTTAGCAACATGTTAGAGTAGAGTATTGATCCTGGATGGGTTCAATGTTTGTTTTTTCTCTAAGCCCATGCAAGCTGGCTACTGAAGTTCATTCATTCATTCATTCATTCATTCATTCATTCATTCATTCATTCAACCAACAGAGGATGTTGTATATCGGTGTATAGAAATTATTCATCAAGCTGATATAAAATACCAGGTTGCTTGTTTCAAAACCAGCTACTAAAGCCTGTAGCAACTGATGCTGCTACGAGTGACACATGTCTATATCATCTCCATATGTCTAGTGTAAACAAAGTAAACCTCTCAAACGAGATCAATTGACACTAATACAATCCCAGTATAAGTAAAAAGAAAAAAAGATTATGAGGCTGAGTCTCTCAGAAATGTGAGATCTTTCAGGAGGCTTGTGAATAAATCATATTTTAAACTTGGAGCTGATATTGACTAATAAAATATTTTATGTAGGCTACAGTAAATATACAAATACACAATATCAAAAGTATCAGAAGTTCCTTCACCTCAGTAAAGTCGTCTCATTCAAAGACAGGAGTTTCTCCAGGTCTCCATCAACAGCAGAGTTTACATCACACCAAACTCTCTGACCCTTGACCCCCACATTGCTATTCTAAATCTCTCCGTATCTATGAATGATGAGTTTCAGATGGACACATGTAAACGTTTCTGCCCTACCTTCGCCATGGCTGAGCTCACGTCCATGTTGTCCAGTGTCTCTGTCGGCTGTTCGATACCTCGACCCTTCAGCTCTCTCTGACTCGGCTCCTCCAGAACAATGGGACTTTAAATTCCTCTCCTGTCGACCACACTTCCTCTCTGCCCGCCCACAGTCGCTCCTGCCGCCGCTCTGCTCCGCCGGCTCTCCACAGCCCACTGCAATTTAACCGTCTAGACTTTCATCTCATTCCTGCTCAGCAACATCAGCTCTCTTCTTCACTTTTTGAACTCACTTCACTTCTCTTCCTATTTACATTTATTTTTTCTATTTTTGTAAATCTAAAAGAACAAAACTCACCTTTCTTGTCTTTTTTCCTCCTCTGCCTTTTTTCTCTCCACTCTTTCCTCCTGATTTGTCTGCTTGCCAACTCTCCTTCTCCACCCTCTGCAACGTGAACTGAGCAGGTTTCTTCACCTCTTGATTTTGCTCCAATACGCCACTGAAGGGAAACTGATTTGTCTCTCAGCGCTTTCTGCTTCACAGCAAAACAACAGTTTCTTCATTCACCCTCTGTTTGTGCTGAGCAGGAAATTCACTCTGCTTTGTTAAATTCTACAGGTGCCTGCAGCTGTGGACTTACAACAGCAGACTGGCAGCAATCTGGGAGATTTATGGTCTTAAAAACAACAGCTGTACTGTTGGTAATGACTCCTGACTCTGCACCGGGACAGATCAGGCTGTTAGCTCAGCCCTTGGTCTTGAGCGGACTGGATGACTACCTGGAGCAGCGAGGCCTGACTGGACTGTTTGTGTTTTTAATCCGAGACAAAGACAGAGAGAGCCCTGAGGGATTCCCTGCTCACATTATACCAGCCAATCAGAGTGAGTCTGAAAAAGTGCTCAGCCAATGGGAACGCCGCAGAGTCCTCCTCCTCCTCCTCCTCTCATTCTGCAGTTTTCAGTGTGTGACTCAGAAGAATGTGGGCCACAGTGCCAAGCAGGGCCAAACTGGGCTGAACACAGCGCGGTAACATACTGGGGCTTTACTGGTCCAGATGAGTCCAGACCGTGTTTAAAACAGACAGGGATAGAGGCTGAGGACAAGGCAAGTCCGTAAGAGGGATAGAGTGATCCATGCTGAGCCACACAGAGCTGGGCAGAGCCAGGTTTGTCCAGCAAAGGTTCAGGAACAAGGCCAAACTGAGCTACATAAACCACACAGAGGTCAGCAGAACCAGACTGGACCAAAATGGTGGATGGACTTGCACTTATATAGCGCTTTTCTAGTTACTCGAGCCACTCAAAGTGCTCTACACGGTTTGTCACATTCACCCTTTCACACACACATTCACACAGCTCTGTTCGCAGAGAGAGGGGAGCTAATAATTCACACACATTCATACAGCCGATAATACATTGGAGGGCAATTGTGATTCAGTGTCTTGCCCAAAGACACTGACTCGACATGGGGACGGAGGAGGACAGGAATTGAACAGTCGACCTTCTGGTTAGCAAACAACTCAGCTCTACGTCCTGAGCCACAGCCGGGATGTAGATGTTGGTTCCCAAGGCTTGGGAGAAATGATGTCATGTCACATGATCAACCATCATTTACACTGTGACCACATGGTCTGTTTGCATCATGCTCAACGCTTACTTTAAAGTATTTTTCATCTTTTGGTTTTGTTGCTGAACCTCTGAAACACAATCCTGGTTTCATTTAACATATCCTATGTCACTGAGTGTGTGGGATCAGCACTTATTACACTCGTAAAACTATCTGTTATCACTTCCTGTCCTTTCTTCAACTAATTCCACCAATGTTATCCATATGTGGTAGGGGAGACCGGGGATGATAGTAACACTTTTTGTTTGAGCAAGTGTAACTCAGTGGTTGTTGGTGCTAGAGATCTCAAATTTTGACATGTGGTACCCATATTTGTCTTCTGTAAATGACATACACTTGAACTTCTACTACACCATCACAGATTATGTAAATTAATGTCAAACACAAAGAGGTATCATGTTACAACCTACCCCAATACCGGGGTGAATTGTAACACTACTTGAGGATGGATGTAACAATTAAATTATTATACTTAAAAAAAGATCCACACTTAAAATGTATGCAGGCACTTTAATGAATAATAAAGAAGGAACCATAAACTTGTCAGAATACAACAATAATGATAAAAAAATAAATAGAAAGTATAAGTTAAATACAATAAAAATACATACAATTAAATAAATAAATATATATTAAATAAAATAAAGAATAATAAAGTATAAACTGTTGTGTGTGTGTGTGTGTTTTGTAGCCTTGGTGACTTGTCTCACAGATGTTCCTAGATGACTTCAGCTGCTCCCTTCTGGAGAACTTCTGCAGGGACACCCCTGTACAAAATGTCAATATAAGGGGAACAGTTACAACCCTCCCCATGCCAGGCAGCCATTAAAAAGATAACCATTTTTAGCATTTAGCTTCAAAGCTAGCACTAATGCAGCATATCAAATTAAACTAGAGAAACTACTACTTGAGCTTATGTAAGTGAAACACCTGTATCTACAACACAATGGACACTATGCAAAAAATAGTTGTGATGGAAATATTTACTTTCTTACCTGAAAAATCGTTTTTTGACTCCAGAACAGACAGTTTTCAACTCAGAGACATGAGGCTTCACCTGTGAGCTCCATTTGTAAGTGGGCATGGACTGTATTGATGGCATCACCACAGCTCGTTTCTGAGTGGTCAAACTGAGAGTGTTACAACTATCCCTTTGTTACAACCATCCCCGGTCTCCCCTACCTGTGTTATTGCATAAATGAGCACATTTAACAATGCTATAATAAGGTAGGTCTAGACTAGGTGCTCACCAAGGACAGTGTAATTAGTTTAACCATTAGGCAGAAAGGTGTTGACAGATGAAGTTTCTTTCTTTTTGTTTTCAGGGTTAGGGTTAAATTGAAAGTTTTATTACAACAAAGATGCAACAACGTACTGTAGGCTATATAAACATAGCCTATCTAAACAAAGCCTGACAGCACAAGGCTAAACAGAGTCTGCTGCAGAGCTGAGCAAAACCAAACAGGATAGGGACACACAGGGTTAAACTCAGTGGGATGGCACCACCTATTGGTCATGTATGGAGTTATTTTTGTCTCATAAATACCTGTAAACCATGGATGTATTATCTGTAAACACACAGAAGGTGATCTACAAATGTTCCTTGGTTTGCACACGTGTTTTGCTATCCACAGAGGGTGATCTACAAATGTTCCTTGGTGCACACGTGTTTTGCTATCCACAAATACAAATGTCTAATTTGTAACTTGTATTTTGGTTTTTACAAATAAATGTGTATTTGTAAATATATTGGGTATTTGTAAATGTATAATTTTCCATTTGTAAAAACAAAAAAGCCATTTGTAAAACCGAAAATTCTGTTTGTGAAGTGTGACTCTGCATTTGTGGATCACCAATCACACACACGCATCTCTTTCTGCAATGACGTATTTCTGAGACATTCCTGGTCGAGATCAGATCCACAAACTCACAGCTGCTGATTCACAAAGGGCCGCTCTCCTCACCAGTAGGGGCGGTGGTGGCGAGTCTCCTCACCAGTAGGGGCGGTGGTGGCGAGTAGAAACGTTGGCAACACTGTACTGGCTTATCTCGAGAAATTATTTTAATTCCCACTGTTAATGCGTCACTTTATTAAGTTTTCATATTTTTTCATGCGATAAAGTAACTGTTTAGACCCCCAATATGCGGTTAGTTTATCCAAATGACGCCTGTTTGGAAGTTTGCTCCGCCGTTCGCGGTGGTTAGCAGCAGCCTAGTTAGCAGCTAACTAGGCTACCACCGGACGAGCGGTCTATCACAAGTTGCGTTTCCATCCACCTTTTTTTATTCGCACTTTCAAAAATTGCGAATAAATACTTGAATGGAAACGCCAGAAATTTGAATAAAGGCAGTAAATGCGCATACAAGTTTATACGCTTGGAGGGGGTGGATTTGTCAGCGTATCGATTAAAGGAAATGCGAGTTTTTGTGATGGAAACAGATTATGCGAATTGAGCCAGAGTTTGTGGGAGAAGTGCTGCTGGACTTCACCCAGCCACGTTCAAACAAATGGAGAACGACGCCCCGGTCTCCCAGCTCTCCTCTCTGCACCCCGCGACACAAACGCGCTCCGTAACCCATAATCTTTTGTTTATGACGGTTAAGACTACACAAACAAACGCCGTAACATCGTTATGTAACTTATTGATTTTTCACCGGCTTCGTAAACAGATGCACATGGAGGAGAGGAGCATAACCAAAACAGCGGAAAAGCGAGCAGACTGTCACAGTTCCCTACTGTCTTTCTGTGTAAATATCTCATGTTACAACATGAAAACTTGCAGCTTATATTCAAGTGCGGCCTATATATGTATTTTCTTTTAAAATGTAGCTGGTGCGGCTTATACAGGTGCGTCTTTAGTCCGGAAAGTACGTAAATTGTCCATGATGTTGAGTGTCAGCTGAGTGTCAACTGTTGGATACATTCACGCTCTCTTATGACGTAATCTCACGGCGCACTCCTCCTCTCCCAATAATCGCAAAACAATAATGAATGGAAACGGTCATAAATTCGCATTTGCTTTTTGCGCATTTTCACAAAATCCGCTTTTAAATTCGATACGACTTGGATGGAAACCCAGCTAACAGAGGCTACCGCCGGGCTGCTGTGGTGGTCGGCAGGCTAACCTCCGCTGTCATCCCGGTCTCCCCCGACTCGGTTTTTCCCCCCGGAATGACGACGCTGGTTAGCCAGCCCACCGCAGCAGCCCGGCTGCTGTTTAGATCTGATTAGATGTTAGACTGTTTAGATCCCCAATATCTGGTTATTTTTATCCAAATGACGCCTGTTTGTAAGTTTGCTCCGCCGTTCGCGGTGGTAGCCTAGAGCGGGTAAGCTCGGTGCTGGCTCTGGCTGCTGCCATGTCATGTCGCCATGTTTTTACGTTCAGTGGCAGCGTGACGGTAGGAAACCACGGAAACTCCGGAGCTGTCGGCTCAGGTCGAGGTGGCGTCTGCGAAAAGTCACCGTGGTAACGCAGTGAGCAAAGATATTCAATAAATGGAAAGATAGCTACTCCATGAGCGGCTGCTCCAATGATATGAAATGGTATACACTTCCTGTCTCTCTAAATGGGCGTGGCCAACCGTCACCCCACCTCGTCTGTGATCGTGTGTGTGTGGATTTATACAATTTGTAGGTAGATGAAAGTGAGATATTTATATTTTCTTATGATAACATTAAATATTTACACTACTAACAGTCATATTTAGCATGCCAAAAATAATTTAAATCATTTTCACGGGAGTTCGCGGGCGTTTGTTTGACGTTGCCTAGGAGATCTGTGCCAAATCTCGCGAGAGTGTGTCGTAGAGACAGAGACAGGTCTGGAACAAAGTGGATTTTCTCCGGATCTCTCCGTCTGAAAATTACCATTTTGGTGTCAAACTGTTCAGAAGAGATGTGGCTTGTGAAAAATGAGTCCAAAATTTGCTTCAGTGACCGTGGGGAGAAAGGCCCGACCATAATCGGTGTTCACATTAAATTGTCCCATAGGAATCAATACACTCCAAGCTGCCTCTGGTCTCTCTAAAGGGGCGTGGCCGTGCAGAAGCCCACGTGACATGCATACAGGAAGCTAACTCGTCATGAAAGGTCTTGGTTTATAAACCGTCTTTGCAGTGAGGACTGTGAGGACTGCACGTTCAGGTGCAGTCGGGCAGACGGCCGTCAGTAACAAACCAGATGTCATTTTAGTCACAGAAGTGGAGAGAAAGCCGGTAAAACGTGGGTCAGATACCACATCGCCATGACAACATATTGTCACGTATTGTTTTGCCTCGTGCTGACGGACCACTTGTTTACCTAAAGGCTAGTTTAAGCCGTTACCTGCAGCGGCTGTTGTCCGTCTGCCATCTAACCGATTTCACGTGAATGCAGCATGAAAAATACGACTGTGTTGCTTGTGATCTACAACTACACCGCTAGGTGGGAGTAATTCTTACACAATATAGGCTACCTTAAAATATTTCCTAATCAATTGTGTAAATTGGTATTCTGTTATTTTTGCATTGTATTGTAGCCTACCTTTTTGCATTGCATCTCTGTATCTTCCACATACTGTATTGATGCGCTAATGAATTTGAATGACATGAATGAACATACATGAATTTATATTTCCTCTGATTAGGTCATATTGTTCACACTTGAATGCATCAGGTGAGGACTTGTATATAAAGAGGTGCATCTCCACTTTATTACTTAATGTCTGATGAAGGGCAGATGCCCGAAACATCACGTTTATTAAATTGTCAAGGAGCAGCTTCTAAAGTGTATATTATTAACATCTGTATTGATAAAAGCATGTGTATCAATCAAGCGCTTTCCCTCTTCCTGATTCCTTCCTTCCTCATTCAGTGCCCCACGGTGAGGTGCTGTGTGTGGGTGTCTGCCAAAAATGGGCATGCAATAACATCATGCACCATATGACAGTTTCACTTTCAATGGTCGAGAGTCAGCATCGAAGCAGAAGTTACATGTACGGTGGAGAGAATACTGGAAACACTGGGATATTACAACTCAAATTGCTTCTGATTTCACATTTGCAAAGAGAGGAGTTTTACCAGAGCCACACCTGAGTGAAAATATCTTTCAAGGAGGTTGACGGGTTGGTACAGTACTCTCTTCTTTGTTTCCTGCTTTATTCAGAAACAAAATGTCCTCTCCTTTAGAAAAGGATCTCTCCTGTCCTGTCTGCCATGATGTCTTCAAAGACCCTGTTGTTCTGTCATGCAGCCACAGTTTCTGTAAAGACTGTCTGCAGAAATGGTGGAGGGAGAAACAAATTCAAAAGTGTCCACTTTGTAAGGAGATATTCTTGCTGAAAGATCCACCTTGCAACTTGGCATTAAAGAACCTGTGTGAGACCTTTTTACAGCAGATGGATCAGAGATCATCAGCAGGATCAGAGTCTGTCTGCAGTCTGCACTCTGAGAAACTCAGACTCTTCTGTCTGGACCATCAGCAGCCGGTGTGTGTCGTCTGCAGAGACTCAAAAACACACAAGAACCACAGATTCAGTCCCATCGATGAAGCTGCTCAGGATCACAAAGAGGAGCTTCAGAAACTCCTGAAGCCTTTACAAGAGAAACTGAAGCTGTTTGAACAAGTTAAAGGAAACTTTGATGAAACAGCCAAACACATCAAGGTCCAGGTCCAACACACAGAGAGACAGATCAAGGAGCAGTTTAAGAAGCTTCATCAGTTTCTAGAGGAGGAAGAGGAGGCCAGGATCAAAGCTCTGAGGGAGGAAGAGCAGCAGAAGAGTCGGGTGATGAAGGAGAAGACTGAGGCTCTGAGCAGAGAGATAGCAGCTCTGTCTCACACAGTCAGAGCCACAGAGGACGAGCTGAGAGCTGAAGACGTCTCGTTCCTGAGGAACTACAAGGCTGCAGTGGAAAGAGTCCAGCAGCGCCCCCTGCTGGATGATCCACAGCTGGGCTCAGGAGCTCTGATAGATGTGGCCAAACATCTGGGCAACCTGGCCTTCAACATCTGGAACAAGATGAAGGACCTGGTCTCCTACAGTCCTGTGGTTCTGGACCCAAACTCTGCTGAAAAACATCTCATCCTGTCTGATGATCTGACCAGTGTGAAACTCGGGGAGGCACAGCAGCTTCCTGAAAACCCAGAGAGGCTCGATACCCACCACTGTGTCCTGGGCTCGAAGGGCTTTAACTCTGGGACTCACAGCTGGGATGTTGAAGTGGAAAATGATCAATTCTGGGCCCTAGGTGTGGTACAGGAATCAGTCCAGAGGAAGGGCACAATACCATTGGGATTCTGGGAAATATGTCTACTTAATGGAGAATACACAGCTGCCTCACCACCACTCTCACAGAAAGCTCTCTCAGTGAAGAAGAAGCTCCAGAGAGTCAGAGTTCAGCTCGACTTTGATGGAGGAAGGCTGTCTTTCTACGATCTTGATACTTACACACACATACACACATTCAAACACACCTTCACAGAGAGAGTCTTCCCGTACATTGGCAACCGCAATAAACTTCCACTGAGGATATTACCAGTGTCAGCTTCTGTGACAGTGGATCACTGAACTGTATCTTTATAAAGACAAATCTGCTGTATGCCAGCACGTGAAAAACCACTCCTTAAACCTGTACGGCAGTGGTCTGACGAGGGGGAGGAGGAACTCAGACATTCTTCTGACAACACTGACTGGTAACAGGTAGGTGTGCCCCGAATGGCATTTTTTTGGCCGAAGCCGAATAAAATCAAAACGCTTGGCCGAATAACCAAATAATACAGAATACCGAAAGTGGTTTTAAAGTTTTTCCTTTTTTTTTTAATAGGGCCTATTGGATAAATAAAATATATTTTTTAGACTTAATTTTCAAAGAAAGTAAATGTTTATTGACTACCCTGACAGTTTTTGAATATTCCGGTTGCTGTTGCTCATCAAAACAAGTTGAATAAAGTTTTTCATTTATCGGCCCATAGTGAGTGCTGAAAGATCTATGCAAGTAGAATAGAGAATAGAGAATAGAGAATAGAGAATAGAGAATAGAGAAGTACATTCCAAAAAAACCCAAGTGTCTTTTCAAACAGTGGTTCCTAACCTTTCTTGGTCAGACTTTTTTTTTTAATTCATCAATTAGGCTACTAGACATTTCAGGCGACCTCATTTGAATTTCAGGCGACCCTACGTGGGGTCCCGACCCCAAGGTTGGGAAACACTGTTTTAAAAGCTGTCGGCCACGGACAGAGTGGGCGACATGCTGCATGAGGAACTTTCGTTTTAACTGCTGCAGCCTCTCTCCCTGTCGTACTCAGCATGCTGTTCAGGGTGTTTGGTTTGAATCATTAAAAGGCGCGTTCCTACAGGAACGGTCCCCTCACTCAGCCTCTCAGTGGCCGTGTCTCCGCTGACAGGACGCACCGGGCTCTTGGACTGTGCAGCTTTCCCCCCACTGCTCTTGTTGCTGTTGTTTTTCCAGCAGCACTAGGCCTACTAATAAAGCTGCCCTTCGTCGCGCGATCGCGTATTTATGCTTTTTTTTTTTTTGCAATATTCGGCCGAATATATTCGGTTACCGAATATATTCGGTTACCGAATATTCGGTGCATCCCATTAGTAACAGGTTTTTGACGCATGCGCAGACCCACATGAACAGACTGACAAAGTTACATGGTAGGCCACGTTAGATCCTGTGAGGATAATGTTATCACAACTAAGTCAGTTAAAGTGCTTGATAGGATCTTGAAATATATTTCAATAAATTAAAAACCCTAACTCATTTTTAAAAGAAGTGGATATAGTGAAGGAGTAGGAGTTTAATCGTAGATAGATAGGTTTTGTACAGGTAATGGAAACCAGGCATGGGAGGGATTGAATGCAATAATGGGCAGGGAATTAAGGAAAAAGCTAAATGTGGCACATTTGTTAATGATTTAAACATCCTCTGTGTGCGAGAGACCCTAAAGCAGGCTGCAGTACTATCTGTGACCAGACAGACAGCTATGATGAACCAACCACCATTCTGAGGAAGAAGTACCTATCATATAGCCTACTGTATGTATGTGTCTCTCCAAAATCAAACCCAGCAAAGCTCCAGGGCCGGACGGCCTCAGACGAAGGGTGCTGAAGTCACGCTCCCAACAGCTTAAGGGGGTTTATCACTCAGCTGGTTCACAGACTCTGTTGAATTGTTCCATTTTTTCGTAACCTATTGAAAAACTCCACAATAATACCCATGCCTAATATCTCTAAGGCTTAGATTTTTTTTTATCCATCTGCCGATTTAGGGTCCCATGGGCGAGCCGTAATATACTGTATACAAGGAAATCTTTTATTCCATATACACAAGCACTTAATGCAAATGACTGCACCTGATTTTAAGTATATGCTCTAAAGGTTTTTCTTTTTCTTTTAACATACGGCTGCTGTTATTTCTTGGCTATTTGCATAATTTGTTATTGTGGTATGATGAGAAGTCTCTTGTGATTCGTCTTTTTGTTTGTAATGTAATCTATGGGGGAAAATTTCCACTAAGGTGAACAATGTAGTTAAACTGAACTAAAATAAACTAAACTACTTTCAGATTAAATGAAGCTTCTCACAATTGATTGGTGAATATGATAATTATAGTTTTCTTCACACTTGCAGTAAGAGGTTAAAGATGTATCATGTACAGTAGGCTTGTCTATAGTAGAGCTCATATGATGAATATCTGCTACTTATCTTGGAAACACTGTACTGCTGGTGCGTTTTTGTGTGTGTGTGATGTATGTTGTACTGAAATGTTTTTTGAGGGAGAGGAATATGAATCACTGCAATAATTTTTAATCTTTATAGTGCTTCTATTATGGATTTTTTAGCATGTATTATCAATGAGGTGTATGTGTTATGTTATGGGATATGTGCCATACAGTTATGTAATTGTTGGTGTTGGTATGGCTGAGGGTGTACTGTTTGTTGTCATTGTGGCTGTCAAGGCATTCATGACGCAGCACAGAGTCCAAGACAAATTTCCCTGAGCGGGACAATAAAGTTTATCGTATCGTATCACTGTGAGGAATCATTTCTTCATTTGTTTGAACAGTGTTTGTTTAATTCTGCATGGTCATTATGATTGTGAACAGATTCATTCTTTCAGTATATGAATGAATGAATGAATTAATTAATATTTTATTTTCGTGTCGTGCCACCATTGTAGCCCATCCCATATGGGAATACAAGACACATTTACTAAGAACATCAGAAATGTTATATATAAATGTATAAATCACTGTGTATGGAAAGGCAGGTGATTTATTTAAAATATAAAGGTGATCATTCTGAAACTAATAAAGAATAAAATATAAATTGTCAATTGTCAATAAAATATCAATCATATGTTTTTCAGCCTAATCACAATTGCCAGAGGTAAAAAACTCATGTTAGGCTGCAAACAAACTATACTTCAGCCCACTTCAGTGTACTGCTTCACTCAGTGTAGTAATTACAGTAACGTCCAACTTGAAGTATGACAGACTATGACATTTAACATCCCAGTCAACCTATACGTACAGTGTCATTAAGCCACTTGTAAGCAACCGGGTAAAATACATTAAAAACAAAGTTTAAGGATACCACAACTGGGTATTTGCCAACATATTTAATAAAATGTGAAAATGTCTTCAGCTTATATTAACTCATTCATCCTAATTTAATTTTAGCGTGTAAATAGTGTGAGTGACAAAAGGAAAGAGACAAAGACGAGATGTGAATATGGTCAGTAGATTATATTACTCTCTTTAAAAAAAGACTTCATTACAAGAGTTGACTTCATTCATTCAGACACAGTCCAAGTCTTTACATCAGTATCCGACATACCATTCATCACTAACTGCATAACAACCACAAAGCCACTGCATTGTATCCAAGTAACTAATCTCTGTGCTCCCAGATGACAAAAACATGGACCCCTGAAGTAATGAGCTTCAGAAGAATCAACTCTTTAGATTGAACAGGTTATTTTACTCAATGGAGGCGTCTACTGATTTTACCTAATCTCTGCTCAACATTAAAAATGACCCATTGATGGTGCAGTTAGAGTTTCACTTCAACCCCTCTTCCCTTTATTTTTATATTCATGTATGTTAAATTCAGCAACTCTCATCTGACAGGCAGCCTGGTGGTCCAACACTTTGGCAAAGAGTAAAGACACCTCAGCTGCTTCTCAAAGGATTAACATGAAACCAGGTGAAGACATTCATGGTCCCCAAAAGATGAATCTGAATGACTTCGATTTCTCATCCAGCATCACAAAGATTGAACTTGTCCAACAATTCAGCTCATGACAGCATCCTACTAAAACTACAAAGTGAGTTCCCAGCAGCCTCAGCTGGAGATGAAAGCTAAAAACCACAAGAGACAAACAACCAAAAAAAAAAACAAACCCCCAAAAACAAAATACATGATTTGAAGTTATGAATCTCTGCTGCAGTCTCACCGTCTGACTCAGGTCTGAACTCCATAAACTGCAGTGCGTTATATATAAAACCTTTCTACATGTAACTTTTTACAGGGCAGTAAACAGTTTGGCATTGAAGCGCAGTTCGTAAAAAATGAAAGAACTGAAAAATGTGTGAAGTTTACCAAGGCAACGTGACAAAACTGAGATGTACTTGACAACTAAATTGAAGCTGCACTGATCAACATTCAAAAATGGATCAAATTACATTCGGCATGTAGACACGAACGTGACTCCGATTGACTGATAGTGTTTCTCTGTGCCTGCTGGACGTGTAATAAGGAGAGACTCACCATAACTTTATATGGTGATAAAACTCCAGATGTTGTGTTTGGAGCTCGTTCTGCTGCATGTGCAGCTTTAAATACAACCAATACTGCATTTTATTGAATACGTCAGATCAGAAATCTCAGTGTCAATGAATGTAGGCGTAGTTTGATCCTATCCTGATCACTGATACTCTGTAGCCATCCAGCAAATGGAAATGCATAGTGAATCTAAAACAGCAGTGTTCATATCGCTCTCTAACCCCGTTCTCTCAGTATTTTCCCCTCCACCAGCCCAGGTATAGCATCCTCCCTACCTCACCTGTTCTCTGTTAAAGCAGCGTTCACACCACACGTTTCCTGTCCACCACTTTCAGAGACATTAGCGTTTGATGTTTTAACGTGAAGCTGTGACACCGCTTTAATGAGTCAGGCTGCTCTTTGACGGATCATACGCTCAGGCTCACGTCATCGTTTCTGATAGATGGAAGTTGCAGCCAAGCAGGGCTAAAAACGAGTCCAAAGTATTTAAAAAGAAACAAAAAGACCTTCTTTTGTTCGTGTTTCTCCTCCTACTCCTTCCCTCTGCCCATTTGTTCATCCCTCCCTCCCCCCTCTCTCTCTCTCTTTCTGGCACAGTTTGGGTGTTTTACTTGAGTTCATATAAAAAGGCGCTGAGCTTTTCTCCTCCGCCCCGATGCTACATGATGATCCGTGGCTCTGGGACCGACTCGTTGATGGATTTGTGAGGCAGGACATTGGCGCCGTTGAGGTAGAGCTCGTCATTCACGATCACATCCTCGC
Source organism: Trachurus japonicus (assembly GCF_045865225.1). NCBI lineage: Eukaryota > Metazoa > Chordata > Actinopteri > Carangiformes > Carangidae > Trachurus > Trachurus japonicus. Next base: position 24,284,044 of record NC_140911.1, on the reverse strand, counting down.
CCAGCACCGTCACGTTCTCCATACGAACCTGACGACACAGAATAACACAGACTCATGTCACACTGAACCATCATCATGCAGGTGAATGAAGTGATCAAACCCTTTTGTCTTAAACGAAACATCGCAAATTTCTTTATTGAATGTTGTTTTACAGTTCATTTAATCTTGAACTGGTCATGATATGGTGACAACCATGGATGGTGGCTCAGCCTGTAGCATGTTTACCATTAGGGCTTTGTCCTAAACACAGTGGACTCCGACCCGTCGCTGCATCTCATCCCCCTCACTCACTCCCTAGCTTTCCTGTCGCTCTATCACTGTCTCTTTAATGAAGCCATATGGGCCCTAAAAAACACATTATAAAAGTTGTTTACTCTGGAAAAGTAGGACTGGATGCTGCTTCAAATATTGCAGCCAAGAAAAAACAGCCACTATGGGTTAGTGAGATTATTATCAAAGGTTATGATTTTAGAAACTCCAGTGTTGCTCTGCCCTGTTAGCTTTGGGAAAACAAAATGAGAGTAAAAGCCACAAGATCCATGAAATTAAATCATCTCAATGAAAACTTAATTTTACTAAATCATGTTTTTCTGACGAAAATTTGATGATTCATAGTCAGGGAAGTGGTAAGTTAACTATTTTCACATCCAGATAGTGGAGGTCAGTTCACAAGATGTTTTACTAAGGCCTATAATAATTAATGTTAGTGTTATAATAACTAAGAAATGTGGAATAAAATCCGCAACAACTTAAAATAAACAGGCCTGGGTGCGGAGTGAAAAGATAATAGAAACCGGCACTCACATTGTCTGTGCCCAGGGACAGCAGATACTGTATAAATTAGCTTACAGCTAAATCTGGCACAATATAGTATGTATTGAGCATTGTCCCTGTTAAATAAACAAACAAATAAATAAATAAACAAAAAAGTATACAAACTTTATTGGGCAATGGATGAAATTGGATGCGATTAGACTCCGAAATGTGTCCCAAGACATAATAACTCCCACATTCACACAGACCTCCTTCATTAATCAGAGGCAACAGCGACCGATCGCAATTAAACCCAAACATCTGTGTCCTCGCTGCCACGCTGGCGCCACAGAGCAGCTGGCGACCTCTGACCTCTACTCACCCACTGGCCGACGGAGGAGCTCCATCCCACGATGCAGCTCTCCAGCCAGGAGTGCGATCGAACTCGTGCCCCTTTCAGCACAGTGCATCGTTTTATCCTGACGCCGTCTTCCACAATCACGCCGGCGCCGATGGTCACGTTGGGGCCGATGGTGCAGTTCTCTCCGATCTGAGCCGTCGGGTCCTGCGGGCGGAAAGACAGAGAGGGTCGTCATGGAGCAAAGCTCTTTATTTCAACCGCTCGGACCAAGTCAAAAAGATGCGCCACTCACCACCAGGACGTTGCCAAGGAAACCGGGGCCGGTGCGTAGCCTCTCGGGAGCGTGTTGCCGTACCGACTGAAGGTACATACACATCCCTGTCAGGAAGTCTTTAGGCTGACCGATGTCCATCCAGAAACCTGGAGACAGACGGACAGAGACGCAGGCAGACGGACAAACAGCATACGGAGATAGAGACGGTGAGAGCAGTTAGTTACCATGGAAACAAGGGCACGAAACAAGGTCACAGGAGGAGAGACGGATTGAAAGAGCAAATTGGTGCTTTTTAATTTTTTCTCTTCTATTTTTTGCATCACTGCTGAATATTTGGTTTCCTGCTTACAACTAAATTACAATTACAATTCAACACAGATTTTCTGAAAGATGAAATAAACCAAACGGCCTCTTGTTTTTTTGTTTTTGAAAATGCTGGGAAATGATGAAATCATTGCAAAATATATCAAAAAGTCCCAAACTTCAATATAAGGATTGATTTGCACAAAATAAAACAATTTTATGAAAAAATAACACAAGTAAATTAAACTATGATCATTTTTTAGAAAGCAGAATTGTGTAATCTGTCTACATAAATAATATAATAATTTATTGTTTCACAAATTAACAGTATGAAATGTATACTTAATGCGCTAAAGTTCTCACTTATTTAATCTCAAACTAGTTTATATTTAAGCCTGTGCACATCTTTATGTAAATGAAACTGTTGCAATCATTCGACCATACTGAGGATTTCAGTGATAATTCTTTATTTCACTCAATCTGATCTGTCATGTGACTTTAAAAGGCGATCTATTGTTGATAGTCAACTGTGAATCAAGTGACAGATCCACCTCATTTCATTCAGAAAATCCTCTACAGGAGTCATGAGTAACTCCAGTCGTCCTCACAGATAAATAAACAGGAAGCTGATCGGAGACTCGTGGTGTCGCTAGGACCTGGACCAGAGTCAGCAGCGACTCTGACCGGTCCGCCTGCCTGGACTACAGGAGGAGAGGGAGCTCAGCTAGATGGTTGCACTGCTTCAGACAAAGCTGATCGCTCCCAGAGTGGGACAAGCATCTAGTGAAGCACCGATAACAGACTTGGATCAAATGTATTCTCATCTACAGTTTCCTGACATGTAGATGTTGGTTGTTGTTGGTTATCTGTGCTTCTCTACAAGCGATTTCTCTCCAGAACTACGTGAGCTCAGGTGTGAAGAAAAAGCCCAAACACTTACGTCTGGTGGAGCTGTGAGCTGCAGAGACCAGAGCGAGCACACAGGTTCAACTTCCCACAGTGAATCAACACAGAAATCAGCCAGATGTATGTACAGTATGTATGTATGCGTTATAACTACAGAGACGACATCTTTAAATGTTCCTGCAGTTTTTTCTCTCTCTACCGTGTAGCTGGTTTTCATCCCTTCATCGGCAGATAGAAACTCTGTTGAGTTGTGTAACTGGCCACAGTGAACATCAGGTCGTCTCCATGTGCTCTAACACTATAGTGCTGCAGCAGTAGTCATAGTTACCCTGTAGCTCCATGGCGTACAGATGACCCTCTTCAGCCATGACTGGAAATATTTCTTTCTCTATGGACGTTGGTCTCAGCTGCAGACACACACACACAAAAAGTCATCACAGACATAAAGATGCTGCCTCTATGTTATGGACAAAGATCTGCAGTTATACGATTCGGTAATATAATGACACACATTTAGGCCGTGTGTGTTGGTGTGTGTGTAGGTGTCTTACCTGGATCCTGCTGAGCATGCTGGGATTGAAGATGTACATGCCGGCATTGATCTTGTTAGAGACGAACACCTGCGGTTTCTCAACGAAGCGATGGATCCTCCCGCTCTCCGACTCAAACACCACCACGCCGTATTTAGAGGGCTCCTCCACCCGAGTCACCTTCACACACACAAAGATGATGTTTAGATTATAAATTTGCCCAAATTAAGTTTTACCATTGTTTTAGAGCAAGTTATGTTTAAGTTTTATATTTTTGGAGTTCAAATTTCACTTAACGGTGTCTAATGTTTCATTTGCCATTTAAAATCACACTGAATCATGTCCTGATCATTCTGAGTGTGACAGTGTAATTGTTGGTTTTGGACTGACAGTCAAAGATTTCACCCTGTTTCTCTCTGTCAACGTTCATGTAAAGCAGCTCAACATTACAACAGTCTTGACTGGACCTTCTGCAGAGGTCGTCAGCTTTCATCCAAACAAATGTTAAAACTATTCATGTTGTATCCAGTCTGTCTCACCACGATGGTTCCCTCCTTGCCGTGGTTGCGGTGGAACTGCAGCATATCGTTGAAGGGAAAATCACAGATGACGTCTGAATTCAGGACGAAAAACGGCTCGTTGTCCACGTTGAGCAGCTCCCGGGCCAACGCCAGAGGACCCGCTATCCAGAACACACACACACACACACACACACACACACATTCAGGTCAAAGCTCCTGTCTGAGCCCTGATGGATCTTAAACTGCAGCGTAGCACTGATGTGTCGAGTGGTGATGACAGAACCTCACCTGTTCCCAGAGGCTCCTTCTCATGAGACAGAGAAATACGGATCTTCAGCTGAGGAGAAAGCAGAGAAACTTTCAAGATGCTGCAGAGTGACATCAGAATATGTCAGGGTGGATTCACACATATCTTTTTTTGGAGCCAGTGTGTTGGTGTTGGTGTGTGTTCAGTGAGTGTAACAGTGTGTACATACTCTCTCCTCCTGGACTCTCATCTCTCTCTCCAGCAGCTCTGACATGTAGCTCACCGCCAGAACCACATGGTCCACCCCAGCCTACACACACACACACACACACACACACACAGAGAATGACTGATCACCTCCATTCAAGACAGAAGCATCGACATCCACAGTTCGTTAAATCTCCCCCGTGTTGTTGCTCCGTACCTTGACCAGCGCCTCCACCTGGTGCAGCAGGATGGGTTTGTTGCAGAACTCCACCAGAGGTTTGGGGACGCTGAGAGTGAGCGGTCGCAGCCGGGTCCCGTAGCCGCCCACCAGGATCAGAGCCTTCATGCTTCTAGCGAGTTAGCAACCACAGATCATCAATAACAAATCCGCAAGCAGCCTGGAGGAGAGATGAGAGTCACAGTCATACACTGATTGTTTTTTTAACCAATTAGGTAATAGCAATAATCATAATACTTTATTATTATTTTTTATTCATCACATAAAATTGCATCAACACTTCTACTGCAGTATGTGTATCTCTGTATGTACAGTGATCACTTTAGTTCAGAGAAATCGCTTTCGACTTTTTAATTATTTTCATCATCAATTACTAATCTGATAATGTCATTTGGTCTGTGAAAAGTCAAACAACAGTAAATATGCCAATTACATGAACAGTAGCCAAAATAACATATATTATATGACACAGGGAGGAGCACAAAGTATCTGAAGCGAATTCTGAAGTGAACTAAACAATCAACTGACTATAGTTAATAAGATAAGACGTTTGACTGACTGGTCATTTTAGATTTTAAATTAGCCATTTTGCTAATAACTACAGTCTTGAGTTTATACACGCATGTGATGTGACTGAGTACACCCCGTGTCTCAGAGGTTATGATAGCCTATTTACACCTCATAAATGACACCACACCATTTTTTTAATCTTGTATGGGTGGAGCAAGAAGTGCTGATATCAATGTCAATAAAGATTATATAGGCCTATGGTAAATTGGTGTGGTCCTCTTCTTTCACTCCCATCTGTCGCCTATTGTCCCAACCGGTCCTGCCAGACAGACGCCTCCACTGAGACTGGCTCTGCCGGAGGTTTCTTCGCCGCTGTCAGGACGTGAAACTCACTGTCAGAGCTGCCATAACGATCTAAGGTCTTGACCTAATCTACCCCGCAGTGTGTCAGTGGCAGTGATGCTGAATGGGATTAGTCAAGGAGCCGCCTCAGATTCACTCCTTGGTTAAGTCTGGTTGTAGATGTGTGTCAGTGTGCTGGGTCTTATTAGGGTTTCAGTCAAGAAAACAGCAGCAGCAACAACAACAACAACACAGACTCAGATTCAAAACAGGTTCATCATCACTCTGACAGCTAATTAGCAGGTGCCACCAACACACAGCGACTCTGAGCTCTCACCGCCCTAAAACAGCTTCTGTCCGAGTATTAATATCGGCTCGTTAGGGTCTAAACATCTGTCCACTGCTATGTGACTGAGCTCATGTTTTGGTCCCTGACAAGTGAAGTTACAGTGATTGTAGCTAACTCGGGCTAGCTAAGCAGGCTAACAACCCTCTGACTTAATTCACAGCCGTTCAGAACAAACCGCCGACTAACTGCAGTTTAACGTCCTGTCTGTGTCTTCAGTCTGTGTGGAAGATAGGAAAAAAAAGAAACAAAAATAGTAAAAACTTACAGGTATTTGTTCAGCAGGAGCTTTCTGAATGACTGAAACTCTAATAATGACACGTAAGACTGTTCAAACCCAAGCTCACGTAGAGTCGGCGTGACACATTCAACATCCGGTTTAGATTTTCAAAATAAACTGTAAGCGGTTAGTGGGATTTGATAAACCGGTTCTACAAGTACCCTGCTGTATGATAATTATGATACTTTGATATGACTTTATGTTTTGTGTTTTTTCTTAATGATTTGACATCTATAAAAGACAAACTAAAACTTCTTACATTTTGTCTTGAAAATTTAGGTGAAAACTATTACGGTACGTGCTTTTATTCTGAATGCCAAATCACCTGGTATCCGGCTTGTTTCTCACTGGTTTCACTCGGGATTGTTGAACTCCACTGGAGCTTTAATCGACAAGTGTAAATAACACACAATAAATAAAATTAAGAAAATGTTCATTATGTATTATTCATACATTTTGACTAACAATGGACGAAACCGTTTCGACCGTCACATCTGTCCCGTCACTTTTAACAAAACTTTCCCTACGCCCCCAACACACGATATGGTGGTTTGCGCCAAACACTCAGGCCCCGCCCCCTCACCACTTCTGACCAATCAGAGAAAACAGCGTAGCGACAAGAGGCGGGGTCTAAAGCGCGTCAATGCAGTACATTTACATACTGAGTGAAATTAAGCATCCACAGCATCATAAACCGAGATTATCCATGAATATTTTTTTTTTATCCATGAATATTTTGTCAAGTAAATTAACATTAATTTGGTCACCAGAAATTATAGCATATTACCTGACAGTCCAGGGACAAACCCCCTCCTCCTGCACTGCTTTCTGATACAGTTGAACATATTAGAATTGAAAACAAATCACAAAAGAAGAAGAAACAAGTCACACAAGGATATTTCTGTAGACCAGTTTTATTAAAATCTTGTTTGACCACAATAATAATAATGAATGCTTGTCTCTTAGTATTTGCGTATTAATCATACATGTCACTTACAAACCAGTGTTCATATGGTCAAAAGTGTGAATGTGGTGAAATGAGCTCAGACTGACTTTTATGATCAAACCATGCACTGCAAACCTGAAGGGGCAAAGAAATCACTGCTCAGAAAACAACAAGCAATCTGTAATTCATTACTTTTTTAAAGTAACAAACCAAACACTGAATATCAGTGATGAAAAAAATATTACTGTACATTAAGACCTTTAAATAATTTGATGTGAACTTCATCACCATATTTTTAGTTGTACTGCGTCATCCATGAATTTGCTGAATTAAAATCATCTGCACTAAACCTGCAGTAACACGTTTCCCTCTTCTGGGACTTCTTTCAAGGATAAAGAAATCCAAAGTCTTTAACATCTTTTGTCCAGGTGGTCGGAGGTCAGCGGTCAGGGGCTCCAGCGCAGGTCACAGATGAGGGCAATATGATCGGAGGGGTGGGCCACACTGGGCAGAGCCTCGTACGTGGTCACCTCCTGGTGGCTGGGCAGAGGAATCACCTGATCCACCTACACACACACACGCACACGTGAGCACACACATCAAGATAAGGTCAACTTTCCTTGCAGTAATAATAATCATTTATTTATAGAGCACTTTCCATCAAAGTGCTGTACAGTTACAGAACATTTAAAAACATGTGAAAACAGACGACAAAAAACACACAATTCAAACAAGAATGAAAGAAAAGGTAAAGTACCTAGGACTCATATGTGACAGCATACAAATGGGTCTTAAGCTTGGCTTTAAAGACCTCAACTGAACATGACTGCCTGATGTCCAAGGGAAGACTGTTCCACAAAGTAGGTGCGCGGAAGGAAAAAGCCCGCTCACCAGCTGTTTTTTTATTTACCTTTGGGACACTCAGATAATCACTCGCCTGGGAGCGCAAAGGCCGTACAGGTACATAGGTGTTAACAAGGTCTGACAAATAGATTGGAGCAAGACCATCTAAAATTTTGTACGTCAACAAAGGCACCTTGAAGTCGGCTCTGACCCGAACAGGGAGCCAGTGAAGAGAGGCCAACACAGGGTTAATATGTTCATATCGGGATAGTCCAGTCGGCAAACGGGCTGCTGCATTTTGGACTGACTGCAGACCAGGAAGGCTCTTTTTGGGCAGCCCAGATAAAAGCACATTACAATAATCTAACCTTGAAGTCACAAAGGCATGAATAAGAGTCTCTGCATCTTTCAAAGAGAGGATCTGATCTTAGCGATTTTTATGAGGTGGAAAAATGCTAATTTTGTCACCTCTTTTAGTTTAGTTTAGTTTAGTATGTTTATTTCGGTCTCATAAAAACAAATACAATAGACAAATATAAAGGTATAAATACAAAACAAAACAAATCAGAACAAAAACAGAAGCAAAACAATTTACTTTGACCGAAAAGGTGTAGGCTGAAGCATCAGCTTATTTTGCCTACCCTTCTTAAATTAACATTTTTCGTTCACTCAATTTAAAAAATTGACTCAAAAGAAAGGGTCTGGTCAAAGAGCACTCGAAGATTTTTTACCTTATCCTTGCAGTGAATAACACATTCATCCAGTGACACAGTAAAGTGATCAAACCGGTGGCATAAGTTTGCTGGTCCAATAGCTATCATTTCGGTCTTAGCTGCATTAAGCAGCAGAAGGTTATCATTACTTTTGCATTAAAAAAAAAGCACTCCTAGTGCTACTAACTATTCATCTTAATGGTCTCCCAGCAATCACACCCTGCACCGCGAGCGGATGGAAACATTTCCCTGCCCTCATCAGTATTAGTACCTGCATGCTGTCTGGCTGAATGAAGATGTAGTCCAAGCAGCCATGAAATCCTCCCACGTAGTTGGTGTAGGCCGGCTGGCTGCAGGCGCTCAGCAGTGGGGGGAAGGTGGAGAGCAATTCCATACTGCAGGCCTCCTCCGGCCCTGAGCTGCTCCAGTCTTCATGCTGCTGAGGAACCCCAGCTTCACTGACCAGCTGGAACACACCTGAGGCGGCAGGTGGACATAAACAAAGGACGATAAGACACATCATGACAATATTGTTACTATTGGTTGGACATGGGTTTAGCTGTGGAGTTACCTGAGCTAGGGGAGGAGTTGAAGTCACCACAAAAGATCAGAGGGGCTCCAAGTGCAACCGCACTGATCACGTGACTCAGGTGTTGCAGAGTCACGCCCATCTGGACCAAGCGAATGTTCCCCCCTTCAAGGTAAATGACATTTTAAATGATTGTTTTTATGTAAACTGAGGTCAAAGATTATCACAGAGAGGAGAGACTATCTTACCTTTTGGGTGCCAGTACAGGTGAGTGTTGGCCACACACACCTTCCTGTCTGGTTTATTTACGTCCTCCAGTATAGTGACCTGCAGAAAAATAAGTGAATTGTAAATGTGACAAAAGAAGACACACAACACACAAAAATCAAACAGGTTTGAATCGTCCTCTAAATGAATCTCCTAGGATCTGTAGTACCTGCAGCGCTGTGGATCTCTGGAGTATCTTGTCCTTCAGGGCGCTGTTTGCAGAGACTTTCTCCAGCAGCTCAGAGTGGATGGGGTCAGAGGTCAACGCCTCACTCAGCACAATGTCATGACGGCTCAGCAGCCGAAACTTTGACCTGCAAACAAAGCACGATTTCATTTTCATATTACTCCATTTACTTTCATGACCAGATGTTGGGCAAATGTTAAGAGGACCTGACAATCATAAAAATAACAAATCCCATTATAAGGGGAACATACATGCAATGCTTTCACTTTTAAACTAAGATCTAAATATCAAGAACTAATGCACTGAGGAATATTGAGAATAAGAATAATAATTCTTTATTAATCCCCAAAGGGAAATTCATTTGTCTGGCAGCTCTTCCACTATTTGCAAAAGAATTAAAAAGCCCGTATGGCTGTCTTCTATAACTCTCGGTCCTGCAGCGAAGAGAGGGGAGTCATCCACCACTGCTGTTTTTTTTTTGTCCAAAACAAGTCATAGTTACCTCAGTATAAACTGTATCATAAAATCTCTAATCTCTGACAAATGTGCATCATCTCATGATGATTGAGTCGGCCGTCAGTCCTGACCTGCGGTAGAACGTGGACAGTCCTTCATGCTGCTTCTCTTTGATCTTGAAAACACCGTCCAGACCGAAGGCATCGAGAGCTGGAGTCAGACTGTCCAGAAACACTCCTGCAACATCAGAGAGCAGAGTCAAGCATCTATCAGTAGGCGCTCCTCGAGAAAAAAGACGGACACTTGTTTCTTCTTTTGCTGATGGCGTTTCTTTTCAGTAACAATTAAATGACACACAGAAGCTTCTGCTAATCTTTAAATATCCACCTCAAAAACTGATAAATTTCATGAAGCTCATAAGGTTCAGTCATAAGATTTCAGACATATCAGTTCATCTGAGCTGTACTGTGTCTCATTCATGTAAGAAAAATACATCGGTGCTGCTGCTCGTGATCATCAGTGAGTCTGGTTCAAATATGAAAACTTACTCTCTGAACTAAAGAGTTAAATGTGGTGTTGTTTTTGTATTAGCTACTTTACTTTAAATTAATTTGATGGACGCTTTCGTCAGAGGAGAGTTCATTTAAATAAATCAATCACATAAACACAGTTGATTGATTTTCTATCAGTTATCTCTGTGTTTGAGTACTGATTACCTTTGTCGACCTCCTGCAGACAGACGATGTCGGCGTTGTAGCCGGCCAGCTCCTTCTTGATCAGGTTCTGTCTGTAGTCCAGCTGCAGGGCGTAGGGGGCGCAGTACGGGTAAAGCACCGTCTTGGACAGTTCTGTCTGGGCGTAGACGTCAGCGAGGATGTTGTACGACATCACCCTCACAGCGGGCCACTCCGCCTCTTTGATTGTGTATGCGTGTCGGTTGTCAAACGTGCACACACCTGGCCCGGCCTCCACAGCTCCCACAGAGACCAGCTCCTTCGTCAGGCCGCTGCGACTTCCGTCTTTAGGTGTACAGCAGAGTTTGAGCCTGCGGCCGATGTCCTGATTGGACGGGACGTGGACTCTCCCGGATCCAACCTGAGTCCAGCCTGGATCCTGACCTGGAGCTTCCTCGGCAGCTTCTGACCTGGCAGAGGAGAATCAGAAGGAGAAAACGTGAGAACAAAGTGCTTTTTATCATAACTCTTCTTTAAAGATATCACATTAAATCTGAGGATGTTTTACTTTGTGCAACATCAGAGTGATTCACAATAAACTCAGATATCAGTGTAAGCTATTGTACAGTCATGCTCTATCAATGTAATCATTTTTTTAACCACTATGCGAGTTAAAAAATTCTAATAATGTCGTAATCAGCTGATTTTAAGTTTCTCAAAATGAGGCAAAAGGAAGAGATATTCTAATGAGGAGGTCAAAACATGTCCTGAACAGGGCATGTTACTTCTCTTCTCGTTACTGTGTTCTTAACACTTTTTAACTCTCTTGTTATTACTAACACAGTTCAGTCCCATTTGTGTCTGGAAAAGCTGTGAAATTGTTGTTGTTCTTTTCTACATAAAAAGTGGTAAACAAAGGTTTTCAAATTCTATGTGAGTTTTAACTTTTTCTCTAAGTCTCTTACAATAGTAAATTGATAATAAAGGAGAGGTTGCTTGCCACTGAGTATTATCATATCTCTCCACTTTCCCCTCCACTTCTGCAGAGATGACACTGATATGAGGAGGCAGTGAACGCCTCACAGTTGCATTAAATGTCCTTATTGACAGTGTAGTTAACATGTTTTACCCTGTGTTTGGGGCTTTCTCTTTGAACCAGGTGAACTCGCAGTCTTCGAGGCTGCCAAACTCCACCTCCAGTTTGGGGCAGACGGGGAAGCCGGCCAGCAGGGACCCCGGCAGCTCGGCGGTGGTGAAGGTGGGCGCGTTCCTCTGCACCGAGTACTTCATGTCCCCCACCTGCAGCACGGCCCCGTCCCTCCAGGCCTCCGAGTTCAGCACCGTGTCGGCCACCTCCTCCCCGCCGTAGTACAGCTTCACGGCGGCGGGCTGCGGGCCTTCGCTCGGCTGCTGCCCCCGGTGCTTCTTGGACTTCTTCGCCTTCCCCTGACTCTTGGAGGCGTTGTTGGAGATCCGGGCCAGGACCTTGCCCAGCGGCTCGTCCTGGTCCCGCAGCATGTGCTTGTGGCTTCCGTCCAGAGAGAAGGAGATGGTGAGTTTGAGCTCCCCGGGGAGACACCGCACCACGGCCGGCTCCATCCCGCCCAGCAGGCGGCGGGTCCGGGGCAGGGCTCTGGGGGAGGAGGCGAGCAGGCGGCGGGGGAGCAGCGGGAGGGCAGCGGAGAGGCGGCTCAACATGAAGCCCCGGGCTGTGGGGGGAGAGGACACTCAGTGATTTGTATATACGCGGTCGAGCAGTTTCTGATTCAGTCAGTTGCATCCAGATGGTAACTAACTTACCTGTGGGATACGGAACACAGGTTCAGTCTATGGTTGAGTCACTTAGGCCTCTTTCTCCTATTAATGAACAGCTGACTCTCACTTATCACACGACTTCTCCACAGCTCACACACAGATGGTCACATCACCGGCCAATACGCGGATCGTTATACCTCAGAGGACCGGTCCGGGGTTGATAGAGAGCTCACCTGTGGCGGGTCTGTCCCGAGCTGCAGCTACACCGGCTAGCCTGATGCTAACACGCAGATGAAACCATGGAAACAGCAGGTTTAGTTTCACCTGCGGCGGTTCGGTTAAAAACTAAACACTACACCCGTTTCAGAAACAACACCTCAGCTTTTAACAACCGCCTGTCTTTAATGTTTACGAAAGTTATTGTACGAGCAGCCTACTCTTCCCTGAGGTCAGCGTGTGTCTGCTGCTGCTGCTGCTGCTGCTTCAGGTTTTTTTGTTACTGTGGTTGTCAAACAGTCAAATGGCGCGTTACCGCCACCAGCTGGTGAGGAGGAGGAAGTGCCACTTTTCATTCATGAATTAAATAATTAAAGGAATAGTTCACCATTTTGGCACCTATCACCATAATCCCTAGAGCCAATACAGTAGTAGGTTCATTACCTTTAATTGTCAGTGCATGTTGTTTTGAGATCCGCGGGGCAGAGGCGCGAGCTGCTCAACTAACACAATGGAGGTGAACAGTATAGGTCCCCCATAACTCAAAACTCATCACTGCTGGGCGGAGTGAAACAACTCCTAATGTTACATGATTATTTCATAACATTATATTATATCATTATATTATATTGTGACCATGTTATATCATGTTTTTTTGTAAAGCGACCTTGGGGTTTTTGAAAGGCGCTATATATTCTTGTTATATTATCAACCATCAACCAACCATCAAAACGCTGGATCACATTTATTCGAGCAGGAGAACATCCCAACTTCCTGCCAAAAGTTCAAGCCAGGCATGACAGGCAGATGAGAGTGGATCTGGGGAAACAACTCAGGTTCCTGCAATCATAAAGACAACCCTCAGGCCAGTCATTGTGCTGTTCTCTCAAAAATCTAAGTCAGGCTTGAGATAACTGTTCCCTGGGAGGAGAGGATGGAGGAGGCCAGTGAAAGGAAGACAGGGAAATACTCAGAGCTGGCAGAGGATTGCCGCAGATGGGGGTGGTCGGCTCTGTGCCTGCCCATTGAAGTAGGGAGCAGGGGCTTTGCAGGAAAATCGTTATGCAAGGCCTACAGCCTCCCGGGCATCACTGGAGTGCGTAAAAGAAAAGCCATCAGCAGAGCCTCAGAAGCCGCGGAGAAGGCCACAAGATGGCTGTGGATTAGACAGAACAAGCAGTGGGCTAATGCGACTTAATGGACACAGGCCAGGAATTGATCACTCATGGTCAGGTCGCCTGGGTGAGGGGGTCTGAAGTTGAAAGACTTGAAACCCCCCATAACCCTAGGTACTTCACTGATGATGTGTCCAAGTGCATCAAAAGATGTATGTAATAATCATGTTGATACAATTATATAATGCATAAAATAAGTTATAATTATTTTACAGTAACACAAATGAAAGAAACACTGTCATAATGCCCTGACAGCTGTTTCTATATGCAGATAGATAGATAGATAGATAGATAGATAGATAGATAGATAGATAGATAGATAGATAGATAGATAGATAGATAGATAGATAGATAGATAGATAGATAGATAGATAGATAGATAGATAGATGGGTAGATGGACAGATAGATTGTTTTATTATATTTATTATAAAGACAAATACAGAAATTCACTAACAGGCAGATTACAAAACACTATAAATATATGGGTAAAAAAAAAGAACAAATCCTGAGCCAAGAGTCCCATCACACCAGTGGTTTGGTGTCTGCATCACATCATTCATGTCTCTTTGTGAAGTGTTAACAGTCTCTGATGGTTTCTCTGGTCACTCTACAGAATATTCTTCTCTACGACGCTCTCCATACAGCAGTGTTCAGCCTGTTCCGGGCTTTGGGGGTAATAGATGTCGCCCTTGTGTTCGTCGTCGTGCTCTATGTGTTTCAGGTGGACGACCATGTGCAGGGCGTAGGCCAGGACCAGCAGCAGGATGAGGGAGGTGATGAGGCCCATCAGGATGGCCGGTGTCAGGAAGGTGGCGCAGTCGCTTGCAGGAGAAAACTTCCCAGAGGTGACATTGAACGCCTGAATCTGAGGAGAGAGCGGAGACATTTGCCAATAGAGTTTATCCAAACATCTTAGATCCAGATTGGCTTGGAAAGAAATTATATATCTACGGACAGATACCTGGAAGTCAGTGAAGGTGACGGCCCAGCGGCGGGCGTGCTCGGTGCTCGGCAGCAGCAGAGCATTGTAGCGCTGCAGGTTGCTGACGTGGACGCAGTGGTAGGAGGAGGAGGCCGGAGCGTACACCTCGCTGGTATTGAACACGGCCTCTTCAGATGCGTTGTAGAGCAGAGAGACGCTGTCCACCGAGAACCACCACTGACCCGAAGACTCGTACAGAGTGTTGGACAGCTGCAGTCTGACAGAAGGGGGGCAAAAGAAGACAGTCAGTCCAAACTTATTCTTTATGTCTTTCACCTGCCCTAGTTTGTTCAGGGCGGTGTTAGACTTCTTGGTCTAAAGGTTTCCTGGGGGAGTTTCTCACCCCACGCAGAGCTTATGTCATGCCATGGAGCCATGTTGGTTTATGGTTTCAAAATTTGTGTCAATACATCATACATCAATCACCAGGGTCTGGCTCATGAACTCTTGATCACCAGTTTGAAAAAGGTGATGAAGACAGACAAATTAATTCATTAATTAAAAAAAAAAACATAATGAAATTAGTGTTGGACTTTTGAAAATCAGAGGGCAAAAGGAACATGTGGAGTGAAATAGATCAAGAGTGGCAGTAGAAGTGGGACAATGTAACAAAATATGTTATCTTTGATCCAAGTCAAAATTAGATATGGTAAGAAGCAAGGGAATAACAGGTGAGTAAGTAAGGGTATGTAAACTTGGAATTGAATAGGCCTACATCATTACTTTTCACAGGAGGAGACCATCAAATCATTGATCAGTGTCAGTGTCAGAGACACAGTAGCTACACTGTAGTGAACACAGAACAGAGCAACCTGACTAATCAGAAGACCATAAAAACAAACCGAAATCCAGAAGAAACTAATTTAGAAAGTCTTTAACGAGGAAGGAAGCTGTTTGTTAGAGCTTAAGAAAACATGACAGGTTATTATGAGTAACTCTGAATACATTAAACATTAGGCTAGTTTTAAAAAAAAAACTCCCCAGGGAAACTCTGAAATCAAATATTAAAAACAAATGTTTGAATAGATCCATAATTTAATCACATCTTTGGCTTAGCAAACATTTAGGTTTGTAAGTCACAGTTGAAGTGACTCACCTGATGGAGAAGCCTCTCAGATCGTCCACATCCCCAAACCTCATGACCAGCCTTCAGAGGACAGACAGACAGACAGACAGACAGACAGACAGACAGACAGACAGACAGACAGACAGACAGACAGACAGACAGACAGACAGGTGCAGATTTAATATCAACATGTTTTTGGATGACACAGTGTCTCTGGACTAACCCCTAACCCTAAAGTACTGGACGTCCTCCATGAGTCTTGTCCTATCTAACCTGCTCCATCATGTTACAGGTGTGTATACGTCTACGTACGTGGCCTTGTCCTGGTGGCAGACGGACTGACTGGTGTCCACAGGCTTCTGGGGAGAAAACGCTCGCTCTGTCAGGTCCAGCTGCTTCTGCTTGTCATAGCGCACAGACAGTTTCCTGGCCTGGAACAGGAGGCACGGCTCCCCGTTGGACAACACCTGGTGGGTGGACAGTGGAGGAATGTAAAACTAAGTACATTTAGTGCTCAACCATTTCTCTCACAGTAAAGCTAAACTATGAGATTCAAATAACTCCTCTTGGTCTAATATGTGTGTGTGTCCAGTAGAGAGAGACATCCACATGCTTAGTTTTAGTGATGAGCAGGTACTGATGGTATCTTTCTCATCTGCTCCAGTGTGTTATAACATGGCTGGTTAAACATCCAAGGGCTACGCCACCTTGAGGGGAGGGAAGGGAACGGCAGCTCCTGGCACCTGAAGTAACCTCCTCCGGGAAACATCTGGAGACTGGACACAGGGAAACACTTAACTTTATCATTTCATCTGTAAATATGATAGATTCACGTAGATTTTGATTATATTATGGTATATTATATCATATTACTTTTTTTTATCTACAGGAAATTGTGATTTTCTAACAGTTTACATACTGTATGTGTTTTATTATGAAACATGTTATTCCACATGAATGTTGATGATAACATCCTGAAAAGGGGAGAAAAGCCAGCACACTCACTATCCCTTTAACACATTTTTATTACAGGAAAGGCAAGCATCCTGATAACATCCTGACCGACTCACTTAATTTTGTTTTCTTTCATATTTTATTTGTATATGAACATTAACACCTGGCTGTATCATTGTGCAACATAGGTCCCCCCCCCCCCCTTTTGTATCTTTCCTGATATCTTTCACTCAATCTTTCTTTTCTTCCTCCGCTTTCATTCTTGTTTTACAGCTTATCTTAGGAACAATAGATCTTTTTATCAAAGTGACGACCTGTTTACCTGCAGCATCCATCTGGCCCATTGGTCTGTAGAGATCAAACTGTCCATCTGCATACCTGTCTCTGATGGGACAGCAGCACTGCAGACAGGAAGAGGAGAATTTAAAAAAAAAATCATTATCATTATCCTTTTCAATATTGTACAAAATATTATGTTGTTTTACACTCATGTTTAGTTTTCTTAATTGCTTGTTTTCATTTCACCCTTTTTTTTGTTTTTAATTATCAGACTCTATTCTACTCTGTATTCTTTGCAGGTAAATGACAAATAAAATACAATAATTATTATTGCACACATCACAATAGGCTATAATTTGGCAAATTATTTATTAACATATTGACACAGCAAAGAATTATTGATGCAAATAAATGAAATAATAGGAAGTAAAAAGGAAGAGATTATGTGACACAGTGACTGTATGTTAAATTACAGTACTACAGACAAATATACAGTAAATCATGAGGACTAGAAACAGAGGACATGATTCTTCCAGGTTCCCAGAATGCACCTGTGTAGTCCACTGACCCAGCCGTTCACCCAGTGGATTAAGGTAACGGACAGTCTGGCACAGACATGTACAACTGCAGAGGCGTCCCACTCTGACCCAGATTCCACGTGAATGAAATGAGTGTAGGAGTAAAATAATAATGGACCAGGTTTTAATATGAGAATCAGATTAACAGCAAACAGGTTTTGTATCAGATCAGAAGGTCAAATGAGGCAACGACAGGGACAGAGGTTTAATACACCATGGAGACACGTCTGAGGTTCAAACCCCCAAAACATCACATTTTCTGAAGAGTTTACCACTCAGATACTTTGTTGATCTGCCTGTGTGGGTGTGGTTTGATGAACAGTGGCCTAATTACACATCTACTGTAATTACATTCTTGCAGGTTTTTTCTGAATCCTGTCGTCGATAAGCTCCAGACCGACACCGGTCACAGAGGACTACGAGACGATCGATCAGGTCAATGAGAGAGAGAGCGAGGTTGACCCTTACACAACCACCTGCTGTCCCACCTGTCCACAACTCACCCACCTCCATGATGAGTGATCGGCTCAATCTGCTGAAGAAGGCCAACAGGTGTGGTCGAAAGCTTCTGAGACAAACAAATAAGTCGTGCCTGCATGGTGATCTCACCTCCTTTTCAAGGGATCCATTTCAAACCAGTGAGAAAAAGAAACAAAAACCCATCAACTGTGCTGTTGGTGCAGAAATTATAGCTATGATTTAAAAAGGGTTTAAAGGTTTATAAAGCTCGAAGAGAGAATGCATTCATTAAATTAAATTTCTTATTAGTCTGAATACCAAAGTCTGATCCCTGCAGCTATAGCTGCCCTGAACAGCAGGCCCCGCTGATCTGTCTGTCTGACATTGATCTGTCTGTCCGCTATTTCACTGTGTCGTCACGTATGTTGTCACTGGTGTTGTGTGTATAATTACTGTTGTTGTCTGTCTTGTTGTCTGTCTTGTGATGTCCTTCATTGTAACGTTCAGTCAGTGAAGACGAATTTCCCCATGGGGGCCAATAAATCAAATCAAATCAAATCAAATCAAGTCAAATCAAATCAGGTGAGGGTTACAGCCCAAAAAATAAAGCGGCCCTACATGTCTGTTTCCCATCTTTCTCTCACTTCCGCAACATAAACGGAATTAAGGCAAAGAATTAAAAATGAATCTGAATAAATGTATTTAATCAAACAAAAAGTCCAAATGCAGGTGCATCACTTTTCAGAGTCCCTATAGCAACACTTCCATACCAGTGAATGTGTTGCCAAATCGACAAACACTTTGTTGAGCTCTCAGGGTCACATTAAGACAGGGTGCAAAATGTCCAACCACGAACAATGTAATCTGAGCGCAGTGCTCCTCCCTCCACGTCTGTAAAATGACTGTAATACCTCTGAGTGAATGTGGAATACAACATGTTTCACATACTGTGTGTGTGTATGTGTGTGTGTGTGTGTGTGTGTGTGTGTGTGTGTGTGTGTGTGTGTGTGTGTGTGTGTGTGTGTGTGTGTGTTATCACAGCTCTGAACAACAGGCACAGAGTTGCCAAATCCGCCCTGACTCTGTGACTGCAGCCCTACAAAAAAGCTTTAGCCCCTCTTGTGTCCTGGGTCACAGCAAAGGACTGTGGATTGTGGGATTGCACGGATTACATAATCATACAGTCATTACACACACACACACACACACACACTGGATGTAAAGGATGGGGTGGCTCTTGGCCAAAATGAGATTTTGCAGCCTCTCCCTCTTTCAGCATGAGCTGCAGCTGCACACTGTAAAAAATGACAGAGCTGTGTGCACACACACGTCCGACAGAGCAGCAGCAGCATCTCATTGCAGCATTTTTGTGTGAAGGAGGTTTGACACTGAAAGAAAAACTGATTCTACATAACTGTGTTTTTTGTTTCTGCTTCCAGCATCTGCACATGCTAACCAGGCGGGATGCTTTGGTTGATAAAACACCTGCATGATACCCAGACATGCTGTACCTCCATCCTCTACATTTAACTCTCTCTGCTCCTCTACATGAGGAATTTCCGCACTGACTGAATATCAGCAGTGGAAAGGAAACGGTGAGGTGCAGAATCATCAATAACTGTGAATACTGCAACTCTGGCTCATGTCCATCTGATTAAGCCCAGTTCACTCTCCTTCTAGTTCTTGGCAGTGATGAGCCCACAGCAGCTCTACAAAGCTGTTTGTCCTGATTTAGCTCCTAGTTTTGGCTTATTGGTGCATGAACTGCATGATTCAGTCTCGGGGATCTGTTATGTAAAACAGGAGGAATCAGAGAGAAGAAGAAGCAAATGTCTGGATCTCTTTGCTGGAAAAATGTGTCAAACATCAGAATATCTCAATCGTCATCTAATCGACTAGCTGAGTTTTTATATTTTTCCACTGCCTCCAAATGAATGAATGAATGAATGAATAGAATCACTTCATACAGCTTTGGCAGACGCAGTATCTGAAACTCAGCAGTCTGCGGAGACACATCAGTAATCTCATAGCCGAGCGTGTCAAGAGTCAAAGATTAGAGCCAGCAGAGGTCGAAATCAACACAACCATGATCATCAAAGTCAAACTGCTTCACATCTCTGCCTCTGTCCCTCCTACCTGTCAGCAGCAGGTCGCCGGTCGAGGCAGGTGCTCGACTGCAGATGGAGGAGGAGGAGGAGGAGAGAGAGGAGGAGGATGCAGCAGCAGCGTTTCCACGGTGAAGCCATCGCTGTGGTGACCGGAGAGTGATGCCAGCACACACTCTGTCCCCCTCTCCCCCCGCGTAATCCACTTTAATCAGCCCACCGCCTTTAAACCCCCTTGACAAGCTCGTGGCTCGGCCAATCAGAGAGAGGCAGGGTTGAGAGAAAGACCGCCCACTGGGTTTGCTGTTTCCACATTTTCTCATTTTCAGGTCAGCTCAGTCAAAAATACATTTCATTTTAGCAGATTAAAATGTGATGATGGCGCTGACAAATCAATCTCAGTGTGTCAGATTTATTTGATCAAGTTTACCCACATCCAAAAGCCTTGAATCTGCTCTTCGTGAGGGAGGATGATAGCATTTGTAAGACATAAAACTGTCCACCATGGTCCATGGCATGTTTATACAAGAAACATCTGTTTCTGTTTTCACTAAAAATCTGAGTCTTGAGCATATATTAACACAAACCTATAATGACTTAATGAATTTATTAGGCACCATAATTTTCATCATTGAATCATATATATTTCAATCATCATTTCATCATCAAATAATGATTACACGTAGCCTAAGGCAGAGTAGTAGGCTATGTTGTATGTTAAAAGTTCAAAGACTTTCTTTTAATAAAATTACTGTTGTATAACTAGGCTAATTTACCTTGCACTTTCCCTCTGTTTTAAATGTCCTGATGTTGATGTCTATGTCAGTTTTTTTTCTCCATCTCATACCTAAATAAGATAGAAAAAAAAGACCTACAGTATGAATATGGTAGCTATTGTTCAGTTGCTTTGGAGTGAACTAAATCAATTCAGAAAACTGTACAATTTACTCCAGGGCCAATAAAATAGCACATAGCTCAACTGTGTACACAGCTAGGAAATCACAATAAACGTCTCTGTTTTGTAGTATTTTGTGTCATAGGCTAATATTGAAAATCTAAGGGACGTGATAGTTTCAGTCAGGCATCTATGCGGCCACCCCGGGCGCCACGGGCCGGGGTCCTCGGACTCGACTTCACCGCGGTGCACCCTGGATCCTTCCTTTCGATCCCAGGCTCGCTACCGAAAACATGGGTACGTCTCAAACTAAAGCAAAAACGCCGTGTTACTGTGGTCGCCGTGTCGAGACTTGACGTCCACGGTGAACATGAACATCTGAGGAGTTTGTTTCCACGCGCCCGTGCCGGTGGAAACCCGGCGCGAGGGAGAAAACCGGTGTTTTTACGGTTCTGCTCCGACACAACGTGGAGCGGCCATGACGCGTTAGCCCCGCTAGCTTAGCATGCAGAGCCCCGGGGTTCAACATTACAGCCGCTGCTGTTGTTACAACTGTGTTATCTAACCTAAACCACTGGGCGGTGAAATCACTTACACAAACTAACCTTTTTATTAGTTCGTCCAGATGTTCGTGTTGTGAGTGTTTGGGCGCAGGCAGCGTCATGTCGGCGGCTCGGCACAAGGAGCCCAGTGTGACAGGAGCTGCTGGGCGAAAATGTCGCTAATTATCGCGCAGAGGTTATTTACGAAAACTGTAAAAGGTGTAGTTTGTTCAGTATTTCATAAACACGCAGTGACGGTGGTTTTTCCGTGCTATTGAAGCTGATTTTTGTTTTATCTGTATACTGGCCAGGCCGACTGATGAAAACCATTTCCTCTGGTTTACACTTTTCTAGTTTCTGTCAAATAATTCGTCAAGTTATGATTCGTATGATCACAACAGGCTTTATCTAATCGGACAGTGCAACTCTAATTTAACTAATGAAACTACACTGACATAATGTAGGCATGCTTGTAAGACAATTGAAGATGCTGACTATCCTTCTGGGAAACTTGACTTAAAAAATATGCTGAGCAGTATTTCGCACTAAAGGCATTTTATCTTCCTGTTTGTACCAATTGTTAGGGTTTCCAGGTTCTCTGGGTGCTTCTATTACTGGATTGAGAAATACTTACAGATATAGGAAATTCATCCCGTAGAAAGCTTCTTTTTGAAAGTGAGAAACTTGATCTCAACGTGTTTGCATCTTCTTTTCCCTCCAGGAAAGTGCCGTGGTCTGCGTACAGCCAGGAAGCTCCGTAATCACCGCCGTGAGCAAAAATGGCACGATAAACAGTACAAGAAGGCTCATCTGGGCACTGCCCTCAAGGCGAACCCCTTTGGAGGAGCCTCTCACGCCAAGGGCATCGTGCTTGAGAAAGTGTGAGTACCACATGATCTGCTCATCTGTTGACTACTGAAGGTGAAGTGATAACACAGATTCAGTCGGCTGGTTGTTCTGCCTGACGATGTAGACTTAGATTCAGAATAATTAGGTGTAGGTGGGTGTGTAAGAGATGCATCTGACATTTGAATTGTCCTGTAGTTTCAAGTTTTTTACTGAGTGTTGTGTGTTTTCCCTCTGCAGAGGTGTTGAGGCCAAGCAGCCCAACTCTGCCATCAGGAAATGTGTGAGAGTTCAGCTCATCAAGAACGGAAAGAAGATCACCGCCTTCGTCCCCAACGACGGTTGCCTCAACTTCATTGAGGTAAATGCCACCAACAGCGTGCCGCTGACACGAAAACTAAAGACCATGTAACTAGTTCCTGATGAAAGTGAAATTTCACAGGTTGCATGTGTGGTCTTGGTCTATGATCTGGTCTTGAAATTTCAGCAGACCTGATCTGCAGTAGAGTTTTGTAAATTCACTTTGACTGAAACCACCTCCACTGATGCTCATATTTTAAGCAACCTAAGAGTCCTAAATGTGAAATGTAGCATTGAAACATGCAGGGCATATAAAGGTTTTTGGTTCTGCTTGTTGGCATTTGTCACAGATTGACCCCCTACCTGTTCCCCCTCTGTAACCACGTCTCTTCTCTGTTCCCGTCCCACAGGAGAACGATGAAGTTCTGGTGGCAGGATTCGGACGTAAAGGTCACGCCGTTGGTGATATTCCCGGAGTTCGTTTCAAGGTGGTCAAGGTGGCCAACGTGTCCCTGCTGGCTCTCTACAAAGGCAAGAAGGAGAGACCCAGGTCATAAATAGTTGATGCAGAAAATAAAATAAACACATTTTCAATTACAGTCCTGGTTGTTGCATGTTCTCATTCATTTCCCCAAACACAATGTTTTTGGAAGATGTAAAGATTTCCTCTCTTTAATGACAAAGGGCTTTAAACATAAAAAAAAAGCACAGACTGGTGTTAAATGCTTAACTTTGCACATAGTTTTTGTGCAAGTGGAAAATTATTTCAATTTGTCAAGTCTGTGTCTTAATGGTTTTTTAAAATCATGGAGCAAAGTTTCCTAAGATAGACCTTCTCAATATCAAGCGTAGCTTCAAGTCTATAAAGATGTGTTTTTTTTATGTGCGACGTGGACAATAATTGTGTAGCACTGCTATTAAAACTGATTCTAAGTTAACTAATTGATTGTGGCTGGTCACCACACTGGTGCAGGCTTGGGCCTCTTGTCCAGTACGCATGTTGCGTAGCTGCTACGCAATTTGACATTAACATATGCTGGTACGATTCGGCTCAAACTACGCCAAAAGCTACTGACATCTGTGAGTGAGAAATGTGCACGTGCAATACTTGTGTCTGGCGACATGATGCAGCAGTGTGGTGGTGAAGCAGTTTCAACCAATTATCATAGTGCGCGTTTGTTTGCGTGCACGCGTAGGAATTAAAACAGGGACAATGCACAAAAACATTAATCTCGTGAGACAAGAAAAGATGCCTTGAGCCAGGTAGTAGCAACATTTGCTAATTTCCACCTGTGCGTGCGCCTGTATTGAAGTGGAAAGTAGCTACAGTTTAGTCAAGAACAGTGTGGTTGTATTTGAGTAACTGTAGGCTACCAATGCACTTTCCACAGTGTTTTCCTCTTTCCCTAGAGTTAGGAATCCATTGCAGAGGACAGGACACACCAGTTTTTGGTTTTTCTGTTGATGGGTTTTCTGATGGATATCTGTGAAGAAATGGTTAAAATGTCTATCTTTTGTTCATTAAAGGTATAGTTAAAGTAATCAAAAATATTTATTTATTTATTAGTTTATTTAACAGGGACAGTGCATGGCTCTCAGCCATACCAGAATTAGCTACTAGCTAAATTTCATCTGTAGTCCCTGGGCAGAAACAAATAACATGAATCTAACACAGACAAGCACATACAAATATAAAATCATCACACAAGCAGCCTTTCAAACAACAATAACAAAGTTTCACACTCTTAAAACACAATACAACAGAACAGCAAGAATAAAATGCAATGTTAAGATACAACACTAAAATAACACGAAATACAGTATATCATTTCATTGTTTTGTTTTGTTTTATAACTGATTTCCAGCCAGTGAATCACAGGGAAATCACTGTGTGCAAAAGCAAAGTAGTTGCAAAAGTCTGTGAGAAAACAAGCTGTCTGCTCTTGGTAGGTTAGAACAGAAACCTGCAGCCACACGGCCCTTTGTGGAGCAGCCTGGACGTGCCTGAGCTACACACACGCTGCACAGTGTTGGGATACTGGGGGTGGGGCAGTGGGTCAACTGATTTCTCACCCCTGAACAACTCAACCTGGCTGGGGTCTGTTCTGCAGAGTCACACCCACTGTCTGCTGATCCGTTCACTGCATAAACTTAGCTGGAGAAAGTAAATATAGTAACGGGTGTCAGATCCCCCGTGACCCCTTGAAGCCAGAGCGCTGTAGAGAGTCGGCTGAAACAGGAACGTCTGGTCCTCACATGAAGCTCGACTGCTTTACCGCTGCCGACCAGACGAGCTGATCTGGAGTCAGAATCAGAGCGTCTCTGCTGTTAAACACCGAGTACCGTGGTTTTGTTGACGTAACCTGTGCAGACATACAGCTCTGGTTTCAGGCTCAGGTCAGAGATCTCTGTAACCACTCGCCTTCACCAGCAACAACAACAGATTGAATCTGAATCTTCAGGGAGTCCACAGCTGAGCAGAGGCAACCAAAACAACAAGCGAACGCTAAACAGCAAGGTAACTAAGTGTGGTGACGTCTGTCAGTTTCCTTCAAAATACATGTACCACTGAATATTTACACTAACACTCCAGCAGACAGACTGCAGCATGTATCAAAATGTTATGATAGAGACATGATGACATGCAGCAAATGATCCTCAGCTGAAAATGAATTATTGATGTCTATGATCAAATCCACTGCTTTAGACAAAAATACCTTTTTAAAAAAGTCTGTTAAAGTTGGGGCAGTTATGGGGAAAAACTTAACAGTACTATTTCCACACTGTACACACAGCCTGTGTGGACGACATGGAGTTTCAGCAGTTTGGGTTTGAAGAGGAGGATGATGAAGATGATGCAGCCATTCAGTTCATGATTGAGCAGAGTCTGCTGGAGAGCAACAAGCAGAGGGAAACTCACAAAGAATCAAGAGCGCCTCCTAACAACCCTGAGCTCTGCACAGACAGCAGCCGGATCTTCACCGCTGTGAGAGGAGGTGAGGAGGGACGACGCCAAGCTCCGGCTGCAATTCACCTTCTAAATCATATTTTATAACCTCTGGAAGCATAAAATGACTGTTTTGCTTGTTGACTGTATCAAATTTAATGATCAGTTGATGTGTTGACTGTGTTTGTGCTGCCCCCAAGTGGTGAAAAAAAACATTTTCAGCAGACTGAGTCTAAACTCTGTCTGCATGACTCCAGCTCCAGCAGAGTGACAGGATAAGGGATGAGGATCAATGTCAGGGAAAGTGGAAATGTGCCTCAAACGACTGAGCCAGTCCAAACACCCCAACCCAAAAAGAGCTGATATGTTTTTATTTACGCCTCAGTGTGTGTAATTCTAGAGGAAAGAAGGGAGAAAAACAAGTGACTTTAGTTACAAACTGAACAGGTCTTCAGGATTTGTGCCTTATTTGGTCTCTTGCAGGTGGCAGCACTTTACACTGACCATGTTATTGAATTTGAATGTGGCAGATGTGAAGCAGGGATGGCCTGACACCATGTTATCCGACACCCAAAATCTGTACACTACTAACACTGTAAAACACAAACTGACACACAAGTGCCACAAAACCTCTCGACTGTGTTCGCCACGCCACATCCGAACCCTGAACTCTGTGTCCACGCCTCCTCTCAGGTAATGAGAAGCTCCTGAAGGATCTGTGCGTCGGACACAAAGATGTGTTTCTGCAGACAGACAGCAGAGGGTGGATTCCTCTTCACGAAGCCGCGGCTCAGAGCAACCACAACATCCTGGAGCTCACACTCAAAGGTCCACACCGTCTCTGTGCGGCTCCACTGTAACAAAAACACCCTCACTCATCACACAGACAAGATGTATGGTGATGGATGATGCACTGTGTGTCCTGTCCTCCAGCTTCGGGCCCAGAGTCGGTGAAGTGTCGGACCCTCCGTGGGCAGACTCCTCTCTTCGTGGCGGTAGAAAAAGGCCTGATAGAAAATGCTTCCTTCCTCCTCCAGCACGGATCAGAGCCGGACGCTCAGGACCAGGAGCAGGACTCAGCGCTGCTTGTAGGTAGGCTGCATCAAACCTCCTCAACCCTCCATCGGTGGGATGGAGACTGACACAGTCTTGTAAACACTAACCCCTCCCAGGGCCGTTGCTAGGAATTCTGGGCCCCCTGAAAGAATACTAAAGTGGGCCCCTACCCCCTGACTTTTCCACTTTTTTTCTTAGACTACGTACGTATTATCATTTTTTATTTAGCCTACTTTTGTTTTGATGCTAATGCAGCATTGCTATGAGTATTAGTCAGGGTCTCATGCAGAATAATTCAGTCATACAAAGATTAGACTACTGGGTTTTTTTTTTTTGGCCCTACTGGGCGCTGGGCCCCTAGAATTATCATCACCTTTCTCCCCTATACAACGGCCCTGACCCCTCCCTAACAAAGTGCAGAGTAGCTCAGGCTGTTTGCATCCGGTCTGTGTCACCTGTCACCTGTCTGACTCCGCCCCTCTGCAGCGATACGCTCAGACCGCGCTGACCTGGTGAACATGCTACTCATGCGGGGCTCCAGGGTGAACCAGGACGGCTGCCACGGGCGCTGTCCGCTCCACGAGGCGGCGCGCCTGGGCAACTCTTCGCTGGTTAAGATGCTGCTGGAGGCCGGAGCTCGGACGGACCCTCGCAGCCACTACGGCCTCACGCCGCTGGCGCTGGCGGCTCAGGGTGGACACCTGGAGGTGGTGCAGACTCTGCTGCAGAAAGGTCAGAGGGAGGAACACTGACTAAAGTCTAACGGGGTGTTCCCACCAAACGCGATGAACGCGATTGAATCGCGCGTCAAATGAAATCGCGTCGCGCTAGACGCTCCAGTTTTGACGCTGGTCCAATATGCAAAAAACGCCTCGTCGCGGCATCGCGTCGCGCGACGAGCCCGCCCAAACAACAACATTTCTCCCACTATTTCATTCTCTGGCAGAGATAACCACTCTTGCTGCACTGTCTCTGTCCCTGTAGATGGGAGAGGAACAGCGGTGTGGGTCTCTGGCTGCAGGAGGAGGAGGAGGAGACGGCTCCGTGAACTACTGTGTGACTGACCGCCTGTTGAGTGCTTTGGGACGGGGCGGCCGGCTCGCAGCGCCCGCTGGTTGAAAACAGCAGTGATAACGGGCTTTCAGGTCCGAATCTCCAAATCAGAAACGTTTGTAACAGCACCGGAAAAGCAACAGTGAAGAGCTGTGGCTTTGCAGCAGCTAATGGGGATCTGAATAATAAACTAAACTAAACCAGAAAACTTCTAATATTGTCAATAGACTCGCTCTGACTAAGCTGCCAAGGGAACACCAGTACGTCCGTACGTCAGCACGTCGGTGACGATCTCAAAGCTGATTGGCTGTCGCGGCGCGTCTTCACGCGAATTCGCCGCAAAAGTTCAATTATTTCAACTCGAGCGATGAAGCGT
This sequence comes from Trachurus japonicus, assembly GCF_045865225.1. Lineage (NCBI taxonomy): Eukaryota > Metazoa > Chordata > Actinopteri > Carangiformes > Carangidae > Trachurus > Trachurus japonicus. The sequence goes on along the minus strand of NC_140911.1, from coordinate 24,256,026 downwards.
CATCGCGCCGGGCGACGCGATGGAGGCGATTTTTCGCGGCCAACGCGTCCATCGCGCCGCGCTATCGCGTCCATCGCATCGCCCGGCGCGATGACGCGACTAATCGCGTGTTTGCATTGACTTTACATGTAATCTCGACGCGCGATGAAGCGTCATCGCGTTTGGTGGGAACACCCCGTAAGGAAAACAGAGATGGCAAGTTGGAGTCTGGGTGGTTAATTAATAGTTAGTTACTAAAGAGTCAGTCAGTCACCAACGCTGAGCCAAGCAGCGTCTAGCAGTATAGGATCCCCATGTTTGCAGTGTCTGTACTTGTACTTGTTAGTCTTTGTTTTTGTTTTTGGTGTCTTTCAGTTGGATACTTTCCTGTTGTTTTATATTGTCTTGTTATAGCTTGTTTGTTTTTTTGTTTTTAGTTTTTAGTTTTTAGTTTGTCCTCTCTTATGTTGGTGATGTTGAGGGTTTGTATGTTACTGCCACCTGATTATTTGTGACATTTTTTTCTTAAAAAGAAAAAACGAGAAAAAGGAGTAAAAAGTAAAACATTTATGAGAAAGAAGAAAAAAAGGTCCCCACTAGGTCAGTTTAATAATATGCAAGCTGCCAGGGAGGGCTGGTGTCACATTCACGCACCAAGATGTAAAAATCTTGATACAAAAAAACCTTATAAAAATAAAAAATTGCATGAATCTCATAAAGAGCTCACATCTCTGGTGGTGTTGAACTATGAGAAGGCAAAATGCAGGGAAAAAATAAATAAATACATACAAGTTTATTTATTCACTTACATAGCTCTGTGCGTGCGCTGCTGTGTTGCTCTGCAGGTGCCGACGTCCTGTCTGAGGCTCAGGACGAGGCGTCCATCCTGTACGAGGCGTCTGCATCTGGAGACCCGGCCGTCATCAGTCTGCTGCTGGAATACGGCGCCGACGCCAACGCTGCCAAACGCACCGGACATATGCCGATCCACCGCGTGGCGCACCGAGGACACCTGGAGTACATGTTCCATCAATCAATCAATCAATCAATCAATCAATCAATTGAACCTTATCTGTCTAATTTCTTTACTATAGGCTTGTGCAAATGATATTCAGTTGCATGTGCTCCGCCCTCATGGAAGCACAAGAATCAATCAAGTAAATCATTTTTTGTGGTCCCGCCTTACACTCTGTGTGTGTGTGTGTGTGTGTGTGTGTGTGTTCTTCAGAGCTCTGAACCTGCTGATTCCAGTAACTTCGAGGGGAGACGTCAACGACAGCGGGATGAGTCCTCTCCACTCGGCTGCTGCAGGAGGACACATACATTGCCTCAAGGTGTGTGTGTGTGTGTGTGTGTGTGTGTGTAGCAGTCAATAAAGATCTGTGTCATTTCAATGTGACACCTCTGACTCCCATCAGGCCTTGCTGAAATCTGGTTATGACCCCAACTACATGCTCCACCCCTGGGTTCGCCGTAGCTACGACGACGAGAGGAAGTCAGCGCTCTTCTTCGCCGTCTCCAATAACGACGTTCAATCAGCCAAACTGCTGCTGGAGTCTGGAGCGATGCCCAACCAGGACCCCGTCAAATGTCTGCAGGTATGAGTGTGTGTGAGTGTGTGTGTGTGTGTGTGTGTTGTAGTAGTGACGGTGCAGCGGCGAGGACTGACCACATCAGACAACGTGCTGGACCAACTCGCCGGGACGACGGTCTGACTGTGACTCACTGTCAACGCAGTAACAGCACGGCAGCTTCTGTGTGTCTGTAGCTGATCCGCTGTCTGCCTCTGTAAGGTCGCACTACGTCTGGGCAACTACGAGCTGATCGACCTGCTGCTGAGGTCTGGAGCCAACGTGAACTATTACTGCCGAGTGAACACGACCCACTTCCCCTCGGCGCTGCAGTACGCCTTCAAAGACGAGGTACGCTGCTGCTGAAACCTGTTACTGGTACTTCAACAGCTCTGGGTTTATGTTCTTATGCACTTTGAAAGTCTTTGATCTAATCTGGCCTGTCGTGTGTGTGTGTGTGTTTGTGTGTGTGTGTGTGATAGGTGGTTCTAAGGATGCTGTGTAACTATGGTTACGACGTGGCCCGCTGCTTCGACTGTCCCTACGGCGGCAATGCCCACATCCCTGGAGACTACGAGGGCTGGACCGACAGTGTGATCAAAGACACGATGGTAATGAACGGGGTTGGTCCAGACTGGGAGTGGGCTCACACTGGGGTGCACCACCTGTAGCCTCACCTGTGCATCATCATCACCGTGGAGACCAGGTTTGTCTCTGAGCTCTGCGTCTGTGTGTCGGTGCAGTTCTGCGAGGTGATCACCGTCTCCTGGCTGAGGCACCTCTCCGGGCACATGGTCCGGACCCTGCTGGACTACGTGGACCACGTGACCTTGTGTTCAAAGCTGAAGGCGGCGGTGATGGAGCAGCAGCAGTGGCCCGACATCTGCAGGCTGCAAGGTGAGTCAATTCAACCTTTATTGATCCCTGAGGGCAGGGGTGCAGATCCGATGTCAGGATTGGGGGGGGACACAAAAGTGATTTTGTTTTTGTTTTTTTTGCCCATATGCAGCTCATAACATGCCACCATAAATCACAACTTAGAGGCTCACCATATCATTCAAAAAGTACTGCACAGGGAATTATTTATTGTGCTTACCTTTCTTGCTTATTTGTCCTAAACAGCCAACAGCGTGAATCACTGCTGTTATATTAGTAAATTATAATTTTAAGGGTCTCTGACATGTAATGTCTACTCACATTCTTATCTTTCGCCTCCCTCCGACCTTCCCAGATCCCCAATTCTTCTCACCATCTTCCTTATCTCCCAGTGTATGGAACTACTTTATGCATGATTAATTGATATGGAGGAATATCAAAATATGAATCATAAGATTGAGGGGGGCGTTTTTTTATTTATTTAAAGCCTGCTGATGTCATTAGTGTCTGTGTAAGAAACTACCCATTCATTTAAACATCATAGTGAAGGAGACCAGAGATTTCTTTGTTCCACCATTTCAATCATTTCTTTTTAGATGTTAATCTAAAATGTGAAGAATGTGAAGTCTGAAAATACATTTATTCAATTTGGAATAATTTAGGGTATTTTTATTGGGGGGGACAATTCATGTTTTTCATAAATTGGGGGGGACATGTCCCCCCCGTCCCCCCCGGGATCTGCACCCATGCCTGAGGGAGACAACAAGTGACAGAAACAAGAACTGATCTTCATTCACTCCTATTTCTTCTGCAGAGAACGCTCGCAGCCTGCGGCACCTCTGCCGGCTGAGGATTCGTCGCTGTCTCGGTCGCCTTCGTCTGCGTTCGCCCACCTTCATGAGTTTCCTGCCGTTGCCGGGGCGACTGAAGGATTACATCCGGTACCGGGAGTATGACCTGTACGGCCAGCAGAGCAGCACGCCGGGCTGATGCAGGCGAGAGGAAACAAAACCCACAGAGACAGCAGCTCAGTACAAAGTAAAATCCACAGACTCTGGAGTCACTGTTTCACTTTCTGAACTTATTTTCACAAAAATACACACATTTAACAGTAGGAGCAACAGAAAATGCATTATTTGTTTTTCATTTTATTGTATTTTTCTATCAAATGTTTCATGACCCTCACAGAAGAAGGCCTGTCCCAATTATGACATAATTGCCTGATTGCAATTATTTGAGCTGACTGCAATCATTTATCATAATCGTTAAAGTCGTTTCCATTCATTCGTATAAAAACACCTGGAGGAAACTGACCAATATGTCATATTTCCATCACTGTTTCCTTGTTGTTTTCCACCGTTTGAGGTTTGAATGGTACTCTTTTAATGACATCATCACGTTGCACCCTCACCCTCTTCTGCTGTGGTTTAATTGCACATGAGTGGAGTGCATGGATCTATTATAAGAATATAAGAATATAATACATCCATGGTGGAGTGTCACAAACTGTTGACGATTGCATTTTGATGAGCATATTGACCTAAGCAAAATGGATTTAGTTGCAAAACCTAAAGGTAAACAGAAATGCAATTTTTATTTATATGTTCCAATGTTTAATGCCAATAAATAGCTCTTCTTCATGAGGTGTATGTGTATTATTTATAACTATGTTTAAGCTTATACTAATGTCATAAAATGATCAGAAAAAGACAATTCAGTTGTTAATCACAATTATTTGTAAATTTCATGATTGTGACAGCCCTATGTAGAGCAGTGTGTTATTGTAAAATGTTATTTGTATATTTTTTTTAACAGAAAACAAAGTGTCCCAAAGTAAAACACATCAGGAATCATTTATCAAGGATATTTAAAGTCTCTTGAGAATATGACATAGAAAATGACAATAGGCTACAGTAAAAATTAAAGGATTTCAACAACATAATATGTCACTATTATGTCAGCTGTTTAATTAGTATGTGAATTGTATGTAGCAAATCTATTCTCATGTCGATGTCGGGACAAGTTACACAATAGACCTGTGTGCGTGTGTGTCCACCTCCGGATTTACAACTCTTCAGGTAAACCTTCACTCATAAAGACAGTATTTTAATTCAGGACACATCCCTACCTCTGACAAAAATCCTGAAATCTCTCCTCCACTGGAGATTATTATCATATCACCAGATGTTTCCAGTTAGCTTGTGCCGTCATAAAATGCACACGGACTGCCCATGGATGTGGGACTGCCCCATGTGTAGCTATGAAGTTTCTGACCTGCTACCGTCGTTGCTTTGTCTGCTACCTCAGGTGTGTGCTGAAGTATCCAGGCTTCTTTTCTTCTCATTATGTTCTGACCACCAGACGACTTTTATTCAAACATTATGTTTATTTAATTTTTTTGGGAAATACGCCTGTGTTATTACAACCGTTAATCAACATCAATAGACCTGTGACGCGGAGTGATACACGTAGTAAAAAGTCCCAGAGTTTACAAAAGATACTTGTCTGTAATAGTCTACTTGCCAACAATGAGTACCCGGAAATGTTGAGTACCCCAAAGTTTTATGTTAGAAATATATAGTATGGGTCCCCAGTATTCAGAAACTGCCGGATGCTAACTTATATATATTGGGCAATTAGCATAATTGACATAATTAGCATAAATTAGCATAATTGCCTATATGGGCAATATTTCAATAAAATTGACTTGGCTGATCTGGGCAATATTGGAGTGGTTTTAGGGGTTATTGATGATGCTGAATCCATTTCTGACATTTTCAAAATTCAAAATGGCTGTCAAAACCGGAAGTGACCAGATTTTAACTGCCAGTGGGCCGATTTTGATGGATTTTAAGCCAAATCTTAAGTTTTAGAGGATGCTGGTTGGACATATAACCAGGGTTGCCAACTTTTGGCATGGGCTGGAGTGAGATTCTGTTGGCGGGGGGGGGGGGGGGGGGTTGTCTATAATAATTATGTTTATTGTAGTTTTTCTCTCTGTCTCTCTCTCTCTGTCTCATCTCTCACACACACACACACACACACACATTATACCTGCAAACTGAGTAGGCTAGAGGTGTAATAGGTGACAAAATACGTATATCCCTCTAGGGGGGTCTGGGGGCACCCCCCCAGGAAAAAATTGTGATTTTAACATGTATTTGAAGCATTCTGGTGTACTCTGAGAAGAAAATAAAGGGAAAACACAACATTTGCTTCAGATAACAGGGGAAAAAAAGCAGCAGATCTGTGGTTCCTATCATTATATGGCTGGAGTGTATGAAACTGGTCTAGTGGGGAGCTGTGGCTTTTGGCCTGGACCAGCCTATTGACCCTATTAATATATGAAAGGACAGAACAGACATGTCCTGTGATTTTCAGTCTTCTACTACAGCCTGATGATACAAGTCAGGTCCTGAAATGTGTGTTTCTCTTCTGTAATAAACATTCTACATACCCATTCGGAGTTTGCAGGTATGGCCCACGTGCATGCATGCGCAGTTGCGCACACACGTACACACACACACACACACACACACCTGTTGCTGCGCTGTCTCTCTCTCCTCTGCTCTCTGGACTGAGCTGCCTAGCTGTAGGCTACTTTTGTGCTACCCAGTCTGCATCTTGATTTTATAGTTTTCAACGGACTGGCCCAACCAGCCCGACCGCAGGCGTCAGTTCGAGCCGCGTTCAGTCTGAAAACATAACTCGGTCAGGTCAGGTTGTGTCTCGGGCTTCGCTCTCTCCCTCTTTTTTTTGACCATCGGATTCGGACCAAGTCGGGTCCAGGCTTCAGCACCGTGCCGCTGTTGGTGGGGGGGGGGGGTAGCGGATCGACAACTCCCCGTCCTACTGTGCTGTGATCACAGGCTTGAGCAGCCGTCCAATCGACACGCGGATAAGCAACGCGCACACCAATCAGAGAGCCTATTGATGAGTGCCAAGCTTGCTTTAATTTTTTTTTTTTTTTTTTTTTGCCAAATCGCTTGATTTTGGCGTGAGAATTGTTTGAGTGGCGTGAGAGCGTGAGACAGGACCTAAAAGCGTGTGACACACGCCAGATGCGTGAGAGTTGGCAACCCTGATATAACTCATGTATTTTAAGTAATATGGGTCCCCAGCATTCAGAAACTGCCGGATGCTAACTTGTACATAGTGAACAATTAGCATAATTGACATAATTAGCATTACCATTTCTGACATTTTCAAAATTCAAAATGGCTGTCTAAACCGGAAGTGACCAGATTTTGAAATCCATCAAAATCGGCCCACTGGCGGTTAAAATCTGGTCACTTCCGGTTTAGACAGCCATTTTGAATTTTGAAAATGTCAGAAATGGATTCAGCATCATCAATAACCCCTAAAACCACTCCAATATTGCCCAGATCAGCCAAGTCAATTTTATTGAAATATTGCCCATATAGGCAATTATGCTAATTTATGCTAATTATGTCTGTTATGCTAATTGCCCAATATATATAAGTTAGCATCCGGCAGTTTCTGAATACTGGGGACCCATACTATATATTTCTAACATAAAACTTTGGGGTACTCATCATTTCCGGGTTCACAATGGGGCCCTATGGGCTGGCAAGTAGACTCTAATGTCGCTTGTCCAATCGAAATGCTTTAAACTTTCAGGAACTAACTGTTGTACAAAGACAATATTTACTGTACTATACTATACTGTATGTTTACTGTACATGTTAACTGTTAATAACTACAGGTTTTGTGATCTTTCAGCCATTACTGTAACAGCGGTCAACATAGGATCTAGCCTACAGCGGAGTGATGTAGTCAAAAGGGTCAAATAAACTAATCTGCATCAGCTTCGTGTAATGACTCACAGTAATTACAGTAGGCTACTTGGTGGGAGCTAACTCTTGTACACAAACAATTACGATACCTTAACCGTCAACATTTGACAAAGCTGTGTTCACTGCGAAAAGGTTAAGTTAACATAGTAGACATGTGGTTTGCTGGTGTGTCAACAGCTATTTTTTTCTTCTTGTTTTGTGTTTTTTTCCTTCATTGTGTGACTGGACAATAATAAAAATATAACTGGTTTGGGAAGTAGTTGGTGATGTAGCCAAAAGCAACAGGGTTTAGTCATAATTCATAATAAGCTCTTCCAACACTGTGATCAAAACGGGTCTGTAATGAATTTTACCATATTTCCCTCTGTTTGTCCTGAGTCATGTGAGTGTTCCATTCTCTGTCCATATGATTTCTCAAGACAACTGGTGGTTGTAGTAGAAAAACATTTTCCCATGAACTTTCCAACCCCTTTGATGTCAAAGGTCTTGGACCTGTTTGTGTGGTCAGGAAATCACGACACAAGCCCAAAAGCTTCTGGAAAGATTTAATCTCATTTACTGTCACTGTTCTAACAAACAGTCAGGATGATGTCAGATGCAGAAAATACTGCTAAATAACTCTGATCAATCATTGAGGCTAATATCCATGAATAAATATCACGATCTGAGAAGACACGTGGACCGTCGCCGCCTTAGACTCTGTGAAGGACTGTAACAAGACTGTTTGACGCTGTGCTGCAAACTGACTCAAACAGAAGGACGTGAACGTGCATGCAGTTCTTTACCAACTCCTTAAATGTGAAGTGAAACAAACCAAAGACTAAAAGATGGCGTCTACATCTGCTCTAACACACACACGTTCAGAAGAGCTTCCCACCAGAGCGACGACTCCACAGCAGGCAGAGGTGTTGGGCTCAGTGAGCTGACTCCGGTCTGGATCACAGACGAAACAGACTGGAGTCAGCTCAAATAATACTGCTTATAATCCTGACATTTCACACACTGTGTCTCTGATGCACTTAATTTCTTTACATTTTATACATTTATGGGGAAGAGACATGTAAAAGACAAAACATTTACCCACACCTGTGAGTAAAGGTACAATAAAAAAATAAATTATCACCTCGATAAACCAAAAATAAAATATTCATATTTGCTCTCTTGTTATTCCTGGGGTAAATAAAGTTCCTGTTGTTGTCCAGCGGGGGGCGTTGCAGCGTCGCAGCCAGCCTCTGTAGCTCCTTGAACTGTGATTGGCTGACACCGTCTAATCAGGTCTGATCAGAGGAGATAAAACGGTGACATCCTCAGTAGAGACGCCACAGCGGCTTCTGCTGACACTGACAGGATGGTGACTTCTATCTTATATATCCATAGAATATAATTACGTCTTGACACATTTGATGCAGGGCTGGGTGATAATAAAAGTTACTATTTGTCAAATTTCTGTCATCCAAACACATCACCCAGCACCAATGTAAGGAATAAGGCTCGTACTACTCTATACTTTTGTTACTGACAACAAATCCCAAGAAAAGACCAAAACCAACAACGCGTTAGCTTCTCTACCCTGTTGAACCAGCTTAATGTCACTAATATACAACACTATCCCCCCACAAAGTCCATGAAGCAGCTGATTCCCTGAGCCTCTTCAGGACCTCTCTTCGTCTCAGCTTCTACTGATTCATTCTTGACACTGAAAACAGCAAAACTGAAGACAACGATGTCGCAAATTAAAGTCACATTAGCAGCTGATCTGTGGCTTCGGATCTGGACGTCTACAGTCCCGTGACAACGACGGCCAGCTGGAAGCTGCAGAACGACTGCTGAATGGACGTTGGGGGATCATTGTTGAATGCTGCTGTTTCCAGATGTGAAGAGATCAGGAGGTTGAAGCACCAACCATGACACAGAGACAGACCACCTTGTTCCCAGTCCTATCCGATCAAATAAAGGCATGAGACCCCCAACAATAATCATAAATGGAGATGGACAGTCTCATATAAGAATATGCTGCTGCTCAGCAAATGATGTTCAAATTTAGTGCAGGACAGTGTGTGTGTGTGTGTGAGTGTGTTCATAATAATGAATGGACACAAGATCCAGTGCATCGGTGTGTCAGACTGATAGAGCTCTATGGCACAAAGGAATATAAGACCTATCAGTGTCACACACACACACACACACGCACCTGTTGTTGGTTTTGGTTTTCATGGGGTTTGTTGACAAGATGAAAATACAGAATATCACTCCACCAGATTTGGGAAACTGACACTTCCAATATTACACAGAGGATGATTTTTACAGGACACCAACTACTAACGTTTTTGAATAAGCCCCAAAAACGGACACGTAGCTTTTTTTTTTTCTTAAAAAATGATCTCTAATCTCTCCTTGAAGCCTACGTCTATAATGCGCTTTATCGCCGCTCTACTGTGGGCGATGTCGCCCTCTGCACTGCCAAAGAGTAAAGTTGCCGTCTATCGTCTCCATCTATTGCTTTAACAGATGCTTGGATGTGTTTCTGAGTGCGTTCTCAAGGTAACGCTGACAGAGTCTGTTCTCCTGTCCAGGTTTGGTTTCTGTAGAGAAAGGGGGGTGAGGAGGAGGAGTGGCGTCGGTGGTGGGGTGGGGTGGGGTGTGGTGGGGGGTTGGAGGGGGAGTCGGGGTTGAGTAATGTGAGTGTGGGCCAACTTCAGTGGGCGGTCCCTGGGATTCAGCTGATTGGTCGTTCAGAGAGGACGCTTTGTTCCAGAGACAACTGTTCCCAGGATGTGTGTGTCAGTGTGTATGTGTGTGTGTGTGCGTGTCTGCTCTCATTTGTCTATGTTTGTGAGGACCAGAGTGTTTGACCTTCACTGTGCAGACTGATGCATGTGCAGAGTTTGACACTGGATGGCTGCAGTGGGAAGTTTCAGGATCCTCTCCAGACACGTTTTAAGACACATAAAATCACTCACGCTGCGTCTGGTTTGGTTTCCTGCATAAAAAAAGAACTAAATATAGTATATATTTATATATATATATTATATATAAAAAAGGATTTTTTCCTTTACTGAAAAATCTATAATATGTGAATACGCACCACAACTGACTGTGATGTTACAAAATCGAGCTCAGATGCATCTTAAACTAAAGTTAAAGGCAAACACAGAAAAATGAATGTGAAAATGTCTGGTGTCAAACTCTGCTCACGGCAACAGTTGATACGACCGCAGCCCCTGGAGATGAAGCCTCGTCCAGTGGGCCGCTGTCCTGTCGGCTGCAGCTACAGGTGTCTGTCCGTCAGACACTATGACCCGTCGTCTGGCGATGGTTGACATCGCTGCGGTAACAGAGGAGCACCTGTCTGAATGTGTCTGGACAACATCTGTATTGGAGCAGGATCCTGAGGTCAGGACCGAGCTCGGTGAGTACTGGGGGTCGTCACGGTGACGGTTAGAGTAGAGGCATTAAGTCACGGAGGGTCCTCACAAACATAGACGTACAAGAGTGTGTGTGTTGTGTTGTGCAGAGGTTTTCCATTTCAGCTCCACTGTCCCACCTCCTGCCTGTTGCCATAGTAACCACTCGACTGTAGAATGGCCATGTTTCCATGACGACGTCCTGGACAACCCTGTTCCACATTTACAGTCGATGCAGCTCAGCAACACGATCTAAACTACTGCACAACAAGATGTGTGTGTGTTGGTGTGTGTGTGTGTGTTCGGAGCTACGGCAGGTTGTCGTCCCGCAGGCTCTCCAGGATCCGGACCAGGCTCTCCAGTCCGAACACGTAGCCCCGGTCCGGCCCGTCGTGCACCGCCGTGTCGCCACGGAAACCCTTAAAGGTGGAGTGGGCAAAGTCAATCATACGAACGTCCACCAGGGGGGGCTCCTTGGGCGGAGGGGCTGGAGGAGGGGGGAAGGAAATTAAACTGGGAGAGGAGGGGGAGGAGGAGTCTGAGAGGGAGTGAGGCGAGGGGGGAGGGGGGAGGAAAGAGTGGCAGTCTGACTTGGTGGGCGGGGCCTGAGGAGGGGGGCGAGGGGGGGCAGTGGGTGGAGCCATTAGTCCAGGTCCCTGAGAGGACAGCGACCCCGGGTCTGGGCTTTGGCTCATGTCCGTTTCACAGGGAGCGCCGGGGGCGGGAGGAGCGAGGGGCCCGGGGCCGCAGTGGGACTCTGCAGGGGCCGCGGGCGTCTTCTGTTGCCAGGCTGCGTGCTGCCCGGAGCCGAGGCCTGAGGGGCCTTCAGGTTCCTGCGGACACAGTCAGACACAGCGTAAGTCCTGGAGGAAAACTCTGTGTATTAGTCACACTTTCTTTCATCTAAAAAGTTGGGTGCGGGTTACACACTGGCGCGACCAAGGTAAATTTCAACCCTGTTTATACCTGGTACACTCGGTCTCTCTCTAACGCGCAGGCGCGCACACACGCGTGCACGCTCTGTTGCGCTAAATGTACAGTATTCAAATTACCCCGCGATCTCTATTTTCTTTTTTTAATTTAAAATAACAAGAACGAGCTACAATGCAGCACAGAAGCTTCACGTTGTAGACTTGTGGAATAACTTGTATAACGTTTTTATTAAAAAATCGGAATAGAAAACCTTGTTTTCCCAGTTTGAGACCCTCAAAAATAGACTGCAACTTTTGTTCTGAATTTTACGGTTTAAGTCCTGGTTGGTGCTGAGGCCGACTCACCTTTCCCTCATAGATGATGAGCAGCGAGGAAGAGTAGAAGCGGTAGGACGCCTGCCGCTCCAGCACCGCCTTCAGGCTGCGAAGCTTATTCAGGATCGGCTCAAAGAGGTCCTGCCTCAGGCCCTTCCCATTGTGCATGTACTGGTAGAGGGCCTGGCGGAAGCCTTCGATCGACAGGCCGCGGCCGTAGTACTTGTTCCTGCAGAGGTAGTGACCGGTGTTGAGCTGGTACACCTGCGGAGACGGGAGAAGCAACAACAGCACAAGTGTTAACTGTCGAGATAAAAGGCCATTTCATCATGTATCATCCGTTATGTCTTCTTCATGACTGTGAGTCTGGATTCGTGCTTCTACCTGCATGCCACACACTCTGACTCCCAGCGTCCCCGAAGTGCTCTGTTCACATTTCTTCATCTGTCTGGCTGCCTTCTCCTCAGAGGCGTCATCTCCGTGCTGCCTGGTTCCCATCTTCAGGTCCAGGATGCAGGGGTACGAGAAGTGGTGAACCACGTTCTCCAACAACAGAAACTCTGGTTAAAGCGCCACCGTTAAGGAGCAACAACCAACGTTTGGATGCACACACATCATGTATTCAACAGGATTCACTTCCTGAGTAAGAAGTAAAGCAAGTTTGCCAGAAACCAAATATTGTTTTTAGGCTGTGAGTCGACAGCCGCCCTGCTGAATATGACTGGGACAGATGGACTTTGTTGAGGACAGAGATCATTGCTTATTCCTCAGCTGTGTTTTCCTGGCAGCTGCAGTCGGCTCTTTGAAGCTGAAGATCAAAACATAACCTTTAACCTGATCACCTCCGACACATCAAACCCTCACTCTTGTCCCTACGGTCTCAGTCATATGTACATTCAGTGTCTCTCACTGCTCAGGTTATTACTCCACCAGCACCAGAGTTAGAACAGGCTGTACAGTTTTACATCACGTCTACAGCCTCATTCATTCACCTGCCCATGATTTGCCTTGATTATCTCTATTTAATCAAACTTTACCCGACAAATCTTCGCATCTCATCTCCTGTAGTGGATGACATTAGTTTTTAAGCTCTGGAAACAAGGACCGTGATTGGCTGAGGAGTGAGGAAGGATACTGAAGAGTTTGCGGTCCTTAGACTCAGATCTCATGCGGCTGAGCTGCTGTTTGTGACAGCGGAGGCTCCAGGGGTTGTGGCTGATCTTCTCCGAGGTCAAACCACTGTTCCAGTCCAACATCTGGAAGGGAACGTCTGAGTGGAGCTTTGGGTCCAACCTGGGACTCTTCAGCTCTGCAAGACTGTGAGAGAGGAGAGAGGAGGAGAGAGGAGAGAGGATATCATCTATGAAGTCCAATTTTATTCAATACACCGACTGTCCAGGTGTAAACAGCAGCTCAGGCTCACCAGAACATTTATTTATGCATTTATTAGGTCCAGACTCAGTTGTTTTCTACAGTTAATGACTTAAAATATTAACCTCCTGGTGGTGATAGAGAATAAGTCATAGGATCGTCAGTGTCAGCAGATTTCATCCTCTTCTGCATGTTATGAATGTCTGGAGAACATTTCATGGTAAATGGTTGTTGATAAACTATAGCGGAGGGCTGGTAAAATTAGATCAAAGCGGTGCAGTGCCTGACTGACACTGGTATTCATCTTTTTATTTGCAACTAATCGGGCAATAGTTTTTTCATTACTCAACAAATATCTTTAAAGGTCAGAAAAATATCCAACCAGCAATTAAAAAAGACAGACGACCACTTTAGAGTTATGTAAAAAACAACTGATCTCACTTGTCTGAGGTGTCGGTGTCGTGCGGCTCCCTCCTGTCGGGCCGCTCCTCCTTGTGGTCCGAGGAGGAGGAGGAGCGATGGAGGCTTCGGCGGGAGTGTTTCCTCCTCGGCTGCTCCCTCTCGGGGGGGTCGCGCTCCTCGTGCTCTGCAATCCCAGCATCCATGTTGCTCTCCACGTAGGGGTAGGCCACCAGGTTGATGTAGCCATCGGAGTCACCCTCGAAACAAACCAGCACCACACCTGACAGGACAGAAGGAGGACACGAAATATTAAAATACCCGGAGAGACACAGAGAAACATTAACCACCAAATCGGACCAGTGGTGGGGGAATCTCACACTCATTTAACCCGACATGCAGTTCTTTGACACGAACATCATGTTTCTTTTTGATCCAAACTCTCCTTAGCCTCAGAAAGGGCAAACAATGGTTGTAGTTTAAAGGTCGGCTCTATATTTCTTTTACTCAGTTCTTAGTAAATATGACTTGAGACAAGGGCTGATTCAAAAATGTATTTAAATATCTTTTTTAGAATTCACTTTTCCCTTTTTTTGCACATCTATACAGTATATGCACAAAGCTGTGTACATGTATGATGTTGTATTTGTGTACTGTACAGGTATGCAAGTTAGTGTTTGTAGATCGGTGAGTCAACATATAGATATAGATAGGATAGACATACTCTTCTTGATCAGTAACAACTGTACCGTCGCTCTCCATTATGTGATGTTTACACTGTGTTCTGAATTGAGAGAAGAAAAAAAAACAGCCTGTGGAAGTACTGCAGCGTTTTACGTTTTTGGGCTATCACTGACCGGGCTTTAAATAAAACTCTTGACAGTATTTACAACCAGTGGCTGTTTTTAATCAGGAAATTGAGGAGCTGTGCTGTCAGTCAACAGAAACTGATGGCACACAGGGGCCTGGCAGCATTTTACAGTTAAACACAACTGCTTGGTATGGCAACTTCAGTGTGAAGGACAAAACCAAGCCATCAAAACTTGTAAATATTGCAGGGAATGCGGGTGGCAAGCCACAAGAACAGCTCTGCAATGAGAGTGAGGCACTCAGGAAGGCCAGACAGATATCTGAGGATGACTCTCCCCCACAAAACTCTTAAGTTTGAGTTGGTCCCATCTGGCTGTTGATTCAGGGCCAAGAAATGTAAAATGTCTAATTGACATTAACTGACATGATAAAGTATAAAACAAACTCACAAATATAAGTCTGTAGATCTTTGTGTCAATATGTTTAACACTAGAGTAGATACACATGGACTCTTGAGTTGTACAGTTATATTTCTCCATCAATACATCAAGATTTAGACGTTCTAATGGATCAATTAACCAGACATGAATGTCTGCCAATGTTTGACTGAAACATTAATCAGTTATTTTTAGCTTTACTCTCTGAGTATATCATCTCGCCCCTGGCTCAACACTGTAACATTTTCCCTGATTCACTTTGCTGTCAGTTTGCTGGTGGGAAATCAACTCCACATCAAGTCCAAATTCATCTGAGCAGCAGCATCAGCGAGAGAGAGCATCGTCCCCACGGCGACTTCACCAGCTCCTCGGCACAACACAGGGATAAACTTGATCGGACCGAGTCACACAGTCTGACGATGAAACAACCTTGACGGTGTCTGGACAGCTGTTTGACTGTATTTATTCAACTGGCAGGACAATAGTAGTGGGCACCGATCCAGGGTTAAATATAGACTCCTCATCGACCACTGTTGTCATGGCGCTGGGACCCACAACACCAACAGGATGACTGGTGGGAATACAGACGTACTACTGACGTACTACTGACTGCAGATCAATGCACAGGGACGATATCATCCTGGTCTCATGTACAGTTGAAAGCTGAATGTGGGGAGGGGGTTTATGACGGTGGTCGCTTAGGTAAAGTAGCTAAAGTACATTTTTCATCTGGCTTAGCTAAAACTGTTCTATTCTCCTCCGCCTACATTTGACCTTATCTGACTTGAGGTATTATGGAATGACAAACAAGTATATATCAAGTATATCAAGTAGAAAATAATGTTGTGAAATTGCAGTCTAGATACTGAATGTGAGTCTACAGTCACGCCAACAGCTCTGTAAGGCTCTACTGCTTTGAGCTAAATGCTAATGTCAGAGTGCTAACGATGAAAACGGTGACATGTGTGACAGGTTGAAAGTTCCTTTGATTTAATATACAGAATTAATTAATCATCTACAACATCTGTTTGGAACGGCTCTGTTACATCTGGAAGGGTTTTTCATCCTACATCCTGCTCCTGAGATCTTCTCCCTCTTCATAGCCTCCTGTCAACAGGAAGTGATGTAACGTGTGTGGTGTTGGATGTCTTTAGAACATTCCTGAGGAAAATTTCATATTCATAAAACCAATTCATAAAGCTTACAATTTGAATTAAATCGAACTCTATTTTTGATCCTATACACTGTGGACAATAAATCGTATTATCTGTAAAGTCACTCCTGCTGTGAATTCAAATTGCCTACCACCGCACAAGGGATTCACAGGAAACACTGCAGTGTGTAATGTAGCGTTTCGGTTTGTAATGCTGTTATCTCATTTACATCAGGCTCACTGTTTACACTTCACTCTCCCACAGCCCCTCGGAGCTTTAAAAACTCAACTGCTACTGAAAATTTAACATTTTGATCCAGCTGCAGCTTCAAATGAAAAGTTATCAACTGATGGATATTATTCTGAAAGTATATGTCAATGACGTAAGTGAGAGTTTGTCCAGTCTGTGTCATTTCTGGTATTTTCTATTATTACATTACTGAAGAGAGAAGTGGAGCTGGAGGAAAACAGCCCGTTCTATTTCTGATAATGTCGCTTGTTGTTCGCTTTTGTTTTTAAACACACTTTCTGTTGCCTTCAGTGACAATAGGTGTCACCAAAAAAAAACAAGTGAAATCTATGACTACCTCTATGAATCTCTAGAGCTGTTTTCACTTCGACTACGTCCACCCTGCTATGTTTTTGTTAAAAACACATCCATTTTGCTATGCTTGCAACACGTAGCGTTACGGAGAGTTTTGAAAATGCTGCTGGCTCTGTTTTATTTTAAAAACTCCAGGTCTGTCCATTGAACACGACGCCCACGGTCACTTCCTGATTAGGTATCATTAGCCTCGACTACCAGTGGTGATTACAACATTGACAATGAAATACTGGTGTAACTGGCCTTGTTGTCTTTACTAGCAGCTGTTGAGGTACATGTTGCATATGAATTCTTACTGTCTTTGCTGTTCCTCTTTGTACGTAGTATGTTTTTTAATTACAATTAATCAACTGCAAACCAGACAGTTTATTTCCTGTTTATACAGGCTCACACATGCCAAGTCACCTGACTGCTCAAGTATGTGTACGTTGTCAGGTGTGACAACTTGGATGGAGATTATTTAGTTGTCTGGATGGAGCAGGAACACTGGTTTAAAGTGGAAAACAAGGCAGTGGACATGTCCTTATTCTGGATTAGTCCTGCTCTGGATTAAGTTGGGCAGAGCTGTGACTGGGAAAAATTACCAGTAGAAGTAGGATAAAAGTAGATGTATCCCCACCCAAGCAGGCGCATTAAGCCAGCAGGACAGTGAAGGACATGTCAGTCTGGGCACCCACACGGTCCTTACATCAGGCCTCTTCAAGCAAGTCAGAGAAAACACCTGTGTGGGTGCACTGCGGCTCAGCTGGGGATTTCACACTCACTTTTATGTCTTTCCTGAGATTTCTCACCCGACCCTGCTATTTATTAATCTAATTTCTTGCGGCTGTAAGCGGCACCCCGATTTCTTTCTTTTTAGTTTTCCAGTTTCCACTTTCTTCTGAATACCTGTTCAGAATCAGTTTGCGGGTGTCGAATGAGGACACGTCTCCTCGTGTCTTGCGGCACCTTCCTGTCAGACCTTTCTCACACTGAACTGCCAAAGAAATGAATAATAAATCATCCTAAAAGCTGCCTACATTCCACCTCTGAGTGTTTCGGTGTCAGAGCCTCTGTGTTTTGTTTGCTGGCTCAGTGTCGTGACTTAGAGGCACGGCAAACTGGAACAGAGCCGTTGTTAATGTTATTAGTTCCACCTGCTCCACCCACCATCAGTCTCTCTTCATCTGCGTCTTTATCTCTCTGCTTACATCATCCGCCAAAATGCTAAATGGGCTGCAGTGCATACATGTAGTAGTGGGGTGTGTGCGTGTGCGTGTGTGTACGCTGGCTTGTCATAGTGTGTTTGGGTCTGTTACTACAGCAAATGCAAGTGGAACCAGTGTCTAGTGATGAAGAGCAGAACAGCTAAACCACTTTACTTCCATTAAACATCCGCACTTCCTCCCCTCTTCTCTGTCTGTTTCCTTCTCCTCCATCGCTAACAGACGAATATTTGGAGCATTAGATTTCAGACCAGTGTTTGAATTATGGGGAAGAGCAGGAGGTTAGGAGGGAGAGGAGGGGTGGGGGTGGGATTTCTAACCAAACCATGAAAGATATGAGGAATAACAATGAAATCAAATAAAGATCCAATGTCCAATAAGTGAGAGAGTTTAAAATCTGTGTGTGCAGCTCTTTGAACTGGGTTTTATCCTCTGTCCATAACATAATTGAAGCAGACATGTTTTTGTGTGTGTGTGTGTGGTTGTGTGCTGCTTTCAGGTCGTATTGTTTTGAGGGCCTGTGTGACTGTGACTGGATCTGGTGTAGAATGGGACATGGACTGATCCACACGGAGGTTACATTGTTATCTTGTGTCGTGGTGGAAAGGCCACAAGGCGACAGACGTTTACACGGTTGGTGACACTGTCTTGTTGTGAGAATGTGTCTTCCCCGTGTAGAGAGGAAACAAGAAAGTCTGGTGGTTTTATTGTCAGAGAGAGCCCTGACCCTTAAGCTTCAAAAGACAAACTACAGCTCCACCTGAAATAACTGATTAGTTGGGTCACTTGGAGCCAGCAGAATCAAGAAGTGTACTGAAGACAACGACTATGTATCATCATTGACATTATTAATCATTTTGAGAAGTGTGTGTTCGTGTGTGAACATCCCTCTCTTTCAGCTCTGGCTTTGGTCTCTACCAGCTCCTGAGACAATCATCAGTCTTCGCTCTGTTCACCAACCGGTCTCTTACCGTGTGTGTCTATCGGCTGTTTGCTGCTGAACAGGTTGCAGACTGTGTATTTTTAGAGCTTTGCCTGTGGCAGCCAAAAATGATGCCATGAGCAGGGAGAGTGAAGCGAAGGAGTACATTTACAGAGTGGACAGTTAATCAATGAGCTGAAACTCACTATGAAGCTCTGTGGAGTGAAGTGAAGCTGCAGATTCAAGTGTATAGTCATCCTCTTTTTACATTGTCACTGATACAACATCAATATAAAACACTGATTAGAGCTGCAGATTAGAGTGTTGTGCTTAGAAAATTAAGAAGTCAAATCAATATTGATGCAATATCGAACCTTTTCAAGACCTCAATAAATTAGCAAGTCTGAAAGTCTGAATGTTTTCTTTTGTTCTGACTTTTGTTTTGGTTCTATTGTAAACGCTGTTTTAAAATAGAAGAAGCAGAGTGGACAACTCAGTCCTGGATGGTCATGGAAGTTCAACTGCACATAGTTGACAAAAATAGAAACACAGCAATAAAAGATCCAAACACCTGCAGCAGCAGAATCAAAATCAAAGAAGCACAACATTAATGTTGCATGTTGGGAGAAAATACTGGTGCCTCTTATTACTGCCAAACATTTTTCTAAACCCCATTTCTATTATCTGATTTGGACGTGTGAAGGTGGAGCCCAATGTAACCCCCTCTGAGTATAGATATAGGTTAAAGATACATTTGTGTGTGTGATAACACAGCAATGCCAGTGACAAGCGGCCACAACACATAAATTATACTAACTGACTTTTTCTACCAGTCTTAAACACACTATCTCTAATCCTAACACCCACAACAAATTTACAGTAATATAAGACTTTTGAAAATCTTATTTTCCTTTGTTTAAATTCAAGATGTTTTAAGTGTTTTTAATGATCCGTGGGGATATAACCTGGGTATTAGTACAAATGCAAACCTGACCAAACCAACAGGGCAAAGAGAAAAACTCAACAAGCCTGATGATCTGATGATAGGGCTGAGGAAATAAATCAGACACAAAGGGGTTGGGGGGGTGGGGGGGCATTGGGGACGGCCGGGCTCTGCTGCTACTGAACAACACTGAGTTACTACTGACCTTTATACTCCGGAGTGAACTCCTTCATCTCTGGAGGCAGTGACTCGTAGAAGCGCTGCTCTCTGCTGATCAGAGGCTTACACACTGTGTGGTCATCGTAACGCATCATACTGGTGTGACCCCCCACCTGCAAACACACACACACACAAATATGAAAAAAACAAAATCCAAACCAATTCAAATCTCCTCCTGTGAAATAAATTCTGATATATCGCTACCTGTGTGTCTGCGTAACTATAATGAGCTATAAACCATTATTAAATGTTTCTGTTTATTGAAGCGGACAAAGTATTCATACCAAACACATGGAGCTTCTTTATAACAGAGACTTTTCCCTCTCACCTGGTGTACGAAGGGCTCCAGTGGAACCCCTCCTCCTCGTTGTCGAAGTGAAGCCCCTCCCCCCTGCCCCGCCCCCTGTAGCTTGCTGTCCATGTTGTTGGTGTGAGGGAGGCACATGGCTCCTGGCGAACGCACTGCGCCTCCTCCTGTGGAGGGGAGGAAGGTGTTCACATGGAGGTGACAGAAAGAAACCCGGTGCACACTAGGCAGCAGCAGCTGGTGTTGTTTACAGGGTTCAGGTGCTCACACCAACACCATCGACTATGATAAATTGATTTCCTTTCAGGGTAACAAAGTCCATCTACGTATTAATCAATGCCAAAATCATGCTTTATTCAAAAATAGAAACAGGATTTCAATAAATCATTATCATTTTCATCAAGTGTTAATCTGTAAATCTTTATGAATTTGACTTATTTTTCCTAAAACTAATGATTAAGTGTCAAAATATTGGTAACTGTCCTAATAATTGCTAAAATAAAACAGTGTGAAAACCCAAAGATGACCAGTTTTGACTGAAGAAAAAGAAAAAGAGAAAATCTGCATATTGCAGAAGCTGGAGAAGCTTAGCATTATAAGATCCCAAATTGTTTTCTAGGCCGACAAATCATTGCAGCTCTTGTCACAACACGGTCAAAACATACAAAAACAAGATTACTGTGGTGATGTCAGCTGTTGGTACTCGACATACATCCATGGACCAGATTAAGTTTTAAACACATGGTCTATGGATGTATCTCAGTCATTGTTGAGTGGTTATGACTGAACCTGTAGGAAACAACCGCCACTGAGCTGCCTGCTCTAACCTCGGCCACATGCTACAAGTTGCTGCATGTTTTAAACCTTTTCATCTCATAACATATGATTAACAACTTGACACAATGCATACAGAAAGGTAAACCAAGAGTTATCAGCACTGAGTGTTGCCATGTGGCACCAAACCCTTATTTTTAATTCATGTGTTTGTTACACAGTGCTTAAGTGCCATGTTTTCCTCAGTTTGGTTTCTGTGGTTGCCATTGTTACGCTTTGAGCCCAGGTTAAATCCATCATCATCACTCATTTTTAAGAGCAAGTATAATTCTTTGACCTCCAACCGACTCAGACTGAGACCTGCAGTACCACCACTGTGATGCGTCTCTCACCCTGGGCATGGGCTCTGGTGTGCAGTGACGGGGAGGGGGGGGCACAGGGCACCACGGGCTGCTGGGAGCGCACGCCGGCCCCGGGGGGAGGCGGCGCCAGACCGAAAAACCACCTCGTAAAGCCCTCCAATCAGAGTGCTCTAATCCACCGCCGGCAGCACAGAGAGCCAGTCAGGACTGAGGGTGGGGTGGGGGCAGAGTTGGGGGCGTGGCCTGGAGCAGCAGCGTGTCGACTGGGCAGCGTCACCGCCTCCTGCAGAGACAGGAAACAACAAATCGTTATTTGTTTCAATAGTTTTTTAATAAATAAATCAAACAAAAACTCTGAACTTAAAGTTGCTGAATCTCTGAACAGGTCAGTGACACTGAGAGATACAAACCTTTCAATTCAAATCTTTATTGTCATATGCACCGGAGACGTCACACAGTACAATGAAATTCTTATCTGTGTTATCTCTGGCAAGTAACTAATAATTTAAAAAGTAATTATCAAAACAACACAAGCTTAAAAGACAGTAATAAATAGTGCAATAACTGTTTTAGATGAGTTTTATACGTGTTCATTTGGTCCTACTCCTGTTTTATAGGTGATAAAAAAGAGCTGCACAATTAATCCAAATATTACTGAAAACCGCTGAATGCCCAAGAGCAATGTCTAAATTGCAACAGCTTAAATGTTAGTGTTTTTTAAGCCGCCAAATTTTTTTTTTCAATATATCAGTTCACAAACACAAGACATAAATAAGGTTAAGGAGGACATAAGGTTCAATAGTACAATGTTGTAAAATGCAAAAATCAAAATGAGCTGCAACTTTTTTAATAAAGGTAAATGTGTCACAACATTGTTATGCATTGTAAGTACCAAGTGTTGTGTCGCTATAGAGATGCTGTGGCCTACAACTCATATTCTTCAGACAAAAAGGAAGCATGTTTGTTTGGTACAAGCTAGCTCCAATAAAAAAAATCAGTGAACATGAACCTTACAAACAACAATTCCTGAAACTGAATCACATATCATAATATCTGCCACAATAATAGCAAGATAATTTATATTTAATCTTTTCTTTTTAGGCCATTTGAGCAGCCGTAGTTGATGTTGACATCTGCTGAGAAAACTATTTCTGGATAGACAACATGAGACATGTTTTATTGTGTTGTCCTTCAGCTCTGAACAACATTTACTACACATTGATCCCGGACCAGCCGCTGGGAAAAAAAACAAAAACAATCACGCGTTCAGTTTTCTGGGCTCGTTGCCACAAACAGTTGACACCAATATTTCAGCATGTTGGCACCCAACAGATGCACACGCAGCATACAGACGCACATTTTGACTCCATGCAGCTCAGTGAGTCAGTCACAGCAGCAGCAACATGTCCACCTGGACGCTGTTCATGACCCGACAAGACGAGCCCTGTTCGATGAATTATGCTTTCGGCTGTTTTCAGATTTAAAACATCAGCGGGCGTCTGAGACGATTTATTTCCCAATAAGCTCTAAGAGACACAATCAAACAAATACAGAATAAAATCAAAGCTCCTCTGTTGTTGAGTATCATCCAAAATAAAACCAAAAAAAAAGCGATTAGCATTTGAAAAAATGACACTGGGGCCGATAACAATAGAAAACAACACCAGATTTTTCTTCTATTACCACATCAAACAGCTGGAGACACGAATGTGATGGAGCTTATTTCTAAAACCATGTGAATTTACTTTGGGGGAAAATGTAAATTTTTCATTTGAGGTTTATCATTCAGCGTACGCAAGAGATCATCCAGTCTATAAACCGTCCCAATTAATCAGCTGAGGCCTCCTGAAAATAATTATAATATGATCTGGTTTAATGTTGTGCCCATTTTATAATTGTTTTTTGTTCTATTAGATTCGATACCGTTATGGGAAAAGTAACATGAGAAGCATTTTTACAATGTAAATTAGTGAAGATCTGCATGAAAATGTGGCTTTCATGGCTCCTAAAAGCCTCCCCACTACAGCCCTCCTGTTTTAAATGAACAGTGATGTAACAGAGAGACAACAACTAATTCTGTTTATTTATTCAGTTTAGAGCGAAAAGCCTGTGGACATCCCTGTCATCCTATTTCTGTCGATTGTCCTGGTTTGATCTGAGCCATTATCCTGCTGTAGTGGTACTTTACTAGAACTAGGGCTGCACAATTAAACATAATGTGATCAAAAACTGTAAGTGCAATATCCACATCACAAGAGCTGCTCTTTTTTTTGTGGATAAATGTTTGCAACATCATCATTGAGCTTTGTTGGCATCCTGCATGTTGTGTTACAGAGAAGCCCTGGTCAACAAATCATATTCTCAAGACAACGGACGTGTTTGTTTGGTATATGACTCAACAAACCCTTATTCATTTTTTAAATGAATGACCATTCACTGAAATCATAATTGGGCATATCTGCCCATATAACTGCAATATGTTTGTTTTTTGCACACTGTTCAACCCCAACTAGAACTAGAACCAAAACTAGACAAACAAAGTCAGTGTCAACTAGGTGGGGAAGGCCTCTCCTGCTTTAATATGACAATAATAAAATAATAATACAGAATATTTATCTATAGCACTTTTCATGGTTGGCAAGGAATTTTTAAGTTAATTAAAAATCACACAAAAAGATATTAAAACATCCTAGGACTCTGTTACATATTCAAAGTAATTGTGAGGAGGTGTGTTTGTATGTATGGGCAGGCTGGTGTACTCTGTTGAGGCAGGGGGCTGCAGCTATGGAGAGGACCCTGTCCCCCTCTGCCCCTGGGGACAAGGCCAGGCAAGTAAAGAAGCAGTGTCCCACTTTGGTGTGGGAGAATTTCGCAGCTCTGAGATGAACTGAAACACCGACTGTGAGCCAGAACTTATCACACATAGCATCAGGGTCAGACTGAGACTGATGATCTGCTGACTTTTTATAGAAGAGGAAAATTCCTGCAGCAGCTTCCTAAACTAAACTAGAGGAGTTGGGGCTGCTAACTGCAGCAACTTCTTCATATGGTTTAACGTTCACATGTCCATTTACCTTAGGCTATATTATATTCTCCATCTGTCACCTCCTGACCAACCCTCCGATCCCACCATGCACTTCAAAACTGCTCCAAAATGGCTCCTCATCAACATGAGAAACAAAGAAGAAGATGATTGGAGGAAAGAAGCAAGCCCACTAAAGATGTCACAGACTGCTCCTGTGTGTGTGTGTGTGTCTGAAGGCATCATCTGGTCAATGTCAGGACTGCAGTGAGACATGGTGCTTGCTAATGATATCATGATGTGAGCTCAAAATAAAGAGCAGACATCCTCTGTACACAGCAGCTCAGACGTGCCGAGACATTTTCCAAACATTAAACTTCTCCACCTTGCACAAGACAAGAAGTTCCCTCGTATCTTTCACCTACAGACACGCCTTCAATTTGATCTTTGAACAGCTGAGGAATGCAGAAACGTGTCGTTTTTAAAATATAATCACTGAGATTTCAGCACTTTGTTTCATCTGTCAGGCTGCGAGGTTGGACAGGTAACATTACACTGTATTGAACACATTCACCACAGTGTTTGCCTTCAGCACCACATGCCAACCAGCAGATGCAAGCTTCATTTCCTGTGTGTGGATTAGGGCTGAAATAAATATTCAATTAATGGTTTCACTCAACTGTGACAAAAGAGTCAGTTCAGTCTTTCTTCCTGTGAGGAGCTGGAGGCAGCTGACAGTTTATTGCTTTGATTTGTCATTACATATGTCAGTGTCAGTACATAGTATAATAAATATAACAAACATTTTTTCTCTCTAGTGGATCAACTATGGAAAAATATCATTAATACCTGATATATTCGTGCCGGACATAATGAATCTCATAGGAAACACTGCATGCATGTCTCTAAAACTTATCAGGCAGGTTTCGTAGCCTACTCATTTCAATGTAACAATTGCCGATGAGAACCGGTGTCATAAAGGAAAAAAAGGAAGGAAAAAAAATTGATCACGGACTTCATGATTGATTACCATGGCATTCTTTGGGTCAGCTGTAGTGCTGAGCTCTTGTTTTAGGGCATTTAAACGATTAAATAACCAAACCCTAGTTTGTTGCAGCGATTACCTGAATGCAATACAGTCTCCAGAGGAATCATGGATTCATTCACTCCACTTCCATACTGCTTATCCTTTTAGGGTCACAGTGGGGCTGGAGACAGTCCCAGCTGACCTGGGTGAGAGCACCATGGAGAGAGGTCTGACATATAGAGACAAACAGGCAATTTAGAGTTTCCATTTAACCTAAACCTGCATCATGTCCCGGAGGAAATCCCACAAAGGCATGAGGAGAACATGCAAACTCTAAGGAACCGTGAATCTTCCTGCTGTAAGGCGACAGCGCTAACCACTGACCCAAGGTGCCGCCAGTAACGACATCCACTAACTATACAGAGAGGTAATTACACCATGTAAATGCACATTTAATGTACAGACTGACAGACAGGAGGTGAATTATCTGCTGTTTTGTCACACAACACAACCGAGACTCTCACCAGCAAGAACTTGTTTTTCAGCACCATGACAAAAATGTTGGACAGCAAAAACGTTGTCCCAGTATCAATTTCAAATATTTAGGAATTCACCAGTGTGACTTTATCACTGGCGTCATTTGGGCAGGTCTTGGGATTTGTTCTTCCCGTCCTGTAAACATTTCAAGCACGAGATGAAAGGACAGAAAACCTATGCGTGGGCTGCTTACGTACGTGAGGAACTGCAGGCATCGGCCACACGCTGAAAACCTCAGACCTCCAACATGTCATGAAGGCAGGACACGCCTCCTACGCCGCTGCTCCTCACACCGGACCCACATCACAGGCTCCAATCATGACCGCTCACAACACGCTGCTCACAGAGAACCACCATGGAAACTCAGCATCCGATGGTGAGCTCAAGTCGCGATCCAAGCGTGACCAACCGTGAACCCCACAGCGCCCAACACATACAACAGTGTTTCCCATGAGCAATGAATTCTAAAGTTAGCCGTAAACAGTAAACATCAGGCCACATCTGTTGTTTCCTGGGATCAGTGAAATGACCCTCACGGTCCATGACCTCAACAATCCACTGCACGCACACACACGCACACACCTCAAAATGTGATAGCTTCCACTGCCTGTGTGAGGTCTGCTTTTATAATCATTTTTTTTGTTTTATCAAAGAAATGGTGTGTTGCATGATTTATGCAGCAAACAGTACTTGAGATTATATTAAGGAAGAATTCCCGGTTATATTATTCATTAAAAGTAATTAATAGTAATAGTAAAGTAATAGTCTTGGACTAGAAATTAGGATTGTGACAAAGGAAATGAATTCTAACCCAACCACGTCTCTTCGTTCATTGACTAAACTTCTTGTAATTATTCAATTAAGTATTCATTCTTATTTGTACCATTTATCTACACTGTAGGTTCTTCACACAATTTTCCTATTTTAACTCTTCAACACATATTCCTACTTATTTGAGTATTGTGTATATATATAAATATATTGATATATTTATAATATATTAATAATATATTATTCAATACAGACTGTGTTACCGACTTCAAACCAAACTGAAAATCGTTATCACAAAACTGTGGATTTACAATACAATAAAACTATGTTTGTCCACCATTGTGGACAATGCCTTCGCCTCACCGTAAGAAAAATACATATTTCATTAAAAACACTGTTAAATACTCTGTTAAAAAGATAAGGAAACAGTTAGAACACAATTAAACATAAAAGAAAGAAAGAAAGAAAGAAAGAAAGAAAGAAAGAAAGAAAGAAAGAAAGAAAGAAAGAAAGAAAGAAAGAAAAAAAAGTTGAGAGCAGTTCATTGCTAGTGCCATTTAGGATAAATTGATACATTTTGTGCACCGTTCCACCTTTACTGTGAAGGTATAACATACTCTCCACACACTGCACACACTTCCTGTTCCTGTTCACACCTTCTCAATATCTGCCTGTTTATGAACGGCCATCTCTACAATTAAGTTAATTATGGTTAGAAAACTGAAACTGGCAAACCTGCACTTTCTCATATAGTGCAGTGCTGTATTTGGTTCATTTTATGACCTATGACCTGACAAAATAGTTACTGTAAACTTTCTCTGAGCAGTTTTAGCTGCGGTAATTACACAGCACCTTGATAGGTAAAATGAACAGAATCTTCTGAGCCGTCACCGACATTCTGTTCTAGTGATGTCACAAACACACTGAGGTAGAAACTTGAACCACAGTTTCCATCAAACCATCAGCAGAGCTACAGACATCTCAGCAGACAGTAATACATCTTCTGAAAAGTTGGTATCAAGCGCGATTTCGAGAACTAAATGAAAAGCAACAGAATTTTTTCCTCTGGCAACGGCTCAGGTGAATGTGGAGCAAACATGTCAGCAGCTTTGTCTCCACTTTGCCCCGCCAAGCCATCCACAAACCTGCGGGACAGTGGTACAAAAAGAAAGGCAAGCATTAACTGCGAGTCGGCAAGAAAAAGAATGAAGGGTGCCGGGGAACCCACTGAGGTACAGGAGGAACGGGTGGTAAAGGGCACCAAGAGGAACAGCAACACTGGACAAGATCCCCCCTGCAAGAAGCTGAGGAGTGGACGACATGAAGCTAACACCAGCAGCACCAGCAGCACTAAACCACTGAGGGCCACTGAGAAGGAGGCCAGAGCTGATGAATCTGACACCAGCAGCAGGAGCAATCCGGTGACGGCCATTAAGAGGAAGGCCACAACTGTAGAGTTGGACTCTGGCAGCGGCAGCACCAGACCAGCAAAACTGAGAAAAGATTCATCCAACACCGGCAACATGATCGCTGACTCCGGCACTGGGTCAGCTGAAAGCATCAGTGGTAAGAAAGATACTTCAATACTTCTGCTATTTATTCATACTTTTTTTTGTTTACTGAGACAATTCCCTTTAATTCAGCTTTGGGGATGATATCATTATTTTACTTAGAAGCTGTAGTTGCCATGTGCAGACGATGTAAGGAAAAGCTCTCTTAAACATTACAGAAATTTGCAGGCATGTAGCTTAGAGTGAGTTTTTTTCTATTATAGTCTAATTTATTCCTTATTTTTTCTACATCTGTGCTTTAGCTGCTGAAATGTTTAAAGTTCCCTATTGAGGGATTAATCAAGTCCTGTCTTGCTTCATCTTATCTTATCTTCATGGGGGATGTGATTCCTTTAGGGAGAAGCAGCGAATCGGCAAAGGTCACAGGCAGGGGGGCTAGACCTGAAGAGCCGGACACCAGCGGCTGCATTATCGGTGAATAAGATACTTCAGTACTACTGTTCATTGACTTTCAGTTATTCAACATTTTACTTCAGTTAGACGAGATTTAGATAAAAATGTTCACACGTCACATAAATCACTACCAGACGATCAGACTGAGTCCTCTTAACACAGTTTCAGAGCTGTCAGACCAGCACAGAACCGCACACAAACACACTTGGTTTTTAGGATGATATCATTATTTCGCTGTTGTTGTTATTTTTTACTTTTCTACATTAATATATCTAAAAATAACTTGACCTATGTTATATAGCCTTTGTAGTTGCAATGTGTTCTTACTCTTAAAAGTTCTCTGCAATTCGGGCACATGAGAAATCAGTCATTTCAATCATGGTAAAAAGTTTCATCTGTAGGTTTGTAGTGATTTGTTAATTATGTAACAAAAAAGTTCACTTGACTAAAACCTGTTGAGTGGATTTGTAGTTTCTGCAGGGTCCAGAGGAAATCACGTCACCACAACGAGACCAACCCCCAGCCTGTGGGACGGTGATAATGAAGAGATCGTCAATATTTCTCATGAGCCCACCAAGGATGCAGAGGGCATCAAAGGTAAGAAAGATACTACAGTGCTCCTGTTCATCAACTTTCATTGGTGCTTACTGTGATTATATGATCACATTGTTTTGAGAAATTAATTATCACAACTGAGCTATTTCCATGACTTCTAAGTCTTGGAAATATATCAAACATCCTGAATCATCATTCTTCGTTTGAATATAAAAGACTCGCAGTTTTGTGTTTGTTTGCGAATAGATGATTTTGAGGAAAAGTACCGGCAGCTAGATATGCTTGGAAAGGGAGGCTTTGGATCGGTTTATGCTGGCATTAGAAAAATGGATGATCGACCAGTGGCCATCAAACGCATTCAGGGACGGGTGGAGAGAAGGCAAATGGTGAGTGACCTGCTCTGATGTCTCACACACAACACACACTGATACAACCCATGGGAGTGACTCCTGAAATGGTTGTCATTGTTACAAACATGTTGTCAGTACTCAGATCTGAATATTAGATGCTCTTTGTTGTCATGGCTACAATTTAAACTGCTGTTTTCACATGGCAGAGTGGTTTCCTGTAAGTGTGTGTTTGGTTATAACTAACCCAGATGACCAAACTAGCCGTTAACTAGCGAAGAGCTCTCTTACGGAGCACGAACACCTACATAGACCCACAATAAAGATGATTGAAGTTTGAGGAGCTTTACTGCTGCTTTCATGAATAACCGTGAGAAAAATCATAAATGAGAAAAAAAAACAGATATTTTTTGCCTCTAAAACCTGGAGCTATTTCCTCACATATAGACTAATCTAAGGTGTATGATATGTAACTTGTCCCTGTGTTACAACTGACCCGTGTTACAACCATGCCTGGTCCTCCATGTCTTTCTTTTTCTCTTAAGATCATGAGTGGGAGGGTACGCATGGTCCCCATTGAAGTGTTCATGATGCTGAAGGCGGCAGGGGGACCAGAGTCAGAGACAACATCTGCATCTGTGGCATTATTAGACTGGTATGATCGGGAAGACGAAGTCATTGTAGTCATGGAAAGACCCATCCCCTCTGTGGACCTGTTGGACTTTGTCTTGCAAAACAGAGGACCTCTGGAGGAGGACCTGGCCAAGGTACTGAAGCTGGTGGAGTTTTGGAGTCGAAGCCAAAAGTTTGATTTTATTCATTTGATTACCTCATCTTTATGGAAGGTTATTCAAGTCTCATGTAGTATAAACGTATCTGTGCCTGTTTTGAATACAATTTATGGACGACACATGAAATTCAAAAACCGAGCCTGAAAATGAGCCGTCAGAATCTCTGTAACTTTGTAATGTCACATGATGTGTTCTGCTCACCTTTCCAACATGTTGTTGGAAACAAATACCAGCATCATGTTTCCATCACTTAAACTCATCCATGTCTTTCACAGAACATTATGAAGCAGCTGGTGGCCGCAGCCAATGAAATGCTCTCCAAGGACATCATGCATCGTGACCTTAAATTGGAAAACATCCTCATTGAAACCAGCTCCAATGGCCCGCGAGTACGTATGATCGACTTTGGATGCGCCTGCATTGTGGGCAGGAAACCTTACTGCACTTTCTCAGGTACGACATCTGGCCTCTGCTCTTGATTTACATATAAAGTCTGAGCTTGCTCCTCATTCTTCATATCTGCCTTGTCTTTTGCAGGAACACCTGCATATGCTCCTCCAGAGCTGTACAAATCAGGGATGTACAAGGCTGGTCCCACTACAGTTTGGCAGTTGGGTGCCATGTTATATGAAATGGTGAATGGGTTCAACCGCTTCAACATAATACATTTCTGCTGCTCTGGAATTAAAATCAGCA
Organism: Trachurus japonicus; assembly: GCF_045865225.1. Lineage (NCBI taxonomy): Eukaryota > Metazoa > Chordata > Actinopteri > Carangiformes > Carangidae > Trachurus > Trachurus japonicus. The sequence continues at coordinate 24,224,916 of NC_140911.1, read as the reverse complement.
ACAAGCTTTCCAAAGGTAAGACAGCGCACGATTCAACAGAATAGTTACAGTGCATTTGTCATCACAGCACATCCCTCTGACCTCAAGTCTGACCTTCTTTTTGTTCACAGATTGCCAAGACTTCCTGAAGCAGTGTCTGGTCCAAAACCCAGAGAAACGAGCCACCCTGAACCAGCTGCAGCTACACCCCTGGATCAGATAACAGACATTATCACATACATGAATGTAAATTAGGGCTGAACGATTTGCTAAATTAATCTGTTCAGCTCTAATACAAATTAACTGTGTAACGGTTCACAAAATCCAGTGTTTGGTTCATGTCACAGTTTTGGGGTAAAGGCTGTACATTGTTTTTGACACAGTAAATGCTATACATTAGTATATCCTCCTTTTAAATCTAAAGTTTTAAAGATCTTTTATGCTCAAGGACATGTGATGTACTGCCCTGCAAAAAGTCCTGCAGTTCAACATTAAGCTTCTCACTGTGACAATCTTAAGCTAAAGCGTGGTGAGGCCGAGTGTCGACCGGTTCACTACCAACAGTAGCAACAACAGGTCAGATGAGCAGAAACTCACCAGCCAACAATGACTGAACCATGTTGGCAGAACAACGAATGATTGCTCATTTGTAGAAAGATGTTGTTGTTGTCCAGAATATAGAGCTGTCACTTCATGTTTATCATATTCGATGTCCATTCGATGGTGTGCAAAAATAATTAGGCCGTATGCCTAGTACGCCACAGTTTGAAATTTAATTCATTGCACGGCCCTATAGCCTGAACCGAACAATACACCAATGCCCAAACTGAGACGAGTGAACTAAACCTAACTGTTCCATCCCTTGTAAATATGTAAATAATATGTAAATAAATGTTCTTGAAAACATACATTTGAATGTTTTTTGCAGAATTGAATAAAACCTGACGACCCTGCGACCTTTTAATGTGAGGCCACAGACAAAGCAGCTGTCAAGGGAGACATGTACCGGTAATCATGTATCAGCCAAAAGGTTAAGTGATTAGTCAAGCATGTACAGATTGACTGTCCAATATTGAGTAATAATAGCAGGTTCAGTTACATGTGGATAGAAATGAGCATGGGGTGTTGAGTGAACAGCTGGTGTTCGGTAAGTCCTCCATACAGGCCTGTTTGTCTCCGTTTGTGGATCTATATGTGTCCAATGTCTCCTGGCTCAAAGACAACAGGTGTGTGTTTCCACCGAGCAGCCTCCTGTGTGCAGTGCGATGCAGTTGACTGGGAATAGGCTGGTGGAGGGCAAAGTCAAGGACAACCCCTCCTCCTCCTCCCGCTTCCTTCATCCCGCTCCCCAAGTCCCCTCACCTCCGAGCCCTCCATTTTTATCCCCTCCCCACTGTTAGCCCTCCCCTTTATAAAGACTGAGCAATACTGAAAAAAGGTATTATTTTGACCAACTGCCTAGAAACAATACTGATGTACTGCAGTGATTGGCAATGTTATAACACATAGCTCTGTAATGACGTTTAACAATATCCTTCAATATTTCAACCAATGGTTATTGTTTTAAATATGACATAAAGTATGTATATGACGCATGAGAAGGAGATGCAATACCAGACAGTAACCCAAACAAGTATACATAGATGGTTGTGAGTGTGGATGGGTGTTGATGTTTTTGAGAAATTAAATAAAGAAACAATTTTCTTTGAAAAAAGAGGAGACCTGAGCTCTGTGTAATGTCTAATATGACAAAAATGAACCAAGTTACAAACCGCCATTTGATTACAGCAAAGCTTTATAATATTTGTTGTGTATAATCTTGCCAACTGGCACAATTACAAGAATGCCAACTAGCTATTAGCAGCTCCTGATTGTGATGCACTTGTGCTATAAATATCACTGGATTCGCTTTGATACTGTGGAAAACTGTAAAAATGACTCTAAGTCAAGTTCTGGCGTGTATCTATAGGGGCTTTTTTCCTCTATGCTTTTATAGCAGATTTATGGGTATTTCATCGTGATGGACATCTGGGATAATAATATCCTCGGATTGTAAATCACACTGCCGGCCGGGAGTGTGATTTTTTATGCTAATTGTTGCGATTGGGGTGTGAAGGATTTCCAAGTAATCCGTAATTGCCTCTGTGAGCTGTGTCACAGCCTCTGGTGCTGCTACAACTGCTGACTGTGTTGACAAGCAAGACTAAACAGACACAAGTCAGCAGACCCAACAACAATAACCTCACTTCCTGTTGTTTCAAAGGACCAGCATGCACCCATAGACATATACAGTATACATAGACGCCGCATTGGCTGTGGAGGGACGTGCCTACAGCGCCGCCATGTTGGTACAGGGCTAACAGAGGCAGCAGTAGGCTACATGCAGCTATGGAGAAAAGAGGAACTCCTCAACCTCAAATTCTCTGAATTTTGGACCGATTTCCAAACGGTTTGATTTGTTAAAAACGTCACACATGTAGGTGTGATACATGATGCTTGGATATTTTAAAAATGCTTTACTACCCAAATACAAATCCTATGTTATCAGCAGACAAGCTTCAGAAAATTTGCCAGACTTCGGTGCTGCATATGGATGTGTTAATAAGGGGAACATAAAAACAGATCTTGTAGAATCACTTTTCAGAGGTCAGATGTAAGTTAAGGATAATATATTGTGAGCAGGTTGTTATATAGTGAAATAAACCCAGGACGGACAGAACCCCTCAGCCCCGAGTCCCGGTTCCATTCATAATATAACCAGCTCACTACATCATCCCTCCTATTACACAGCTGCTTACTGGTGAAATAACTCATTTGAGACAAAATGTTGGTTAAAATGCGACGTTATTGGGGCGGTGTTTAGCTCAGTTGGTAGAGCACCCGCCCCACGTGTTAAGGCTATAGTCCTCACTGCCTCCCATTTCCTGTCTCTCTCTGAACTGTCCTGTCCATTAAAGGCAAAAAAGCCCCAAAAAATCTATTTAAAAAAAACAACGTTATTAATCTATAAACTACCTCTACTGCCACGTACCCCGGTTACGTGTTACTGGTTCTCCGGTCTGTTGCCTGGCGCTAATATAATAACAATATAATATAATATAATATAATATAATAATATATAATAAATAGAGACATGATCTATATATCTATCATGTCTGACATTTGTTACAAACAAACTCCGTGAAAATAGCTTGACAGTTGAGCGAATTATGATAACTTTTATTGTGTCGACACAATCATTTCTCTATAGACGTAATGCACTGTAGGAGTGAGTAGCCCTGTTCCAAGATGGCCGCCCTGTAGGCACGCCACTCTAGTGGGCGGCAGTCAATGTGGCGTCTATGTATATGTCTATGCATGCACCTGTGCCTTTCGTATCAAGTCATGCGCCTCTTTGCCCTCCTCCAGGTTGATACTGTGTGTGGGGTTGATGTCGAATCAATCAGTGAGAGAGAACAGACGCCGTCTCCACATCGCCTCCGAACACACCACCGCCTCGCCTGTCAATCCATGGACGTCAGCACAGGAGAAAATCCATGATCAAAACAAACAACTCCACCTCTACTTTCTGCCAGGTGTGGTGAATGACCTGAGTGGCCAGCCAATCAGCTTAGAGGATCTGTGTGAGCATATCTTACATCATCAGCCATCACTGGGACAAAGCTGTGGGCTCACTACGGCTCTGTGGCACCAACAGACTGATTAAGAAGCTATTTCAGACTGTGTGTGAGTGTGTGTGTGAGGAAATCCTGCCGTCCTTCAGGTCAGAGATAGAGCCAATTAAGGACTTCCAGGAATATCTAAGGGTCGAAGCGCGTAGTTCTGCAGCCACTTGCATCTGTGTGGAATTTTAAGGCTTTACTGAGGCTTTGCAGCATATTTCTCATTTCTAGGACTCACCATCAGCTCGGAGGGGAAGTGTGAAGGACAGCAGAGGTGCTTTCTGAGCAGCTGCATGTCACTCTGGTTTGTCAGAGGATTTTAAAAAAAACATCCGGCCAGATTCCAAAAAGTTAAAAAAAATATTAGCGTTTTTGTGCCATTCACTGGATTCTTCTCTTGGTGTGCATCTTAAATGGATATAAGAAACAGCCATATATACTGTATATATATATATCACTCAGTAATTATTTATTCACATTTCTGCACTACCTTTCCAATGCAGCGTGTACAGTATAAATACACAGAGCAGATGAGACACGCACACTACAGTCATGATGTTCTCTCATCGTTCTTGTATTATATACAGTATGTCTGCTGGGAGTCATCTACTTTTATGTATTGTCGATATTGCTTAGCACTTCTTTTTAACTTAATATTAATTTTTATGTCAGTTACGATACAGTATTTGACAGCAATACTAAACTGGAATCAAATTCCCTGCATTTACACACATAGCCTACTTGGCCAATAATGCTGTTTAGGGTCTGATTAGGTGATCAATCGATTACTAACTGATCATCAGAAAAATTAATCTACAACTGTTTTTATAATGTAATAATCATTTTGGTTGTTTTTTTTAAGATAAAATATACATGAGGTTTGTAGCTTCTCTAATGTAAAGATCTGATGCTCTGTTTTGTCACACATGAGTGAAGTGAACATGTTATTCTGTGAAAAAACTTACACAAGTGTTTACTTTCCAGAATTCTATACATCACATGATCCATCAAATGAATTTCATCATCAATTATTAGCATTGGGTAGACTCAAATATCTTTCCATAAACTAAACGACACAGCTAAACTCACAGCTCTGCGTGGCCCCTTGGTGTTTAAGCAACATCAAGCGTTTTAAGGAATTCATGACGCTTAAATAATAAACTTGCTGCACGTCGTCGTCTTCGCTCTCTCTTGCTCTGTCTCTGTGTCAAAGATAAAAAAATAATTTAAAAAAATGCGTATATGTCGCTCCAGATGCTTCAGCCGTTCAACATCCATGTATGTTTTCAGGAGGTTCTTGTGTTTTTTTTTTGTCTGACTTGTGTGCCTTCTTATATTGACCTAGTTTAAAGCCTTAAAGTGTCACTGTTGTTGCAGCCACATCACCAACAACGGTTCCTGACCGTTTTCTCTCTGTTCCTGTCACATTTACACAGTGAAGCAGAGACAAGCTGCAGACTCAGAAACACACAGTATAACAAGACTGAGAGCAAACATGCGCAATGTCACGAAAATGTGTAGAGTCATACAATTAATAACATAAGGCGCAATTTGCTATTTACACAACCTTGCACTGAGAAACAGACGAGTGCTTCTGACTTGACACAAGGATAATAGGCGGAAATTGGTGATTCAAAGACTGACCAGAATGTGTGAAGGACACTGCGTGAAGTCAACCTGTATGGATGGTGTCCACGAAGGAAAACCATCTCACACAGAGCTGCAAGATTCAACTTTTTAAAAAGAAGCTCAATGACTGTTTGTGTGTCCGCAGCAGATTTTCTGCTCATATAAAACCAAAACAAATGTGTTCGGGGTCCAGCTCATTTGGTGTGGACCTGGCCAGGACCACCACAGGGGACTACACAGTGCCAACCGTGAAACATGGACACATGGAAGTGGGCCTGTGCTGATGACACAGGGCAGCATGAGTGCAAAAAAAAAAGGAGTAGAGTTGATGTTTGTAGATGGCACAATAGGTATAATAGGTATACGTTTGTTTGTTTTTCTGGATAACTGAATGAGAAGATTTAAGCCTCAAGAAGACAGGCAGAGGAGGAACTCCCCAGTGTATCAATGATCACAATCTCACTGCATCAATCACACAAGTTTGGACTGAAGAAAAAAACACCTCTGGGGTATTTAAAGCAGGATTCAGAGCAACAGATCCCCTTCACTGGGTTATAGCCAGGGATCTGAGCAGTGGTGCACTCAGGTTGCTCTACATCAAACAGCATCAAAGTGAAGAATTATTTTACTCACAATAAGATGAAGTTGGATCTAAACTGAGACCCACAAAACTAAGGCGCCTCTGGTTTATGTCTAAACTCTTCCACAGTGTGTTTCCTGTCATGCTGCTCAAACTGAGAAGACAATATGCCAAGAAGAAAAGAAATGTCTTAAAGCATATAGAGTAAAAGTGGTCCAGCCTGACCCCACAATAGAAAAAAATGGTTTGTCAGGGAGAAACAGTAAACGTGCAGAGGTGAGCGTCAACCTGATGTGTTGACACTGGTTACAAAGACACCTGCATTAAAATCATCTGAGGTAATCAGATTATAATCTGTCTGCTACGGTCATGGCCACATTAACAGCCGTGAAACTGGAACACATCTCCTACCCACACAGGCATCACGCTGGGAATTCTGGGTAGTAACAAACACGATGCTGCATCAGTTTTTCCCCTCCCCTTATATATGTATAAATATACAGTACATACACATGAATATAAAAGGGCATGTGTCCCTGTCTGCCAAAAGATCAAACCAATCAGTCCTTTGTAGGCCGGAGTAAGAGTGACAGATGTGAATGAAATGCAGTAGCTCAATACTCATAGTTATAAGAGCAAGTCATTCATTGACTAATATTAAATCAACACATTCCTTGAGTAAACAGTTAAAATAAACACCATGACTTCACACTGAAGTAAAAAAGTAAAAGGCCATCTCACCTCCAGGACAATATTATCTGTCCAGATGAAAAACCAACACCAGCTTCTCAATTTTCTGGTCTAAACATTTGAGTACATTGAATATTTCAGAGCTCTAGACAAGCTTGAATGGAACACATATGAAACATCTGACTAGATTGATTGGTTAAGAGAATAATCATCATTACTTGGCCAATATGGAAGATATTCCTAGTGCACACGTTTCACCACTTAAATTCAACTCAGTAAATAATATAACTCAACACTGTCACCTCAAACCATATCCACTCACTGTTTTGATGCCTTTTCAAAATTGGCAAAGGCCAAGATGTCATCATCATCATCATCATCATCATCATCATCATCATCATCACCCTCATCATAATGTCTTAACTCAGCAGCTTGTGTGTATGTTATTGCTGAGTGTTTGTATTAGTGAAGCATAACCGTGCTGAATGGTGCTAAATAAGGGCTGTAAGTTGCTGCTGCTGACGTGTGCTATTATCCTGGGAATCACACAAACATGGAGAAAAACAAATGAGGTTCAAGCAGGGCACCGGGGATGGAGAGGAAAACACAGAGTCTCGCTCATGTGTAATAGATAATCGATTGGGTGATCAACACCGGGTTATGTGTCTTATTTTTTCAGACGGAAACTGAGGAAAAACAAAGGCAAAGCATAAAAGGAGGGAGTGAATGGGAGGAGTGAGGCAGGAAGAAGAGAGTGAAAATAACATGTGATGGAAAAATATGAAACTCAAAGTGAAAAAGTTTGCAAAATACACAAGATACTTTATTTTAACGAAATACTGGTATGAGCATTTTTCACACTGGAGAAACCACAACCATCAAATTTGGGATGTTTTTGCATGACATTCACACAAGTCACGGACTCATTTTCTATCAATAACTTTTCTACTATTAATCAATTTATCAGTGGTTGCAGATATTTAAAAAAGAACAGGAGGAAAGGAGATACAGTAGAAGTAGAGAAAGGGCAGTGAGTGTGAGCTAGTGATGGACACAGAGACAGGGAAGGAATGAAGGGAATAGTGGAGGAAGAGAGATGGAGAACAAGATCAAGATCCAGCTCCGTCTCAGTGTCATGTGGCCCTGCGGGAGGCAAACCCCACACACATCTGTCAGTCTTAAACATCACAAACTGCGACTGCAGAAAACACAAAAACACGCACACAGCTGCTGCCAGTGTCCCCTGACAGAGCTGAACAGCTGCTGAACAACACACACACACACACACACACACACACACACACAGAAGAACAATTCGTCCTGTCAACAACTGTCTGGGTGACACAACAACTCGGATCAGTCAAAGCAACTACCAAGATCACACATGTCGACCATCTGGGTTCCTTTCTCACCACAAACCGCAGACTCTGGCGTTTCCATGACGACCAGATCTCACAACATGTCAGTCAGCTGATAGGAGTTGCATGTCAGTGCAATGATATGCTCAGATTAAGTTTGAACTTTTTGGTCAAGGCTACGGTCAACTGTTTCTAATTTTCTCCCCCGACTCGTTTTTGGAAACAGGCTGGGAAAAACACTTTACTCAGTATTATAGGAATGTCAGAGCTATAACTACTGATCACTGTCCTGTCATTACTGATTAATCTGCAAACAATTATAATAAATTGATATCTTAGTTTGTCTATAAAATGGTCAAACTTCTTGGATCTCCCAAAACACAAAAATAGTTTCAAAATGAAACCTGCACCTTAGAGGAGGTGTTACACATTTTGACTTGATTATCAAAATTATTATGCCCTATTCAATATAATCCAGCTCAAAACTACTGCAAAGGCACTCAAAGCAAACTGCAGCCTCGATAGTTGTGTACTGATAACATACAGTATGTTATCAAGCTGGGGCATCTGAGGAAGGAAATGTGAAAAAGCTGAATTTCTGCTGCCGATATATAGAGCAGAAAACAGTAGGGCTGCAACTAACGATTATTTTCATTATTGATTATGGTAATCTGTTTTAATTGGTCAATAAAATGTTAAAAAATGTCGAAGAATGTCAGTGTTTCCCAAATCACGAGATGACGTCCTCATCAAATGTCTTGTTTTGTCCACAAACCAAAGAGATATTCAGTTTATTGTCATAAAGGAACAAAGAAACCAGAAACCAGAAACATTCACATTTAAGAAGCTGAAATCAGAGAATTTCTGAAAAAACTACCCACACCGATTATTCGATTATCAAAATAGTTGACGAGTAATTTAATAATCGATTATTGTTCGATTAACCGATTAATTGTTGCGGTTCTAGAAAAGAGTGTGTGACTATAGATTATTAGAGGTTAACTTTCAACATTCACATCATCTTCATTTTTTATCCACAAGCTGATTCCTGTCATTGCTTCGTGGTAGGAATACTTATACACTGTCATCTGATTTCTGCCATTAAGACTTTCTATTCATGAAGTCACCTCAAGGCTACAGAGGCTGAATATGAACCATATACACTGGAAATTAATAAAGCAAGGTTGTTATATCTATTCATATTCTACAGTAAGTTGTTTCGATCACTAACCCACTCTTTCCAAGAAGCCATGTTTTAAGACCATCATGTAGCAGTGGAGTGTGTGAGTATCTTCTTTTGGACTGAGTTGGGATCTTGTAAGTTTCAAAAAGCCAAAAGTAGCCAGCTAATTTACAAATCCTTGGGCATGGGACTGGTCAGGGGTGAAATAATCAAGACTGATCTATTCATACCAAAAGGCTATGCAAGATTTTCCAGGGTCCTTCCTTTGACTGAATGGATGGAGCAGAGGCAGAAGTGGTGGTTGTTGGCTGGTTGCCTGGAAAAGGCCAAATTATCAAATTATAGACTCGCGGCTTAATTATACTTCAGCTAGTCGACAGAAGTTTGCCATGTCATTTCTTCTTTTATTTATTTATTTATTTATAGTTTTGTAACGGTATATGCTGGTTTTATAGTGACAGACATGGAGAATGGCCGAAAACACAACGCAGCAGCACGGGAGGACAAGTTGGCGAGTTTTGGAGGAGGCCATTTCTTTTTTTTATTTTCCTTTAACATGAGGTGAACAAGGACGGTCAAGGTGCGTCACCTGAATGGTACAAAACTGACCTCAGATTCTGTATCAGCAACAACGCTAACCTATGACACAGACTTTGAAAAGAACAAATTAATGTGATATCCTGTTGAAAATGATATAAAACAATGGACACTACACTGTTGGCATGGTTAACCCGCCACTGTCACCTCTCAGCAAGAAGGTTTTTGGTTCGATTCCTGGACCTGGGGCCTTTGTGGGTGGGGTTTGTATGTTCTCTCTGTGGCTGCTTGGGCTCTCTCCAGGTTCTCCAGCTTCCTCCCACAGTCCAGACACATGCATGTGAGGCTGAGTGGTGACTCTAAACGCCCATGGGTGTAAATCTGAGCGTGTGATTTGTTTGAGTCTATATGTCGCCCTGTGATAGACTGGCAACGTGTCCAAAATGAACCTCGCCCTCACCCTGTGTCAGCTGGGATTGGCTTCAGTGACCCAGCACGTACAAGCTGTGCAGCCTGGATGGATGTATGATATGAAACAGAAACATGCAGAAAATATATGCACTTATTTTAAGACGGAACTAGTTAACAATTATTTTAAAATGATGAAAATGATTCATGAATTATGAAAACAATTTCATCTAACTGCATGGGCACGAGTACTGAATACAGCAACAGGAGACAACAAGTGGAGAATTGCTCATTGCAAACAATCCCTCACACCGGTCCGGTTGGTGTTTCAGAGTAACTGCCTTCATATTCTTGTCAGATACATTTTTCTCAGTGACCAGCCACAACCCTGCCACCTCTTGACAGCTCTCTGATGTCGTCAGTAACTTTCCACACACAAAAAAGCAAAAAAAAAACAAACAAACAAACAAAAAAGTAGGTACACAACAAGCACGGCTGATATCTGCATCTAAATCATTTAAATCTCCAAACATGTCAACAGTGTTAAGCAGAAATTCAGTTTTCTCACTCTAACACACACAGATGTCACTAACGTCACTACCATGTTCAAGTATCGATGCAGCTGTAGATTTGGATTTATGGCTGTGGGGGGGCTGTAAATAACTGCAGCCATCTTCTACAGAAATACATTTATCCCTTGTTTCCCAAAGTTTGTGCCCATAATATATTGTTATTACATTTGCTTTGAAGAGATATGGAGATAGACATATATTTTTTTCTTGAATTCAAAATAATTATACTGCTGGAGCCATCACAGAAACATCCAGTTCAACAATACTATCCACTATAGAGTATAAAAGCTCCGAAATGCTATAGAACAGAAAGGATGACTGCATTAAATGTAATTATACTTTCCAATGCAGGTGACCAGAAATGACATCTCCTCTCTTACAGACATGATTACAAAAAAAAGTAATATTGTGGTTGGAGGCAAATACAGCCGATAAGACTTAATTTGCTCCATTTTGTACAAAATTACTACTTGTACATGTTACATGTTCTCTGCATTTTATGGACTTAAAACTAATGTCGTGATAGTAGTAAGTGGTAAAATCCATGTAATGCAGCTATCATGCCATGACTATAATGTGTACACCATGTGTACTATGCTTCATGTGTTTATTATAAGTATGTTGTGAACATGAGTGTGGTTTTAGGAGGCGGCTGTGTCAGCATCTGTGCCCAAGACACGTTTCCTTCCAAGGAAAAATAAAGTTTATCTTATCTAATGAAGCATACTGTACTCCATAAAAATTTCTCACAATTACTATCTTCAGCTTTTGTGTATGGAGACCTGGACACATGCCCTTGATGTAAGCTGGTGATGAGAGAAACCTGGCACACAGAGGGGAAGTGACCCTCTTCCTTTCCCCAAATGACAACAGAGCCTCTTGTTGTCATCATCAAACCCTAAGGACCCTGCTAACTGGGGTGGATGTCAGGGACAGAGTGGTGGTAGCCATCACCAGCAGGATATTTAGCATTGCATACAGGCCAAATCACTCCCACAGCCTCCGGAGAGCCACCAGTCACTCCCACTATGATATATACATCAATCTATACAACACCAGAAGTGCCTCGCTGATGGATGACAGTGGGTTATTTACCAATATTATGGTCACTGTGGGGCAGCATGATGAGGCAGTCCTGCATCAGTAGTTTGACAACAAATAAACACGAGTAGCAGCGTGGTTATCATCATCACACCCAGCGTAGCTTAAACTACCACGTTTAAAACCGATTACACCAACCAAACCTCTCCTGCCAACACAACATGCAGTCTTTGCTCATGATAATAGGACACGACACATTTCACCAGGTAATCGACCTGACCTTAATGATATTTACAGCGAGCTAGCTTCCAGCTAACAAAACTTTTAAGCATCCACTTCTTATTACCGCAACAAAAACATCCCGGTTTCTAAAGCTAAGCTGTTAGTCCGTGTTCCCGTTCACCGACAGCGATGTTAATAATGCGCCTGGCTGCCGTACAACACGTTTCCAGGCTGGTAGTTAGTTACCATGTTGGTTAGCGTTAGCTGTCAGACTGGCCAGCTTCTTGACCTTAGCTTGGCAACACGCTAGCTGGCTAAGCCTGCTACACTCCTCCTAAATCACTTTAATAAACCTAAAACTTCACAATGTTTCGTGTCATCTCGTTTTAAACCCCCCTCCCTTTATTTATTTTTCCTTTCAGCGGCTCTCTATCCCGGACACTAGCGGGAAACACTACCGTTACTTTACGACACGGAGCGCCGTTGAAGTAGCCGTACATGCTAACGCGAGCTAACTGGCTAACATCACGGTTTGACGTTACGCAGTGTCTCCGGTTAACGACACCGGGCTGTCACGGTGACCACATACCTGCAGATCCCCGGGCCGACACCGACTGGACTTCGCGGAGTTCACGGTGGATGTGCTTCAGAGACAGGAGCGGTTCATGGATGTCGGTCCCCGGTGTCCAAACTCATTAACGACGAAAAAAAAACATCCCGGAGGCTAACGTCATTACAGGGAAGCTCACGCAGCCTGTTTTGCTTTTACGCTCCGTTCGCCGGAGTGCGACGCTGTGGCGCCACCTGGCGGCTGGAGCTGGACCCACCTAGACCCCCCGCCTCATCCGCCTCATCCGCCTCCAGCCCCGCCCGCAGGGAAACCTCGGTGATTCACGCCTCCACTAGGAGCAGCAGCAGTAATATATATAGACTTTATTTCAGACACAGGTCCATATCACAATCAATATAAATAGTACAAAAATAAAAAATAAAGTACAAAAAATACAGTAAGAGCAGTGCTGGTGGGTTTCCCTATAGATACAGTTTAGGTAGCACAATGGTTGATGATGAGCAAACAAAATAAGATAAAATAAAATAAATATACAACCTGATTCAAATCACTGGTAGGTATTTAGGGGATGTCATGTTTACTGCAACTGGTCTATCAATTGGTTGATAGGCCAGGTTTTTATGTCTCAGACATGAAATCCTCTATGTCTGAGAAACAATTAAATTCCGTTTTTCTGTTATTACACAGTGTTATAACAATATGTGTTTATAATTCGTAAATTGCAATCTGTTTGACATTGTCATGTAATAATAATGCAACAAGATAACAAAGTAAACGTGGCCAATTAAACTGTTGGTTGTGTAGAACATTTGTTTTATTTTCCATTAAATTCTCAAACCTATGGCAGCCGGTGCATATTCTCATTTGCCCAGGTCATAGTCTACTCACAGCAGCAGTAAAGAGCAGTGCTGGGTTCCCCTAAGATACAGTTTAGGTAGCACAATGGTTGATGATGAGCAAACAAAATAAGATAAAATAAAATAAATATACAACCTGATTCAAATCACTGGTAAAGAGTGAGAGAGGTAGGTACTATAGGGGATGTCAACTTGCCTGCAACTGGTCTATCAATTGGTTGAGAGGCCAGGTTTTTATGACTCAGACATAAAAATCCTCTATGTCTGAGAAACAATTAAATTCCGTTTTTTGTGTTTTTCTGTTATTACACCCTGTTATAACAATATGTGTTTATAATTCATACAATTGCAATCTCTTTGACATTGTCATGTGATAATGCAACAAGATAACAAAGTAAACGTGGCCTATTAAACTGTTGGTTGTGGCTGACAGAGAAGAGCCACAGCAAAGTTATATCATGTCAGAACATTTGTTTTATTTTTTCAAACCTATAGGCAACACTTTTAACGGTGTCAGGGGAGTTCACCCTGAGAGCCATGCAGAAGCTCATGTGGCTGGATGCTGCTGACAGGACTTTCAAAATAAAATGTCCGACGTCTAATAGTAAACACACCAGTTTACATAATGCGTTTAAGCAGCAAACAACCAGTACTCAAGTAAAGTATAGGCGTAGCAAGCGTTACTACTTCTAATATTAAGTCACACCTGTGCGACTCAAGTAAAAAAAGAAAGAAGTAAATACAATGCATCTAGTAAATCATGTAGTAGCCTATCTGCTAGTAGCCGACGTATCCTGCGAGGCACTTGCGATTGGTTTTCATTATTTCCCGAGGGCTTAGGCAACAAAAAGAAAAATAGATAACATTGTCAGTTTTATTCTTCAATTGTGTTCAAGTAAATAAAGTGAATTTACGTTTGAAAGAAACAAATGGAGCTCTTATTTTGAAGTCTGTATTTATTGAATTCCGGTGTGCAGTGTTGACAGCGGCTACGCGTTTGTTTCCACCGTGTCCCGTGTTGACAGCGGCTGGTGTGACACCATGGATAACACACATTCACAATCCACACACACACTTTCGATACTACTGCTGCTCTATAAAAACCCACACACTCACACACACCGACACACTCACACACAGCGAGCTAAGTGCGGAGAAGAAACTTTCTACGTGAAGCATCATGGGCACCATCATCTCACTCGTCTTCTCTCGGTTCACCTCCAAGAGACCCGTCAGGATTTTAATGGGTGAGAGACCTGATTAATCCATTTTTAAGTTGTGGTTTTACAATCAGGCCCATATAAAGTGTCTGAGAAATTAAATGTATTTACTCCAAAACAGGTTACATTTACATTCAAAATTGAAATTTTTTGTCTGATTTTGGCAAAATAAAGCATTGCTTGGAAATATTTTATATAGTATAGCTAGTAAAATGTGATATAAATATCAATACAATCATGAACCTGGGGATAATCCTTCCTCATCTTCTGCAATGGTTTTCATACTGTAGGCCTACTTTCTTTGTGATCATGAAACAGGTGTTAAATTACATTTGTATGTGGTATTTGCTCTTTACAGTAACATAATGAATGCTGTAGAAACCCGTTAAATGTTTGGGAATAGCCTAATGATTTAATTACGGTTATATTTTCCCGTTAGTGTTGTGTCTCTCTGTCTGTGTCTGAAATGTTGTTTAAATAAAGTAACCTGTTGCAACAATACAGTACTATTAATGTTGAATATTGCTGAAACAGTTCATTAATTAGTCTGTGACTACATCAATACATAATCAATATTGCTATTGTCTCTCATGTATGTGTGTGCTGCTGCAGTGGGTCTGGATGCAGCAGGTAAAACCACTCTGCTGTACCGACTGAAGCTGGCCGAGGTCGTCACCACCCTCCCAACCATAGGTCAGTCCACCTGATGTGTTTATTATGTAATATTAAATGTTACAAGTTCATGTTCCATAAAATGAACCGTATGTGTGTGTGCAGGTTTTAACGTGGAGACAGTGGAGTATAGGAACATCAGTTTCACAGTCTGGGATGTTGGTGGTCAGACTATTATCAGACCTCTGTGGAGACATTACTACACTAACACACAGGTAACACAACTACTATTACTATTACTGTTACAGAGTTACTACAACAACAGGACCTGTGCAATGACCTGCTTCTGTGTTTCTCTCTGTCTCTTCAGGGTTTGATATTTGTGGTCGACAGCAACGACCCTGAGAGGATTAAAGAGGCTGCAGATGAGCTGCACAGGATGGTAATGGCTTTTTTAGTGTTTCAACACACTATCACGTGTGCATACACGCACACACAGATACATGTTAAAACCTAGTTATAACAAAACTGATTCAATAATAGCTGTGTTTTGCCATACAAAAAAAATGAAACTTGCATTTTGTCTTTCCCATCACTGTGTTTAGACTGGATTACTAAATGACAATAGAAATGTCTCCTAATGGATCTCAGATTCTCGGGGGCCAGAAAATTAGTAAAACTTACTTAATTGGGCAAATCAACTCTGTGTCCCCAGCACTGATCCACTCCCATATTAAATTACACCTGAGGAGGACATCTCTAATTGGTTCATGTCTAAATATAATGTTCACTCACCTTTGTTGTGTCTGTGTTGCAGTTGGAGGAGGACGAGTTGAGAGATGTCGCCCTTCTGGTTTTTGCCAACAAACAGGATTTGCCCAGAGCCATGTCAGTCAGTGATGTCACTACAGCACTGCGCCTATCAGGGATCTCACAGCCAGTGAGTCACAGATTCATCTCATCTTAATCTGTAACACCATTTTGAACACAGAAACATGAACTGACACAACAACGGGTTTGACAAGAGGTTAACACACCATGACTGTTGTTTTATCCTCACAGTCCGGGTTTAAACCAACTGGCTGATTTAAAGTCTTTGTCCCTCTGTGTGTCCGTGCAGTGGTTTGTCCAGAAGTCCTGCGCCGTCAGTGGTACAGGTCTGGTCGAGGGTCTGGACTGGCTCTCCAACCAGATCCTGCAGCAGTAGGAGCTCTGGATTATTCCTGGTTTCCTGATGACTCTTCTGTGAACTGGGCCGAGACAGGGAAACCCTGTAGATCCCAGCTCTTCTGAAAACACCTTGAAAGGAATCACTAAGACAGGGAGAAATGTCAACGCAACAATGTGAAAGGGGGAAATGTATCTTTAGCTTTATCACCTCAAACTGTTTTTAATCTGCAGTAAAGGGAAAACGCTGTGCCTTGAAAAGATTCTTATACTCTATGTCTACGTTATATTGTCTATATAAATAACATCTACATACTTTAGTCAAAAATGTTTAACTTTAGGAATAATTCAACAGTTCGAAAGATGTTTTGCACTAAACTCAAAAGATATTGACCACTATAAAAGTCAGATACTAAAGTTTACATTTAAAAGTTAATGTTTCAAGTTCCTGTCAGGTTGATGTGGCCTTAATCTGGAGCTGTAATCCAGCTAAAGAACAATGTTCAATCAAATCTGTTGACATTTTTTGTCACATAAGTAGATCTGATGATCCTGTAGGACAGACAGGTATGTTGTTGAGATGGTGAACACATTTTCATTGCACTGATTATCTTCTTCTTTTCATCTGTTTTTGAATTATTGCACTTATAGTTTTTCATATTTGTATATATCATCTGTTATTAGTGATGTTACACTTCTAGGAGGAAATCAACTATGCAACAATCACATTTCCTCATAAAATGCTGTCTATGAATGCAGATTTAATGTTATGTGAGTCACTGCTCTACTGGTTTTGTAATGGAAATTTAAAGTTATATAGGCCTACAGTATACTGTTCATTTAAATTATCTGCTTACAGTAGGTGTTTCTCTTATTCTCACCTTTGTGTTGTTTGTCACATGTACTGTGAGTCTGTATTATTTATTATTTATCATGTGTGTCATATATTAAAATTGGTATGGTCAGTTTGTGTGTTGTCATTTAAAACTCCAGTAGCAGCCTGTCGTTGTCTTAGGAAATATGAAAACAAATTGTGACAAAATGTGGAAAAAATGGAAATCCCCATTGACTCAGCATATCAGCAACAGTACTGAGTCCACGCTGTGATATTGGCTAATTCATGAGTGAACACAACAGGATTTAGAGTTTCCCATTGTTGTGGTATTTTTCATCATAAATGACATGAAAGTTTGTAATAGGTTAATGCTGAAAGACAATATTATGCTACTATAAAAAAAGACATATACTCATTATGTATCTATTAGTTTAAGATTTAATGTTGATCATCTTAAATGATCACAAATGATTATATAATGTTTTGTTCTGTATATCTAATTGAAAGGAGTATGTTTTGTGACTTAAAGATCAGCCAACTGTTTATGTGCAGCCAGAGAGAGAGAGGGGTAGATCAGAGGTCAACTAGCAAGCAGGTTCACATTATTATGCAGGGTCTGTGAAGGCGGTTGCCATCGCCTTTTCCACGTCTCCCATCTGATAGAGTTATGGCAGTGGGGATGGGGACGAGGGGAATTGGGACCCTCAGAGAACAGTCTGGTGAATCGACTTGGGAATAGACCTAGGCCTATATAAGCCTTCAACTTTTGGTAAGGAGTCAGTCACTTAACTACTCCTAGATGTATGTCTTGGGGTGTGCTTTGCATGCAGCCTGATACTTTGTTACTTTTCTTTTCAAACTTTGTATCTGTAAGTGGCTCGGGTTGAACTTTGTTTGCTTTCTGGTTAAAGGAAATAAAAGACAACTCTATGTCGGATCCATCCTTTCCAGCGAGTTATTTTGAGTCCAGAATTTATTTTTGGGGTGAGATGTAAGATTAGTTATTTAGCCCATTTTTCTGATCTTCATCACCATGACCAGATGTTGACCTCTGACCCTGCATGTCGATGCCTTTAAGATAGTTCAACTCATCAGAAATGAAGGTGCAGCTCTAGATTTTTAGAAACCCTTAATTAACACACAATATCATTTTGAAGTATGACATAATAACAAAGAAAAAAAGGTAAGATTCAAAGTATATTTTTTATATTGAATTAACAATTTACCAGAGAAATGTTCATAGGTAAAATAATAAATTAGATTTTATACATTTATAATAAAATATTTTTCATATTAAGTTTGTATTATAATTATTATTTGTCTGCATAATATTAACAACTTGTGTAAAATCATTTGAAAAATCAATCATAGTGAGGTTCAGTCTCTGAAAATTACAGATAACTTTTTAAATGTACAAAATATGAGAAACTGCAGCTCTTGGAGCTCCAAGAGTTTTGCTTGATTTGGGAAATAAGCAGGCTGACTCAAGTGGGTGGAGTTAGTGCTTTATTTATCACAGAAAAGCCTTTTTTTTATTTATTAATTATGACACTAGGACATTTATCACTGAAACATATTTACAGTTCAACATCGTCAATCCTGTCGTGTTCTGTCTGTTGTTAAAGTGCAGCTCCATCAACACGAGTCCTTCACCTGGTTACAGCAACAAAATCCTCCCAAAAGTAAACATAACAAAATCATCATTAGTAGTAACTGTTGATTTCCATAAGCGTTAACTTCCCCGCAGCCGACTGAAGAGGTTTTGTCCGTTGAACATGCAAAAGTCTATGATCCTGAAACTACAGATAATCACAGCGAATCACTCTGGATAAAAGGGAAATTAAAGGCCTCAAGAAGTGACTCGGATAAACGTGTTGTGAACACACGGATCCACACTGTGACGTCAGGAGAGACACAACTGGTCGTTGAGCAGAGAAGACGGACCGTCTGTGTCTTTGAAAGAAGCACAATTCTGATGCTTTTACACCTCAGAGTTGAAAACATATCGTTCAGCAGAGAGAAACCCAAAAGCTGAGGCCAGAATTTCTTCTTTTTTTCTTTTAAGAAGCAGGAAATCTCATTTATTTATGTTTTTATTAAACCATCTTGAGAAACAGCATGAGCGAGGAGACCGTTCGATCAGGTTTGTGCTTTAGTCGACTGATCTCCAACGTTTCTGAATCCAAACACGGGAAGAGCGAAGCATCTGGCAACTGGTAATCGGTATATTTTTCTTATTAATGAGCTTTTCTTTCATGCAGTTATTAATTTTGTTAGAGACAGAAGTTGCAGAGAAATCAGCTTAAATTCCGACTTTCTTTACCACACGCACTGACAACATGCTAGTAACACACGGTGCAACAAGGTGCATGAACAGCTGAGGACGTTGGGCTGACGCTGGCTAGAATGACACAGCAAAGGAACAAGTGTGACACATAAAATAAAATAAAAAGTTTATATTGGCACAAAGTTGTTTAGTGGCTGGGCGCAGAATATTTTCAGTTGACCTTTGACCTCTGGGAACTAAATCTTTCATTCATTGCAACTACATTGACAGAATCGTACTACACCATGATGTTTGTATTTTTCAGTATTCACTATTGAAATTCATTTGGATTGTAACTGTTAAGTGCGTCACTTTCCTAACTTTCTGCATGACATATCTAATATCTGGTCCCGCTGAAAGCTCTGGGATCTTTTGTAGGATTCATAATTAAGCTCTATATGTTTTTTGTTTTTTTTTCCATGAGAGTGGACCACTTATTTTGTTTAAGGGTTAATTATCATACTTATATTGACACCCCAAACTAGCATCCACTTGCAGTCATCTGTCAGCTGTTCTATATTTTAACCATGATGATGATTCCTACATTTGTGTGCCAAACTTGTGATTTTTTGACACTTTTCCAAAGCACGGGTCCTGTTCTGTCGTGTTGTGTATATCAGAGACACTAATCTGAGTTGGGGTTTAGTTAACCAAAAAATATTCTTTTCAACCACATTTAGCATCATATGAACTAAGTTATCTGGAGACTTGTTGATGTTTCAGATTTCTGAATCCGTTCTTCTTCCCCCGCCACAGACAGTAGCTTTCCTTAGTTTGAGGTTCTTTTTTTTTTTTTTTTTTTAAGATCACCCATTTGATTATTGGAAACATCTGAATATTACAAACCAAAAATACCAACCATAATTTCTTACAGCAAACCAACAAACTCCCATAATATTTAAGTCGCTCAAGATCTGGAAATGAACAAATTCTCACCGTTGAGAATTTGAAACCACAAGATCTTAAGTGTTTCCTTGTTATTACTATCATTGATAATTATTATTAAAATAGTTCCAAATTAATTTGCTAACAATCCCTTAACTGATAAATCATCTAATCGTTGTAGCTTTACAATGATGATGACTCTGTAAGTCATTTTTTTATCCTGTGGTGAATAAAAACCAGAGATAAGATGAGATACTTCAGTCCAACAGGATGTAAGAAAAGAAGAAGCAGATGAACAAATCACAACAGTAAGTCTTCAAAATAAGACTCTTTCTCTCTCTCCATTTTTGTTTCAGAGCATGTCTAGTCACATGTTTCCTCTCCTGTGGCCCTTTGGGATCTCTGACACGGTCCAAATCTGCATTCTGTGATTCCTTAGACGTCCCCTGGTTCATTAGTCCTCACGTGTTGTTCTGCTTTAAATCCTGTCGATATTCGTAGCTCTTTTTTTTTTAATAAAATAAACATATATAAAACAGAAACTTACAGGTTGATCTAGATTTTTTGTCTTTTTCTCGATAGCGGAGCCCGTAAAAAAAAGCAGCATTTTTAAACACAGATAAAACACAAGTCTGCGATGAGACCTTTCCTCCTCCTCGTATACTGAGGGTGTGTTTAGTTTCTCCTCCGTTTTCAGAGTGACCGGTTCCACCACCAACTTCAAACAGAGTCCGGCAGAGAGGGTGCGCATGTTTTCCAGCCCCGGGCAGCCCAGGTGGGCAGGTGGTGTCCCCCTCCTCTGATTCCTGAGCTACTGCAGCTGGGAGCTGCGTGGGAGGTAAAACATGCATCCCCCTGCGTGTTGTTAGGCTTCAGACTCGCCTTTCTTCTTCCCCTCATCCCCAGCGTCGCTGTCCTCTGACTGGCTGTTGCTAAGCACTAGGAACTGTCCATCAGCAGTGGGTGGGTTGGCGGGACGACTAGAAGCTGCGATCAAACGGCTCTGCTCCTCCAGATCCTGAGAGACAAAAGAGATGTTATGGTGAACACTCAATGATAAATGAAGTTATTGCCCATTCTGTCTTTATTGCACTTTAATTTTTGTAGTTTCAGACTTGTATCAGTTTAACAAGTCCTAACAAAGTGTAATCAAATTCCTCTCTCCTCCTGAAGTGGTCCACACCTCTGACAGGTTGGAGAACATTTGTAGGCCCCACCCACATGTTATTACTGTATGTGCCGCTGACAGCCAGAGACAGAGACATGCTGTTTTCAGGTTGTCCATCCGTCCTATACACATGGACATTATATCTCATTTATTTATCTTTATATTTGTTTCTCTCATCTATGACAGAAAATGCTCATATTTCAAGGCCAATTCTTGTGCCATATAAAGATATGAATCTTTATGACCCTCTCCTGTTAGTACTGATCTAACGGTGCACTGGATGTATGATCAATAAAACGTTTCTAAAATAAAGGTCAAGGCTGTGATGACCTCATATCTATATATCAGCCAAGATGTCACACTATAATTAACTAGTCTGAGTGGCTGAGGCAGACAAATGGAGGTGATGATTTCTAGTTTTTTGTTGTATTTTTTTTTTTTTAGATGTTTTGGCCTTTTGTCCAAATGGAAACTCTTAGGTTTGAGTCATGTTTCAGGGTTACAGGTTAAAGGACACCTTCTCTATCTGTCTCTGTTTGCTGAGTTCCTCCTGCTGCTTCTCTTTGGCCTTGTCCTGCTCCTTCCTCTTCTCCACCGCCTGACGGTCCTGCACAGAACAAACAGAAACAACAAACACCTGAAGAAACCATTACCACCGCTTCGTTATCGTGGTGTTTCGGTCGAGTCTCACCATCTCAGAGTGGAAGGCTATCTGCTTGGCCAGACCGATACTGTCACAGATCTGCAACACAGGATGGAGACACGCGGGTCAGTGAGACGGGTCAGGGACAGACAGAGTGTTGGACAGTGAGACAAACACAAGAGCAGAACCTTCTCTCCATCGTTGTTGGACTCGAAGATGTAACAGACGGCTCGGCTGTCGCTCCGCGCAGTCACTGACTGCAAAACGAAACCAAACAGCCTCTTGTTGTCCTGATGGGACGAACACTGGACCACGCTGGACAGAGGGAACTGCAGCAGGTGAGAAGAGGGGGAGGACAAAGGAGGGAAGAGGGGGCAATAAATTAGGACAAGAAGACACTCACAAACCACTAGAAACATGTCTGAAACCACAACAAGGATCTGGTGTCATGAGAAACACCATCTTACCCTGAGACGAGTGACCTGTGTCTGAGGGTCAATAAGCCTGAAAAGAAAAGTACACACATTAAACTCTAAGACCAAACAGTATTATTCTGAATTGGAGCTGTTAGTTAATTAAAACATTCAACTGCTATTAATCACATGACTGGCCATGGTTAATCAATTTTTTATTTACATTTAAAATGATCAAGGAATATTGAATAATGAACAAAATATGCTGCAACATTATGATACATGAACCAAATCAATGACTATGAATATTGTTCAGGAACCCCTTAGAGGTTTCACTGCTTTTTGGAATAAAAAATAACAGCATGGCTGCTCCATCTGAGTGGTAACTGTTAGCAGACACTTTAGCTTGAGGCTGCAGCTGATTCATTTCCAGCAAAGTGAATCAAACTATGACTCGGGTCAAAGGTTAGTTTAACAATTCGCTGAGCGAACCCCCTCCCCAGAGGAGGAAGCATTAGATTTTCATGACCTTTCCGGTTTCTTGTACATGAAACTGATGCAATGGACACTTTGATCTCTAGAGGCTGCTACTGCTGCTGAACGCTCCTTCCACACTGAACATACGATGGCTCTTACTTGAGGCAGTCACAGGTGACCAGCAGGTGTGACTCGGTCATCCTGAAGATGTTGTGGATGGCTCTGGCGGCCAGGATCTGTCTCATGGTCTCAGAGATGACGTCTGCTGACTCGGAGCTCCTCACCTCCATCGAGCCAAGGAAGCGAACGATGAAGAGCTGGTGGAGGATCGAGTCTGAAGACACACAACAAAAATAAAACACTCAAGATATTGTCTGTTTACGTCTCCACTCGGGGAGATTCAGTCAAGATTATAATAATCTTAATGAAACAAATACTTTAAAAGGGTTCTTCCATTTAAAAAATTAATATAATAAATCCGATGTTAAATATGAAATAATGGGAAATATATAAACAGTGGATATACAGTATATCCATCTGCATGGGATTTAGTAAGGATCCAAACTCTGAAGAGAAACATGCAGTTACACACTGGAGTAAAATAACCCAGTTTAGTCTGAGACAGTCCTGATGTTCAGGGGTGAGGCTGTGCACTGATTTTTACTTAACCAGTAGCTCTAAAAAACAACCAGCAGTCCTCGGCCTTTACGTGTTCACTGTGGTTTAGTGCATCACACTGAGGAGAAGACAATGCTGGACTCAAATACTGACTTGGACTTTCTGTTGAACACAACAATGACACATTTGGAAGCAGATACATCAACCCAACAGGTTATTGAGAAAAACAAGACAAACACGCTGTACCTTCACTGTCTTCTGTAGTGCCATCTCCTGTCTCTCCAAACGGATTACTCCTCCTGTACAACACACACACATACACAAGATGGCAGTTCATGCTTCAGCTGCTTTGAAGATCTATTTTTGTATTGATCCGAATATTATCATTGCTATCATTAAAGCATCACACACACACACTCATACACACCGACCTGCCAGACTGTGCTGCCGACTTGTTCTGTCCTGCGATTTCCTCGCTGACAGGGGAAATGATGTCAAACTGGATTGGGGTTTCTGGGGCAACCAGCGCGTCCAATGAGAGCACAGAAATAGCCGGCGAAGGCTCGGACCCCACAGAGCTGATACTGCTTGTTCGCCCCGTACGCCCTTTACTAAAATAAGGATAAAGAGAGAAAGACAGAAAGAGATACTCTATCAACGTATCAATGGAGGTCTTGTCCAGTTTAAAATCTTCATCTTCATTAAAACTGGCGGCTGATTGGTTATGAGGTCATCGATGACACCTCTTCAGTGTCTGTAATACCTGCCAGGTCTCATGCTCTCGTGTCTCTGCTGGAAGGACGGTGATGGCGTCACAGCTTCGATAGCTGATTGGTTCACTCTGGCTGCCAGCTCCTGCCAATAGGAAGACGGCACCGTCAGCTCTACTAGCCAATGGGCAAACAATGTGAAAGCATCTATCTAAAAGGTTTTTTATTCCCTGTCACCTTTACTGTCGACTTCCTAAACGAAGACAATAGTAAAAATGGTCTCGCTGTTTACATCAGGAACGTCTACTCTGTGTTTGTTAAGGTAGACAGTGTTAGCAACAGAGTGAGAGAGGCAATTTAAATAAGTTCACCTGCATGTGTCATCAGCATGTCACATTATCATTATAGTTATGTTGTGGTGATTTAAGTTATAGATTAGGTTATTTGACCTGGGGTTAATGCATGGACATGTTATTTATGTCTTAAATTCATTACTTTTCAATATTACAATACTTCTGTCTAGTGACTATTGTACACCTGCTGCATGAAGAATCATAGTCCTAGTATGAACATTAAAATAGTATCTGTTCAGAAAAGCAATTCCAAAAAATGGCTTAATCCAGACACCCCATTTATAGAGGACTGGTTTGATTTTACCTGTGAAATCTTTATAATGGAAAGAATCACATCAAGAAGGATTGGAAAATATAAAATGTCCTGAAACTCCATTCTTTCATATAATTGAGTTAATTTAATTCTTTTGTCTGCTATGATTATTTTGTTACATTTTTTTTAAATCTTGATTAAACATAACCTGTTTTTTTTTTGTTCTGTTAATTGTTATAACTGCATTGTAAAAGAGAAAGGGATTTAATTATGGAGATTATGTGCACTGTTGCCATCATGTGTTTCCAAATAAAGGTAAAAATGTAAAAATTAAAAATAGTGTCCATGTGTTTAGCATCATCACCCCATCCATCCCAACCTATTCAAAACTGCCTTAATCTCAGAGCTGATCTATTCACAGATGCAAATAGTAACATGTTAAAATGGACAGAACACAAACATTAAAACTGAGAATGAGTGAAATCAGGAGGAAAGACAGATCTAAATGGCTGGACTAATAGCTTGACTTATGCCTCTTGAGATCTGAAACCAGGATGGACTACACCTGAAAACATCTGCTAAAGTTTTCTCTTTCACCGGTGACATGACAGCTGAGGAGTGAACAACGACACAGACCTCTGCGTTCTCACTCAGGTAGATCCTCTTGGAGATGTTGTTGATGGTGGAGATCCACTGGTGGAAGAAGCAGCAGAACGACGGTGTGAGAAAACACACAACTCACAGTCAGTGACGGTCACTGTGACAGAAAAACTCTTTACCTCCTCGCAGTCCTTCCTGCTCTCCGCCTGCAGCGTCACCACTCTGACAGAGGAGGAGAAACAGCGTCATTAACCCTGAAAACATCCGAGCGGCGAGAACAGAGAGGAGTCACAGTGTCGTCATGACGGAGGGAAGTAAAGAACGGGGGATCTCTCACTTCTTGCCATCGAAGGAAGTGACCTGGAAGCAGAAGCGGCGGTCGTCACTGTCGACCGCCATGACGGAGCAGTTGTCGAGGTCTGTGACCAGCCCGCCCGCCACCTCGCCACGGCCCTGCTGCATCAGGTTACCGCCCTGCGTGAAGAAGTACTGACGCTCCCAGGATGTTGACACCAGACCCGTCTTACTGAGAGACAGACAGAGGACAGAGGGCTACTTATCCACCTGGCAGCTAATGTAGTGGCATCACAATTAAAATTTTATTCATATTTATAAGGATAGTTCAACATTTTGACGAAACAACTCCATGTGACCTGCACATTCACCACGCTATAAAGTAATCATCTATAATTAAGTAACATTACAACACACGAAGCAAATACTTGGTACTACTTGCGCTTTTGAAATCACTACGCCCAGTAGCCGTGTCTGTCCGTCTTGTAATGTTACATTATTATTTCATAGCGTGGTGAATGTGCAGGTCACAACTTGTCCACGAGAGCGTTTTGGAGTTGTTGGGTTGTGTATTTGGGTCCTGTACCATTCACCTCCATTGTGTTAACTGAGTAGCTCGTGTCTCTGCCCCGCAAATCTCAAAACAACATGCACCTGTAATTAAAGGTAATTAACCGTATACAATTTACCGTATATAGGGATCACGGCAATAGGCAAATTTGCCAAAATGTTGAACTATCCCTTTAAGGTTTGTTTTTTTTTTAGTTGGGGTCTTTTTTATATGCTTTTTGTTGATTTTTATCATTAATGACAGTAGATGAGGTTAACAGCTGAGATCCAGAAACATCACTGAAAAGCGACAAGATCAGATAACAAGACAGGTTGGAAACAAGCAAACAGTTTCTGAATGAAAGTTCTTAAGTGTGTGTGTGTGTTTGTGTGTCTTACTTGCGGATGTACAGGTAGCCCTGTTTCCTGGTGAGGTTACGACAGACAGGTGAGTGGGCGGGGTCGGGGTCACACGGCGCATACAGCGAGTCACACGACCTCTCCATCTGCTGAATGGTCTGCTGCATCTGCCCCACCTCCTCCTCCATCTCGCGACGGACACTAAACACACAAACACTAAATTCATATTTGCTGCCCACTGCTCATGGATTTACTGCGTTTAAGACTTTGAATGTAGAACAGACCGACAGAAGAAATGCAGCCTCTTTTTTTCCAGCGAAGATGCGTGTGCATCTTAGGGTTCTTACTTTTGGACGCTGGTGCCGATGGTTCCCAGGAAATCCTCCCACTGCTGGGTGAGATTTTCTGACCCCAGCTTGAAGAAACTGATCTGCACAGACGGACATAACAACACGGACATAACATAAAGTGTACGGTCTGTCATTTCAGTCTTTGACTCTGATTGGTTACTAGCAGCAGCAGTTGTGTGTGTACCTGGGCCTGCATGTAACCCAGCAGTGGCTCCAGCAGAGCTGTTTTCTTCTTGTACTGTAGAGTGTTCAGTGAGCAGAAGTAGTGCATCATGGTCTGGTGCTGTTTCTTGCGGGAGGTGTAGACGTCCTCCACAGCTTCAGCCCGCACCTACAGCACACAAGATTCAACTCAGTAACGAGATTTAAGAAAACATCGTCTTGACAAAGATGCAGCAGGCGGCTGGGAATCCTGAAAACTGCTGTGAATATGTAGCCGTGCTTTGAAAGCACCGCCTGTCATAGCTGCATCCCTTCACAACACAATCAACTGCACAATGCTTCACTGAGACGAGATGCCTCTCATAGAGGTTAATCCTGATACAGGATTAATGAAAAAAGAAACTGAAATGGCTGCCTGGAAAGAAATCAATATGATCAGTCGAAGAAATTGAAGAGCGTATTAAACAATGAAAATGTCCAATTAGACAATAATGATTTAAAAAACTTAAACCAGACTGGAAAATGCAGAGGTTGAGTCCATATTTAATTGTTTTCGCAGGAGTTTCCTTATGCAATTGGGTTCCAGTTATTTAAAAAAACAAAACAGCTCAGCCTCATTTCTACTTATTTTAATCTAAGACATAAAAAAGAGTTTTATTGTGAATTCTTTGTGGACAGGTAACTGAAAGTGTTACATTATTGTTGTCCAACCATAACAGAAAGGATACTTGACTTGAAAGCATCACCCAGGAGTTTAGTATCAAACTCTGAAAAGCACTGAATAATGAACCTGTTTGAGGGGCGTCCTGTCACTCATGTGGTTACCTTGTCGTTGTCCCTCCTCTTGGACAGGCGGCTGTATCGGTTAATGGCTGTGTCATGATCTGCAGACAAACAGGTGCTACTTTTTAAGTAATTCAACTTTTTTTTATATATACATTTCTTTTTCAGCAGGAACAGAAGTTAAAGGGGGGAGGATGATTGGGAACTTGGGTAGCATTTTGTTAAAAACATTTTTAAAAAAATCATAAACTTAACTTACCATCGCTGGATATCTGGAAGACTTCTTTGAGAGTGAGGATCTCTGGTGTGAGAAAAAAACACAAGGTAGAAAGCAGTGGATATGTTTATGGCTTGTTCTGTTTATGTGGACTCCACTCACTGGTACATGTTTACTTTCTGTCTGGGTCGAGTGCTCTTCAGTTCTACTAAAGGAAAGTTTGAATGTTTAAGACAACTGTGTGGTTGCAGTCTGCAAATTCCTGCAGTTTAGTCCAGACATCCTTTGGAAAACCATGCAGCACTACACCTTCAACCATCACAACTGAGTGAAATGAAAATACTTTTGACCATGCAGTGAGTGTCTTTTTGTGCGTTTCCTACCCTTTAGATCTCTTTCTTTAAACTGAGTGATGGGAAACATCATGGCATCTGCAAGTTGGGTGGACAGGACAGCGTGACAGGAGCTCAACTAGAAAAAGAAAAGACAAATCAGTGGAACGACAGTTTGAAGGTGAACAGTGTTTATTTCTCTCCATCTTACAGATAACAACAGTAAATCCTGGGGTCATATCAGGTCATTTCTGTTTGTGCAGCAGCACATCCAAAAGGACAGAACAAAGATAACATCTTGGTGCGTTTGTTTTCTCTCACCTCATCAATGACTTTTGCAAACTGCTGCAGAGTGGAGCTCATCACCTCATCATCGCCCCCTAGGGGAAAACGCTGCAGAAAACAGCACGGAGGAATGGAGTATTAGGAAAATGCATCAAACACACAGTATATGAAAATTTCCTCATCATCATCAAACAAAATGCTGGACAAAGGTTGAGCTGTACATGTTTCTAATTGAAATGGTCATTGCATATTTATAAAACTCAAGATGCCTTGTTTCAGACTCAAGCAATGGGCAGGTAGCTGGCATGATAAGGTTGACAGCCAGTATTAAAAATGTGGGGCGAGTGTTATAAAACTGTAAATAACATTATGTGGCGTCTCAAGTGTTAGGGCTGGTGAAGAAAGTGTCCCACCTGTTTGTCATACTCTTTCAGCAGCCTGGAGGTCAGGTGTGTTGCAGCGCTGAGCTCATTCTGAAAAAAAAAGACACATATTCAATCAGAAGCCATGTATTACTGTTACTGTGCGTTCCAGCCTGTACCTGCAATGCCGGTGGCACTGGATGTGTGAAGCATCATACCTGTGCATCATAAATCCTATGCATGGCCTGATAGAGCTGTGTGCAGTAGTTGGAGATGGCTGCAGTGTCCTCCTCAAACACTCCCAGTAGAGAGCGCGTCTGCGTTCAAAACACACAAAGGATCAATAAAAGTGTTTATCATTTAGTGCATCCACAAGGCTTTGCAAGTTATGGCTCCAAACGGTCTTTTGTGTAGCTGCCAAAAACCAAACCCATATTTATCTATGTAAATCCACACCTGGCAACTGGCCCCTCAGTACAGTCCTCTTATCAAGGTGTGACTCAACGTTCTTGCCTTTAGCAAGCTCATCTGCCACAGTAACTCTCAACTGTCATTTTGAGACAACATTTAAATAAAGTTGTATGTAAAAGTCATACAACAACTATGAATTGTGGTGTATTACTCACTAATCCAAGGATTTGTTATAATTACACAGGTGTTACACTATGAATGGAGCACATATAAAGACAAATCAGTGTAGATAAATCCCCTGTTATACAATTATTTATGATATTGATTATGATCTCAATGAATCGCCCTTTTGAAATGTAAGACTGTTGTAAAAATAACTTGTTATAAACCCCCACAATCCTAAATTACTTCCTTTTTTTGTTTTGAGAGTCCAAACCCACACATGTTCAGTTTACTTTATCTTATATAGGAAAGGAAAAGCAGAAAATTCTCACAATGGAGTGCTTCACACTTTTACTCGAAAAAACTAAACAAAAAACAAAATATTTAATAACTTATTTAGATAATTGTTCAATAATTTCCTGTAGATGCAGGGAGGGCCCATGCAGGAGCCTGATTTTCCTGGGCCAATAAATCGATTAGTGAAATTAAACGATCCAAACATCCTGCGGTGGGTTCATTTGACTGAACCTGTCAGGTGTCTGCTGTCCGTTCAGGGACGTCACAGCAGGTGATTTGCACTAACTGTGGTATGTTGATCTCATCTGGAGCCGCTTACTTCTTCTTAATGTGCCCTACTAACTATAGCAAAACAACGGCAGAGTGACACTACTGCTGGGCCGAGAAATACACAGTTACCCCTTGAAAGAAGGGGGGCTGTTATCTCAGATGCTAAGGAAGTAGCTAGCTGCCCATTTAACTAGTTCATGTCAGTGCAGAGCTAAGTTACCCTGCACGGTGCTTGACATTTTGACGTTTTAACTGGCACCTCCCCCAGCTGAGGTTATTTTAACACCGATACACAGCCGGTGTTTCCTATTCAACCCGTCGACCTGACAGCTTTGGTCAGCCGGCCCGTTAGCAGCATCTCTTCAGTGGCTGCTGGCAAACACTGAGCCTACAAAGACAGTTAGCCTAGCCGGATAAGTAGCTAACGTTAGCGAGCGAGCTAGCTGGTGCCTCCGAGGAGGAGACGCGTTACCTGCGGACTGTCCTCCAGCGTCTCCTCTATCGGCAGCTTCTCTATACCGGGCATGACGGCGGCAGGTGCGTTGGAAATCTGTGCCAATCGACGAACAAAACAGTCCACAAATCGACTACTCCCACTCAAGATTTCTTGGCTACACAAAATTCACAACAGCCCAAAACACATCCACCCAGTTCCGAGTGTCCCGCCCCCCCAAGTGGATTCTGATTGGATAGGAAACAACTTCCATGAATCTGATTGGTTCTTTGTTTAAAGGGGAAAAGGCGCCATTTTGGCTCTCTCCGGGATCGCCCTTTCACTATTTTCGTGAATAATTCAGAGCCATAATGGCGGCTTGGCAGCTGAGTTGAGAAAAACTCTATCTTTAGCTTGTATTTATTACTTTACTGTTGTCATCGGTTCAAAATGTTTTTAGAGTTATAGAGAGATTAGAGACTATCATATGCTCTGTATGTAGGTTACTTTCTTTAGCTAGATTTTATTTTCATATTCATTATTCAGACTTTGAACCATTTTGTTAATTTTTAGATTAATAAACTTTATAGCCTGGGGGACTGTGTAAAGTCAAGCAGTCCACTGAAAGGAAAAAAAAATGTACAAAAATCAACAAAATAAATAACAATGTGTTCATGTAAATAGTTTTGAAGACTTTACATGTTTATGTATTTCTAAAGCTGGTGTGGTTGGTAGGCTACAATCCTCCAAATTTATTAAACCGTAGCCTATTCTTTCCTGCCACCTGTATCACAAAGAGAATTTTGTGCAAGTAAGTAGCCTAGTATAGTAAATTGTGTAAGCTAATTCTCTGTACTGAAATGCTATATTTAATTCAGACAGAAAAACATGCAGTTTTTTTTTTTCATTTTGCAAATTATAATCTGTTTTTTAAAGAACCAATATCATATGTTGGTAACATACATTAAGGTTAATGTATACATATTAAATACAATATACATTACAAACATGAAATATATAGCCTATTACGGTATATATTATATCTGTATCATATTTGTACAGTCATAATGTATGATGGAAATATAAAGGAACAATAAAAAACACTTCTTTTAATATGCAAATTATATAAATTTGTTTATTTAAAAAGTTATATTTAATGTCAATCCTATGCCATTATGGAATACAATACGTGTCAGGACTGGGCTTCCTGCACAGTGAGGGTTGTCAGGGGACCACGAGAGAATAATTTCTCTGCCACACTGTGGAGTCCATGCAGCACACAACAGCTCAGCCCATTGCGGTACTGCTCAATTTTAGCAACATTGTGCCACAAACAGGTGTCTGCACTGTAGCGCTCCACAGTTGGCAGAGTGGAGCTATTGTGTCCTCCAACCACAAAGACCTGGTTGTTCACCACTCCAATGCCAAAGAAGCTGCGGGGGGTCTTCAAGGATGCCATGTCGCTCCAACTGTTGGTTGTGGGGTTGTAGGCCTCAACACTGCGCTTGTGGTAGGAACCATCAGTGGTGCCACCAACCTAGGAGAGAGGTAAACCATACCGAGACTATAGGAAACCCTGAGCTTTTTAATTTTTGTCTCCAAATCTGATAGATCATTCCTGAAGGCCTGCCACCGAAGCGCATGAGCAATCTTGATCAAGCCATTTTAATGTTTTAAAACCAAACTTTTGAGCAACATATTAAATCTACACTTACTGCAAAGATCTTGTCTTTGAAGGCAACCACCCCCAGGCCATTTCGGCAGGTCCTCATGGGTGCAATAAATGTCCACACATTGGTGTCTGGGTTGAAACATTCAGCCGAGGAAAGAATACAAGACCCATCGTAACCCCCACAGTATGTGCACCTACACAGAGAAGATAGCTGAAGTAATGATCACCGGTCACTGATTGGTTCGGGCATAGAGAAAGGAAATTGGCCAATATGAGCAAGATGCCAGGCTGAATAATCACGTGAAAATAACCTTTCTATTTTGTATTATAATCATGGTGGTTTGTGGTTGAATTAACACCATTCCCCTATCAGAGATTTCTTATTTAAGTTGTCTCTGTTTCACACACCTTGCCATTTAGAGTTGCAGCACTGGCCCCACTCCTTCTATGATGCATGTTTGTTGTCATGATCCACTTGTTAGTCTCAGGCTTGTAGAACTCGACTGTGTCAAGGTAAGTGTCTCCACAGAAGCCTCCCATGGCATAAATGCAGCCATTTTGCACAGCAACGCTGACATGGCAGCGGCTCATGGGTGCCACCTGGTCCCATGTGTAGGTGATTAAGTTGAACCTTTGCACAGTGTTCAAGTAAGTTATATAGTCACAGCCGCCAATTAAGTAGACACAAAGCTGTTGAGAACAGCAGCACCCTGGTGAGCTCGAGAAATTTTAGCGTTCACAGTGACCCAGCTGTCGGTTTGGACATCGTATGCATCAAGGTTGGTTGAGACATTGTGGAAGTCATTCCCTCCAATGACCAATAAAATGTCAGTGGGTAGGCGTGGGCGAGTGAACATGTTTCTGTAAAAAGACTTTGAGTCTCCATTGGTCTACATATAGTACACATAGTAGGCTACATGCCTTGATTACTTCTTTGAGGATGGGTTTAGACTCATTGCTGTTCTTTACCAGAGCATTGTCAACCACAGTGTGTTGGAGGTAGGAGGGGGTCATCAAGCCTAGCCGCATCTAAAGAGATATAAGAAGGCAGCAGTAAGAGACTGTCTTTAAAATCTTGAATTGAATTGAATTGAAATTTGTTTATTTCGGTCATACAACACCAACATCAAAATCAACCATTCTGTGTGAACAGTTTAGCCAACACATATTATACACAATTGCAACCACACACACACACAGACACACACAAAAAGAAAATATCATACAGTGACCGAAAAGGGAATAGGCTGAAGCCCAAGGCTTATATTTGCCTATCCTTTACACTCTATGAAATTAAATTACCTAGAATGTCAGCAGTCCAAAATAATAAGATGAAAGTAATCATATTATAGCTAATGATAATATTTTATAATTTTTCGTTATTTTACATTTCAAGGCTTTCTTAAAATTCAACAAAGAACTACATGTCTTCAACTCATCACTGAGCATATCTTATGTCAGTGTGCTCCTTCACTGGATCAAATTTCATGTGTGCTCATGTTACACCAATCCAAAAACAGACATAAAAGAGATTAAAAGAACCACAAGTTCTTCCTGACCAGAACAACTACAGGATCTCCGATTAACAGACAAAATGTGAACATATACACATGTGTGTATATCATCATCTAATCATAGATAGATGATCAGTCTTTTGAAACTGTAATCAAGTCTGATCAAGAAATGCATCTACGGGGCGGTGCGTGGCACAGTGGTTAAAAAGCGGCCGCTCCATGTAGAGGCTGCAGTCCTCAACGCAGGCGTCCCCGGTTCGAATCCCGCGTCGGGCAGACGTTTCCTGCATGTCATTCCCCCTCTCTCTGCCTCCCCCATTCCTGTCTCTCTCACTGTGCTATCCAATAAAGGCAAAAAAGCCAAAAAAATATATTAAAAAAAAAGAAATGCATCTACATCTACTTTTCTGTCTGTATGGGTAGCCTGTCTTAACCATTACAGTGGCTACAAAACAAATTAGAGAGAGTAACCTCTTGCCACATTCAGTCAATTACGTTTTTAGTGTCACAGCCACATTTGAGATGATCACTTTGGATGATAGTAATCAGCTCCTGCACAGAGAGCTCAGGTAGTTCCTCTGAGACACTACGTATCTCCTCAAAGTTGTGCAGGATGTAGGAAAACACCTTGTCCCTCAGCTCATGGCAGTTGTAGAAGCCCACTAGACTCCACATCAAAAGGCAGTTCACCGGGCTGAGAATGTTCTCCAGGAAAACACAGCAGGCCTGAATCATGCCTGGCACCATCGACTGGTCAGCAGCTGCCAAAGCCTCCACCACATTATCCCCTGTCAGGTGAACAGAGTGGGTGTAGGCATAATTGATGACAAGGTCCATCATCTCAGATGACACCCCAGGGATCGTGTAGATCTGCTTCTCTGAGCTACTCCAGGTACCAGTGAAGAGAGTGCTTTCAATACGTTATCAAATCCAAACTTCAGGCTGCAGATTTGTTTATAGCCATGGCATAGTGCTGGGGATTATATAGTATAAATGTCAGATATGCAGGGTAAATATTCTACTTCTACACACACATAATAATGTCTAAATTGAAAAATATAGACATGATGGGCGAATTGAAATGATCAGATCTGATTCCTTCCTTTTAGCCAACACCAAATTTTACATTTAGTCCAGATGTGAGTGCTGGGAAATATAAGTATTATACTGATGCATCACAAACTTAAACCTACATCTGCTAAAATGTGTTGACAGTAAGATAGTGATTTCCTCTAGTAGTCAGTATTAATAATATTTACATGCCACACAAATTTTCATTACAGGAGGTATTGGTAGTATAGCCAGTCTAGAAGAAATGTTGCAACAAACTTCCTTTACAAAATGCCAAAGTTTTGAAATGTCTTTTATTCTACTGAAGTCTTCACCTGTTTACAGTCTATGCTCCACTAATATAATCTACCCACCTGAAGTAGTGGCTACAGCTACACAGGATGATCTTGTGGGCCCTCAACTCGGTGCCGTCCACCTTGATCACCACATCACACAGTCTTCCATCCTGGCGAAACTCAGTGAAAACCGCAGACGGCAGGAGGATGGAAACAGAATCTTGCCCTTGCTCGTTCATCTTTGATATCGATATAGGTATTTTCAGGTGCTCGTTCCTCTGCAGACAGAAGTGAAGCTTCGGGTTTCTGAACCTGTTAGAACCTTGTGAGCGAATTCTAGAATGTTTCATTGTGACATCACAGAAGCTGAAACTGTCACACAGATGTTTATGTTTCACTGTGAACACTGAAACTTATTTTAGACATTATGAAAGACTGCACTAACAGAAAATGTGGTAATATTGTATAAATTAAGATAAATGTTATGTTCTTTTTTATTCCAATTCATCCACATGTCAAAATTAAAGTGTACATAATGTAGGCTATATAACAATGTACCTCTAATATGTAATATCTAATATGTATAAATGTAAATGTGGAAATGAAGAGCAACAAAGCTAGATTTATAGTATACCGGGTAGTAAATTGAGAAGAAACCAAAACACAGATTTTTATGTTTTTACTTAATATTCGCCACAAGAGGGTGACACAGAGACACTGTGGTGCACTCCTGCAGGGATGGACTGTGTCAGTGACCCAGCTCTTCATGGCTGAAATTGTCATTCAAAAGATGACTGTGTCATCTTCCCTCTGTGTGAAGGACGTATTAGTGTTGCCTCTTGTGTACTTGTATAAATCCTGTCTTCTTTCCTCATCATGTGGAAGAGGAAGCTTATCACTCATAATGTTAGGGCTGGCCCTGCAATGTTGGCGCCCTCAGATTGTAATTATAAACATTAATGACAAACACAATCTTGGTGATTCTTACGTTGTTCTTTCTTCGCCTCCTCTTCTTTACACTGCATATTGTAGATCTGCTGTTGCTGTAATTTGCATATTTGTTTATCTTTTTATTTATTGCATGTGTGTCTTGGAAGACAGATCCCCTTTAGGCTACTTCTCTGATTTCTGGATCTAAGGATGGCGGGTATTGTATGCTGCACTAAATGTGGCTTTAGACCTGTAATTTGGGGTTATAGAAATTAATTTGACTTGACTTGAAAAGTCAAACATTCAATAAACTGAAAAAATAATTTATCATCTTGTTGAAATGCAGTGCAGTCCTTCTGAATTAATTTACTTTTAATTAGACCAATTACCTGAATGATATGTGGTTGAGGCTGTGGGGGCCTACAGGCTCTCGGCCCATTGGCACCGGTTGGTACAATCTGAGGACCGGACACAATGTTCTCTGTTCTCACCTTTGAGATCTAAAACCTTTAACAGGTCCTCACAAGCATAGTGAACACACACACACACACACACACACACACACACACACACACACACACACACACACACACACACACACACACACACACACACACACACACACACACACACACACACACACACACACGCACACCTCCTTCTCCTCTCTCTGGCTCTCAGAGTTGTTCAGACTTGAGGGAGGAATGGCGGCCCCTCGGAGCGTCCTCATCTCTCTCTCCGGGATGTTTCTGGTTTTCTGCTTCTCTTGTGGATCTACGACTTCAGGCAGCAGGAGATCAAACCAGGAGCGATGTGGCTTCAAGGTAAAAAATAAACACCAAGTCAAACTTTGACCGTAGCCTATTGTTTTATGCGACACTGAGCGAAACCTGCCGCTGCTGCGTCGACTCAAGTCTCGAAAAATGTTGAGGTTGAAGATTTTTTTTAAAAGTCGGTTTCGTTTGTTTCTGTTTATGTCATTTCTGTTTAAACTACTAAACTAACAGGTGAAATGCAGTGAGGGTTGAAGTTAAACTTTTCCTCAGACAGCGGCGTCCGGCGTCAGTCACGTTACCTTGCTTACCTGTGTGTCTGCGGAGCTCGAGCTCAGGTTCAGACTGTCTCTCTGCAGGACGAACTCTACTGCGCCCAAATGCAAACTACAGACATTTACCACATCTATTCTGAATCAGTCGAGAGTCCTTTTAAATACGGCTTACATGTAATTTACCGCACAGCTACTTAACTACCTGTGAGGGAAGAGACAGTGAGCCACTAAAGTAAACTTTTTTTTTTAAAGGCGACCAATGTTTTGTATGGTGGCAGAAAACCGAAAGCTCGTGTTTGAGTGATTTATTGGCTTATAGCCTACGTTTAGATTTATCAACGTGTCTCAGCATCAACAAGACATAAAAAACAGTAGAGACAAGATTAAACCTTTGTCTTTAACATCCAACTGCGTCAGCTCCTGTCCTACCTGTCCCGAGTGTGAGGAGCTTTCTAAACGACCTTTAGAAAGGCCTTTTCCTGTGTCTGATATAGGCTATATTTATATATGGTACATACATAAATACATAAGAAATCGAAGAGCAAAATCAGGGGATCAGTGGTTAGAATATAAATACTATAGATGTAAATGAGACAGTTTGTGATGTGGTGATGAATTACATGATTTTAGAGGGTTACAACAAGGCAGAGCTTCCCCCTTATTTCCATGTAAATGTTGGTGTTTAGGTGAATTGCAGGTTGTAAAGCTGATTTCCTGCCTTTTGTGTGTTGCGTTTAAAAACACATTTGATGTGGAAAACAGGAATCTGTGAACTGACCCACCGCCTCCACACTGCTGCTCTGCTTTTGCACTTTGCAACTGCTTTTTTTCTGTGTTTCTGGCCACGGATTACCTACTTTCTGGTGTGTGCTGCTGCCTCCTTTGAGCTCAGAGTATCTGCATTTTTGAAGAATCTTTGCCTAAAAAACAATGTCAGAGATTGCAGTCTGCTGATTATTTTACTAGCCTAGATAAAAATCCCAGTTTCCTATGTCTTGTTTTGTCATAGTTCATAAATTCATGAAAAATTCAGTTCACAAAGATATAAAACACTGATCTGAATCTGAAAGTGGATTTTTTTTTTTTTTTTTTTTTTTTTAAAGAAAGTTTGCTCCAAAATTAACCTTAATGATTAATCTGATATTTTTTTCTGAGGACTGATCAATCTTGAATCTCTAAATATCACACACCAGCTCCAGTGTGGAGACAGGAAGTGTTGATTCACTGCATGATGGGATGTCGTGGGTCACTGTCATGGGTTAATTCCTGGTTGTTCCTATTCACACGGTAATGTTGCACCTTTTATTCCGCACACAGAGACCCAGGTCCACCTCACAGACCAGTTGATGTTGCTGTAGGGTCTCAGGTTGCCACAATAACCACACAGTAATCCTTCAGTCACTATAGCAACCAGTCGTTTCCCCTTTTTAGACCAAAGTGTGGTTTTGAGCTCAGGTGAGGTGTGTGCATTAGAAATTACAACAAGTGGATTAATAACGGACAGAGAGATAGTTTTAAAAAATTATGATTGATCAATCATCAAATTGATTAAGAGTAACTTGACTCCTCTGAATAATGACAGACCAACCTGCGGTCAGTGTTGCAGACATTGCTGACAGTTTTATAGTGTGTGTGTGTGAAGCAGATGTGATCATAAAGCGTGCAAAATAATTTTCTTTTCTTATGTGTGTGATGTGGAGAATGATCTGATGGTGTGTTTGTGTGGGCACTCTACAGGTTTTAATTTTCTTGCGTTGATAGATGACTCCTACCTGCCTTTGATACCGCGCGTGTCTGTCCGTCCGTGTGTGTGTGTGTGTGTGACTGTGTGTGTGTGTGTGTGTGTGTGTGTGTGTGTGATCCTAGTTTCCTCTCTCTGGCTTTGAAGTGTTTTCTACAGGAAGCTTCACACTGTTTACTCTGAAGAAACATTCCTTCCTGCAGCCCCACCCCCCCAAACACACACACGCGCGTGCACACACACACACACACACACACACACACACACACACACACACACACACACACACACACACACACACACACACACACACACACACACACACACACACACACACACCTCCCCCTCTCTCTCCCAGCTTCCCCTCTCCTTTCAGAAACACACACATCAAAGGCAGCTAGATGGGGGTGTGAGGACCTGCTATTCTACAGGTGTGAGGTTATTAGAGCTCTGTGTGTGTGTGTGTGTGTGTGTGTGTGTGTGTGCGCGCGCGCGCGTGTCTTTGTGTTACCCATAAATGCTCTGCTAGTTTTACATGTCTGCATTATGTTTGAAAGCAACCCTTGGGCAGGTATGTTAAAAACAGAGCTTAACTAATTAGTTTAACAACTGATTAGTCCATTGACTAAAAATAAATCTGTTACCATTTTGGTCATCGATTCATCGTCTGTCATTTATGTAAGACTCAATTTTTCTGACCAAAGTGTCCAAGAAAATGTTCGTCGGCATAATTGAAAACAAAAATAATCTCTGCAAGATTGTCTAATGGTTGCATTTACATTGTTGTGGACAGTATGGGCTCCAGTTTTCTTTAAAATACATGAGGCTTCAAGTAGTTATTGTTTTCATTAGGCCTATTGATTTATCTACTCGTCATCCTTCTCTATAAAATGGCGGAAAAATCATTAAAAGACGTCCAGCACAGGCCAAGATGTGGAATTTAGATGTACTGAAGTAATCAACTACTTAAGGGAAACAGTGGACAATGAAAAAGTGAACTGTTCCATTTATTTGACTACTAGTGACAGTCCTCACTGCTGTGACACTGTCTGATTTTGATTTGAGTTTTTTTTGTCAGTGATTTCTCAGTGGTGATATTATGGTGTAAACATTGTCCCTTCTTAAAATTTAATTATTTTATTTGACCATTATTTCCCTTTTTCTTTGTTATGCATAACACCTGTTTTCCTCTGAGAATGTCCTTCACATATTGACTGATCCTATATTAATGCAGCAGAAGCGGAGAACCTGGCATCTCTTACAATCCAAGTTGACCACCAACAGTTTGCTCAGAGATTGGGGAAGTTATGGTAGATGTGGCTGATGTAGCTTTGATCCAATTGCCTGAAGCAGAGATGAGGAGTGAGCTACAGAGCTCTGGTGAACTCACTTCCCTTCAGCTCCACACCCACAGACTTTTTTCATTTTCTGACTTGAGTCCGAACCAACGGCGACTCAAGTCACCTGATCACTTTATCAGACCTCACCCCCGCTCCCACAGGAGCAACAAAAGGCTTTCTACGACTTTTCCACATATGCGGTAGTACTTCCTGAGACGTCAACGTGGAATTCCCCTCTCGTCGTCTACACGGACAAATAATGCGGTGTCTTTAGAAGAGTTGCAGGAATCACTTAAATGCTGAAGATGATGAAGGAAACAGTTCCTGTTTTAGTGGATGTTTCAAGTTAGTGAAGAAGACTGTGGTGATGATGGAGATGATTTAGGTCCGTGTAAAAACCCTCCCTTCCTGGTGAAACACATCTGCTGAAGCCATCACATCTGTCTCCGCGGAGGAGGACGCACCAGGAAATCATTCAGCTTCCTCCGCGTGTTCTTCAACCTCCCCTCATTTTTTAAAAGCAGGTTTCCAGTCTGTAACCATGTCACATATCCCATCATCCTCCAGGGCTCCGGTGTGTTTTTGGCATCAGAGAGCCTCAGAGGGCGTCACGGCTGGGTGGGCGGCCGATGTGAAACACGTGTGTGCTCTGGGTTTCTGGCGACTGAATCAGGCAGGGGATGAAGGATCGATGCTCGACCTTCACCTCCGACATACAACATCTCAGGGAAATATCTCTTCAGTGTTGGTCTCTGAGGAACCAGCTTTGACGCTCAAGTAATCCCTTAAACTATGTCCATCTGAAGCAATGCCAAGGTTTCATTTCGTTAATGAACAGGATGAGTGTTTGGAGACGTTCAGAGGAAACCTCCATGTTTTTTCCTCATCTTTTTTTTAGTTCAACAAGTCCTCCCTTTATAGGTTTGGACATTTCAACCAGGTTGGGTCATCTCAGTCCCAATGGATTCAAACATGAATCCTCGTCAGCGTCCCCATGTTGTGCTGATGGGCAACTTTGGTCTTTGAGTCCTTTAGTCTTCCTTAATCTATGACATATCTGACTGTAATCTTTGTGAATACCTGCAGAAATATGTGAGAAATGGTCACAGAGTACAGACAGAAGACTCTGTCTATGTGCATACGTCAGTTCTTGTACATCTGCTTGAGTTGTTGAGTTTGGCCTCTGTTGGTCAATTAAAAAAAGGCTTTTTGTTGAAAATCATCTTGGGGTTTCTCAAAGCAAGGGAACCAAAAGTTTTTGCATCATATTAAAACTGAAAGCAAGATCAGCAGCCCCCCCCCCCCCCAACCAGATATGGGTGCAGACTCATGATGCCTAATATGCAACAAAATTCATTTCTCATTTTGCATTTTCATTCGTTTTGCTAATGTGAAGGAAAAATGTGATTGCACCAAACACTGTGTTACTGCAGAGATGACCTGGCCTACAGATGTACATGTTTGTACAAGCTTCAACTAAAATCATGACCATTATTTAGAGATCCAATATTATCAGGTCATGTCAGGTCATGTCAGGATAAGTCACAATACAGTACAATATTGTGAGTATTGCAGTAACATGTTGTGATAGAAAGCCATTTATTGCATTTTTGTGACTGAAAATTATGTCCCTGAAGGAAAACATCTGTGTCAACATCTGTTTTATCTAATAGGATAAAGTTCCTGGTCTGTTCATTTCACTGAAATAATTTTTATTCTTTTAAAATGGGATCGTCAAGCAGACAGACTGACCAGTCATAAAATATGCTCTGCTATGTAGAGCCAAAAACTTCAATTTGTATTTACAGTTTATAAAATATGATGATTAATACAACATTACCACACAAGATACCACTATACCATGCTGTATCGATTGAATCGATGAATAATATCTGTTTTTTCTTTCTTTTGTATATCTATAGGCCTGCTTTCACATGTGTACATAAATCACTGTGTCTTCCAACCGTGTGCCTCTCGGGACTATTTTGGCCTGATCACAATCAAGTGATCACGCCTGCGGTAAAAGATAGCTTGGTGTAATTAGCTCAAGATGGATAATAACCCTGAGATTTTGCACCCGGCCCCCTCCCCCACTCCGCCACCCTGGGCACATTCAGTGTGGGAACATTTTGGTTATCCACTAGTCCACACCAGCAACAGTTTCTCCCTCTCCCTGCTTCCAGTCTTGATGCGCAGCCAGGCTAAACCCATCCTCCTGGATGCTGGATTACTGCATGTTCATGGTCTGCTCACCCTTCAGTAGCATTGGGTAACTGCAGGTCCAGGTCACATGATTCTGTCACCTTTTTTTCGCCCGACTGGATCCTCAAACACTGCACATGTACAGTGTCATTTAATGCTTAATGTCACTGTTGGCGTCCTTAAAGGAAGTCAGAGCAGGTCCTGGTGCTCTCTGTCTGAAAAGATGAGAGTCTTTTAAAGGACAAACTGTCACAGCAGGAGTGGAGCAGCTCCTCCTGGGTGAGGAAGAGGAGGGGGGGGGGGTAAACGATGAAGAAGAGGGGCGGGGGGTCATTGAGGGGCAGTCATGCAGGAGGAGGAAGCTGCAGGTTTTGTTCCTGCGGTGGGAAATCTCTGGTTGGCTGCTCCCAAACACACAGAGTTTGCATTGTTGCACCTCTCTTTTGTTTCCAGATTTTCTTACTATTTGCATGAGCCAAGACTGAAAACATACAATAATATTAAAAAATGATGAAACATTAATCACACACACACACACACACACAGTCCAGAGACCTGTAGCAATACAACAGGACCCTAACAGACCTAAGAACACCAAATATAGCTTTGACCTGGGGTTCTGGTCATTAGCCGGTCGGACCCCAGAGACATTGTGGTGCGATGTTGGCAAGTTAACCCCCCATAACACACACAGACACACACAAAGCTATGTTGTCCCATATGGAAGTGTTTGGAAGTGTGTGTGCATGTGCATGTGTGTGTGTGTGTGTCTGTAAGAGACAGGAAGACATTAAGAGGAGCAGGGCTGAGTTTTTAGCCCTGGGGCGCACACACACACACACACACACACACATTACGCCACAGTGTTAGCACCAAGTCTTTTAACCGAATTCATCCTTTATTTAATTAAAAAAGGGTGTGGAAGGTTTCATGTTTTTGTTGAATTTGTGAAGCAGGTGCTTGTCGGTGCTAAACTAGTGATTAGAATAGATCTTACTTGGTGAGTTGTTGGGAAACTGTGTTTGTCTTTAGAGAGCGCAGGGCTGGGTGTTTGAAAAAGCATGCAACATTCATATTCATGCAGTATCTGTCAAAGTCAGAAACATGTTTTTAACAGTTACACACTCAACACACTCAACATACAGAGGAGCGCAAATTTGTTTAACAAGCAAACAGGCCACATCTGAAATGTATCTTCATATGGACTGTAAACAGCTTTTACATGACACTGTTTGACACCTTTCACTGGTGCTCATTTTGCCAAATTCACAACATGCAGTGCTATGATTTCCAACATGACTTCATTTCCTCTGTAGTTAATACAGAGATGTTTCATAAGTCACAACAAACCAGAGACACATTGAGGAGACCAGGGGGAAAGAGGACATATCTGGAAGATGCAACCAGCCATCATTTGTGAAACATAATGTAACTGTTTGTACTAGCAAACTACTTTTATTGTGGAACAACATCAAAATGTAGATTTCTCTGTTTTTTTTTTTTTTTGCAAAGGGAATAAATTCAGTATTTGAACACGAAAGCATAGCTGCTACACTGTCACCAGAGACTGGGCTGTGCAGGGACATAACTGATCCTGGGATTTATATGCACTACCTCATCAGAATACAAAGCGAAGCAAAAGGTGAACACGTTCAGATACCTTTCATTTTAAAACAGTGTTTAAAGACTCAGACCAGATGAGAAGACACATACCTGAGCCATCACCTTCACTGAGCATGTAAGTGTTGGTGTAAACAGGAAGCTGGTAGTCTTTTGTGTAGTTCATTAGTTCAGCAAAGAGTTGCACAGTACTAGTAAAAGTCATTTAGTTTTATTTCCCCATCCAAATTGTGTTCACCACATTTAGTTGAGGCTGATGAGACCCAGTCAGGGAGCGACTGAGGGCATCTGCGTCATCACTTTCAAAAGTTCTCTGTTTTCATCTGTTTTCTGTAGTCGTGTGGCCAGGATGTGAAAACATAGCAAAAGTGATGCATTGTAAAACAAATCCGTTGTGACTGCGATGAATCACACCTGTTAGACCTTCCAAGTCCACAAGCGAAGAGTTTGACTGATGAGACCGAATCAGGGAGGGATCGTAGGCGTCTACATAACCATTTCAAAGCTCTTAGTTTTCACCCGTCCAGACAAAAGCTTAGCCCTGATGTTTCCAAGAGAC
The DNA here is from genome assembly GCF_045865225.1 of Trachurus japonicus. Taxonomy (NCBI): domain Eukaryota; kingdom Metazoa; phylum Chordata; class Actinopteri; order Carangiformes; family Carangidae; genus Trachurus; species Trachurus japonicus. The sequence goes on along the minus strand of NC_140911.1, from coordinate 24,180,108 downwards.
TCAGTTTCTGATGCTTGAAACGTCGGCAATAGTGGACAGAAGGTGAAAACCTTTTGTTTATCAGTTTTGTATGTCAAATTAACAACAGTGAGTGGTCCAACATTTACAACAAAAGTTGAAAACATCCAAACCCCACTCCCTCCAGGTGTCATCTCCTCATACGCGCATACAAGTAACATTATTGCCAAAAAATATATATTAGGAATAAAAAAAAGTTGTATTAATCTGAAAGATTATGAAAGTAATGAAAAGACAAATGGGTAAAAACATGATAGAAATGAAACATACAGCCACATCTGGTTATACGACTCATAATACCAACACTTCAGGACCATCAGGAAGAAAGTAACACAACAGTCATATATAGAGAGAGGGTTTGATAGTTGGTCTTAAATAGTTAAAGAAAAGGTCAAGTCACTGTTCAAGAGCTTTGTCTTGATAAAAGAAGACTATTTTATCTGTTTGCACAATTCCAGGAACTCTCTGATGAGCAAATTATAAGACTGTGGGTCTTGGACAGATACTGATACAGAGTCTGATACAGATTTCCCCGGTTACTTTTCTGGCTGTTTGTGCCTCAGCTCATGTTGATTAAAGGTCAACTGAGAGTGTGTCCCATGTTCTCTGCCCCACATCTGGAACTGGTCTGGTCGCCCCAAACACAACGAGGGAGAGGAGAAGTCTGCTCCGTGAACCCTGAAAGCTGTAATTGAAGGAGTTCCTGTTTAATCAGATTCCTCTTTCTCCTCATCCCTCCCTCTGTTCTTCCTTCCCTCTTTCCTTCCTTCCCTGCAGGCCCGGTGATTATTTCTCCCGTCATCCCTCACTCCCACTTTTGATCCCTCCTTTTTGTCTCCGTCTTCCCTCGGCATCCTTTGCTTCCCTCCTCCATATGTCCTTTCTCTGCCTCCTTATTTCCTTCGCTCCAGCTCTGTGATTAATTACTGTTGATGTTCAGCTAACTGAGGCTGCAATTAGCTGTCTGATTACGGCAGGAACTCTGTGTGTGTGTGTGTGTGTGTGTATTCCCGAGGGGACTTCTGCTCTCTTTTCAGAGTTTAACTTCTTTGTGTTTACATATTTGTACTTCACTTCAGTTGTTTGTTGTCGTTTTATAAAGTGACTCGTAGCACGGGCTCAAACCTGCAGTGTTTCCCCAATGCTGAGTTTTTCTGCTGCCTGTGTGTTGGATCTGCAACAGCTGCTCTTTAGTTCTTTTATTACTGATAATGAACTGGTCTTTCTCTTTTCTTCCTTTTTCTCCTTTTCTTTTCAGTTGTTTACCGATGTGACTCAGTGTGCTCCGGCCTCGGGCCCTGTGTGTTTGCGCATGTGTGTGTGTGTGTGTGTGTGTGTTTGTGCGAGTGTGCATATGATTATTACTAGTGAGAAACACCTGGCAACAGGAAGAAAGAAAATTCTCTTTCTCTGTTAGAGAAAATTGCCAGTTGTACAAGAATGAGGCTTTGGCTTGTGGCGGTGGGTGGGGTCACCAGCCCGTCCTCGCTGTAAGACACATCCACTGATGCCTGAACTGGATTTGGGCCACACACACACACACAAACACACACACAACACACACGCCGAACCGAAGGCGCAAATACTTTTCTGTGTCTCTGGGCAAAAAGATAATTTTGCAGACACAGATGACGTCAACCTACTCTCATACAAGTTTTTCTGTTGTCATCAGTTACAGACCTGTATTATAATCTGACTCAGACTGATATTTTACAGTCTGACTTGCACAGCGAAGTAAACAGTAATTGTTGACATCTTACTGTGTTGCATTCATTGCAGCTCTGACATTCAGTTGCCTCGGTCTGCAGCGGTCGGCCTATCAGAGCAGACCGTGCCGAAGTGTTGAGTCAAAGTAGAGCTGCACAGTTAATCAGAATATAATTGAAATGGCAACATGGCCACATGAAATATCCAAATCATATTTGAGGTCAAATGTGTCACACTCAGTATGTTAACATGACACAGTCTTAGTCCAATTAAAACCAGACTTTTTAAAAATACATGTAAACATATTACTCTGACCAAATTGAATTTCTTAAAAAGCTGGACGAACTCACCCAGATAATGTGGCTGGGAGTCAAATGACATGTTTACCTCAGCCTCAGTTCCTGCCTCGGGGCTTTGACTTGAAAGCCAGACAACATGCATAACAGAAGAAGTTGGTAACAAAAAGTAAAGCATACAGCACATACAGCATACAGAGCTGTAGTTGTATGTTTTGTTTGCAGTTTGCTGCCAGGTAACTTGTGAATAGTTTGGTCTGTGGTGACCAGAAAAGCGCACCCATCAAAACAGAGTCACACGGACCTTGGTCAATAAATCAATTCCCCTCCCATGCTTGTACACAAGGACCGGACACTTGGACTGTTGTCACATTTAATGGCCAACTGGAGCTGTAGCTGTAGCTTAACTTAGCTGCCTGGACATGCCTGGACATGCCTGAAAATCACACCAGTTTTAAATTTGATTCGAGAAGAGATTTGATTGGAGTGAAAACGAAATGTAAAATCTGAAACTGTGGCTCGTATCACAATATCTGCCAAAATAATCTGGTGGTGAGCCTGAAGAGCTGCCACGTACTGGTTGTCAGGCGTGAACGTGAAGCGAGTTGAAGTACGACTCAAAGTTATATCTGTCACCTTTTATAATTACAGACTTCTCTAGAAACCTGTGTGAGTGAAGTGAGACACTCTCACTGCTCATAAATACCAGTTAAGGTGTAGGAAATGGCTTTTGTCAGCTTCAGCGGCCCTGCAGTTGTATACCGATGCTCTGAGGCCGTGTTTACACAGACAACAGCTCTGCATGAAAAATGCTCAATGCTCATTCATTGGAACGACGCAGTTCACTGCTGCAGCAGGGGTCCTCGCACAAAGGAAAAGTGGAACCTGGCTCAGCTTTTGTCACTGCGCACTGGCCAATCAGAAGCGTGCAAGCTCATATAAATACCCTTGTATGTCAATGGCATATTTAAAAAAAATGTTTGATGTAAAATTATACTTTACAAAAAGCATTAAATTCCCTGTTTTTACATTTTTTAGGGCCTTTTGTTTTTGTCTTGGTTTTCAATCTTTATGTCTTTAGGAGCCCTGTTTTTTCTGTGACACTATAACAAAATACACAAGCAACCTGCTCGTTCATCTCTCTAACATCCTCTCTGGTGACTTCAGTCTGTCGTACAACCGGCTTTTTTTGGGAGGGGGCAGGGTAGTTTAGTTTCCCAGTGCAACCAGTCAGGAAGTCTGCCTTTCTGAGCTGTCAGTGAAAAGCTTCCCTTGATTTTAATTAGCCTCCATTTCATGCTGCCAGCGGGACGTCTGTGGACACAGCAGCATGTAAAACCCCTGAAGGTCAAAGGTCAGCAGTGGAGGCAAACCAAAGGCAAAATATATAATTAATAGGAGCATGATAGGATAGACCCGTGTGTGTGTGTGTGTGTTTCTGTCTTTCCAGTGAGTTTCTGGTTTAAGTGTCAATGCTAAGGTTTGTTTTGAGTGCTGCATGTATAATGTCTATTAGGGTCTTCACAGGTATTTAATTGTGTGTGTGTTTTTGTGTGTGTATGTGTGTGTAGGTACAGTGACTGCTAACAAGCATGGCGCACCTTCTGTAATACACACAGACACAGTAAGGGGTCTGTCTGATTGGTTTCAGGTGTGTGGCTGTTGCTTGTGTGACCACAGTCTGACACCTCTGTAACAAGCGTGTGTGTGTGTGTGTGTGTGTGTGTGTGTGTGTGTGTGTGTGTGTGTTTCACTGCAGGGCAACATGAAAACAAGGTCAGAACTGTAAAACAGCTCTGGCTGTCGAACGGGCCTCATGAGAATCGGTGTCTTTGTGCGGAGACACAGAAGGAGAGGGGGATTGTGGGTAACTGTAGCTCACAGGGGAGGCGATGTTCACACCTCGGCTTATCTCTGTGCTCATCGTGTGCCACTGTGTCTGCCGTCCTCTGTATGAAATGGAGCTGCTGGGTGGAGCTTGTAAGCCTATCCAGGTCCTGGCAGCTGAATGAGTAGAGGCAGAATCAAGCAGATCAAGTTTTTTTTCTTCTTCTGATGTGTCTCTAGTGGCAGCGTTTACTACAGTAATACAAAAGCCATGTGACGTTCCTGGAAGTTTTCCACAGGACGGAGCCTGGTGTGTCATTACAGAGAAGTTAACTGTAGCAGAAGGAAGTAAAGCTGCAAATACTGGATCCATGCCTTCATATTATTGACATTATTAAGTTATTCATTTGTTCATTCGTTGCACTTATCCAGTGGTTGTGGCCTGCAGCTGCATGTCACTGTGCAGCCGGATCAGTGTTTCCCACAGAGTTACATCCCATCTGTGGTGGCAGGCAGCTCATCAATGGGGGACTAAGTGGTGTGGCTTAGCTATGTATTGTGATTGATCAGTGAGATATGAATGAGGACCCTCGGCCTCCCACTGAGCATCAGGGCAGCTAACTCTGTTACAACCCTTAAATCACATCTCAAAACTTACATTTGTATTCAGTGGCTCATGCTAACACCTGACTGTGCTTCTGTGGCCGTTGACCTGACAAGGATAGTTGTGTTAGCTTTGACTTCCCTTGAACTTAAATATCAGCAACATTTTGAAGTCATGTTTTACTATCAGTTGTTGTAGAGATGAGTTTTTCTCTTCTCTCATAATTAGATTCAGTGTTCACTTTCCTTCTGTTCTTTCTTTAAAGGGACAATGAGGAGTTTCTAATCGGTTATAAAAAAGTCTCACGTTAATGTGGATGAATCTCCGCTACCCACACTTGTTAATGGGCCCATTTTCGATAAATATATCATTCTGTCTCTATCGTTATTTTGTTATTATTAGTGGTGGCGGAGATGCTGGTCGAGCCGACCAGCGTTTCTTTGCTTTCAGTTTCGCAACGAGTCATGAGAATAACGTAGCTGAATCGCCGTTTATGGTCGGAACTACGACGGTATGTGAACCTCTTTGAACCTCTGACTTTAATTATTGATGAATGAAAACATGAGTCCGTCTTGCGCCGGTCAAAAGAAATGTACGGTGTGCGCGGAGGCTCATAAATGTAGTGTGAAAACGCTTCGCTTTTCCAAAACTCCTCGTTGTCCCTTTAAGTATGACATTTGGTTCATTTTTATTAGCTCATGCTCTTTGTTTTGATGAATCAAGTGATGTCCCGTGGTTTTCAGGTGACAGGGGTTGGAGTTTTAAACAATTAAAAAACACGTTGACACAAGAGTTGTTAGTTCCTGTACTTGTTTTACAGGTTGTAATGAGTCGACATGTAAACACTTTTCCTTCTCATTGTGTTTCTGGTTTTGCTCAGGAACATGACATGACCGAGCCGCCTTGGAAATTGATTCATGTAATTGGATCTTCCTAAACAGTCGATCATCTATCAAGCCAAAAAAAAACAAAAAAACGCCCCCCAATTTTTTATTTCCATGTTCTTGGGTTTGAGCATTTGCTGCTTTTCTTATGATAAAACAAACAGTCTTTTCACTTCTGTATCTGTGAATTAATGAAATGGAATTGGTAGCCTACATAAAGTTGCAGCTCTTACTTTGTACTTTATAGCATAATTACAACCCAAAAAATCCAGTATTCTCTGTAGGTAGGCTACTACTCTCTTTATGATATTAATGATTTTCAGGAGCCTGATCAAACCGACAGACTCATATGAGAAGCCTTTTCTAACGTCTTGTAATTTCTCTCTCCTCCTCTCTCAGGTGCAGTCGGGTGCCGATGGAGGTCGCAGGTTGCCTGTCACCTTCAGAAGCGACAGTGAGTTTCTCCTTAAAACTGCTTTAACTATGGATCATCTGACTCTTTCTGTAGTTTAGTGGCACTAATCCCAGTAACTTCATATTTAGGCATGAATGAAAATAAAACTCATCAGCTTCATGTTGAGTGTGATGTTGGTCGCTTCCTGGTAATGTCAAACACATAGGACATTTCTCTGACTTCAGTCAGAAGTTTCCATCATGTTAATGTGAAAATTTGCAATATCCCCCTTGACCCCACATCTCCGACCCACCCTCCTCCTCCTCCTCCTCCTCCTCCTCCTCCTCCTCCTCCTCCTCCTCCTCCTCTTCCTCCTCCTTTTCCTCCTCTTTTGTTCTTTTCTCTCTAAAAGTCAAGTTCCTGAGCCGTGGCCGATCCCTGCCTCCTGCTTTTGTCCGTGACCATGAGCGAGAAGCACTTTCAGCTTCCTCTTTGTGCGCGTGACTTGTGTGTGTGTGTGTGTGTTGGCAGTCTTCATGCAACTCTAATATCAACCTGTGTGATTTAACTTTTTTTTTTTTTTACTGGAGTTTACATACTAAAAACTAGAAACCAGGAAACCAGAGTTTAATTCATTCGACGAATCAGTTATCAGAATATAACATATATTTATTAATTTACTTTTATTTATATGTTTTGGTGGTCCAGTAATCAATAAATGAACAAACTGTGATGGTTTCACAGATCTTAAAACTTTGCATGAAGAATCAGAATCAAATCTGATGATTTCCACCAGTCTGGCTGTTTCCCTCTGGTTCAAGTCTATAATATGCTACGCTAAGCTAACGATTTCCTGATTTCCTTCCCACACAGACATGAGAGAGGAATTGATCTTCTCTTCAAACTCAAAGAAGTGAAAAATGTGAAAGTGTTCCTTTTAAGTTGACATTTTATCATCATAATATCCTTAGTATTCACTGATTGATGGATGGCAGGCCGTTGCTCTCTCTGGGCGTCTCCCAGTGAACTTAAAACTTCAACTGCTGCCACGTCTCAAAGGAAGTTTCTTTAATTCTTCATACACATTATGTCACCAAAACCACGGAGGTCAGCGCCGCGGCCAGAAGGTCATGTCGCTGAAATGATGATGCTTCCTCTTTTTAAGATCTCATGAAATAAAAAGCGTTGAAACCCACACAGATTAAGTCAAAGTTAAGCACAGAGGTGTTTTAGCATGACAATCAGAAGCAGCTCATTGTGTGTGTGTACTGAGGTGTGTGTGTGTGTGTGTGTGTGTGTGTGCGTGCCATGGTGGGGGACACACCTCACTGCTTCCCTTCCTCTGGACCTCCAGCTGTTGGAGGATGAAGGAGGACAGAGGAGACTCTGTGTTCTCCTTGTGTCTCCGACTCTGTTTGCAGTGATGTAATGGGGAGTAAAAAGCAGGGTGACCTTTGACCTGCAGTCGAGCTCAGCAGAGCTAAACACAAAAGTCTGAAGACATTTCGCTATTTTTCTCATCGTTAACAAACCAAGAGAGAAGTCTCCACTCCACTGTGATGAGGAACTAATGTTGCTTCTTTTCCCTTAGCCTCTGCTGTACACTGTTTGCATAGAAAACAGTCTTTATCTTCCTCACTGCCATCTTCATCCTCTCCAAACTCCACCAGCCACAGTAAAATGTGGTGGAAAATGCAAGCAGCCAATCACAGATATTCTCCCTGTACTCATGTGGAGTTAGCTTTTTGAGGACGAGCTTGTCATCTGAGACAAAGCCTAAACAACAACCACCTGTTGGACTCTTCGCCTTCAAAGTGAAAGTCAAAGGCCTTTTTGAAATTGCCACCAAAATTTTAAACCATTATTTGACAATAAAGCTGAGGGTTTATTATTTAAATGTAATAACTTTTTTTTTTTTTTACATAATTAGTGGGATTGAAGCAGAACTGAGACATTACACAGTTTCACTTTGCCTCTCCCCAACAGAAACAGCATTTATTCATTTGTGACCAACATTTTTGTTTAAATGTGAGTCCAGCTGTTTAAGGATGAGAAGAAATCATTCAAAAGTCTGCAGCCTCATTGTTGCTTCTTAAACTGGAAGGAGAACGGGAGGAAGAGGAGAAGTGAAGAGAGAGCTTCTCCTCCTCACCCTGCACTGAACTTCTCCTTTGGCCCTCACATCCTTGTTTCATCCTCCTTTTCCTCCCCCTTTGTCTCATAAAAAGACTCTGAATACAAAGAGGAGATGGAAGAGGAGTAACAAGCTGTGACCTTTCCCTCCTCCTCACATCCTATAGAGGAGCTGGATAATGGCAGAGAAGGAAGAGGAGCGACCAGCCGTGACCTTCTCCTTCAGCCCTGAACGTGACCCTTCTCTGACGATGAGGAGAAGAGGAGCAATGGCTCCTTGCCTCCTCTCAGTCATCTCTGTCCTTTTTAATCTCCTCTCATATGTCCCATCTTCCTCCTCCTCCTCTTCCTCCTCACCTCAATCCTCCCTGTCAATAGGTTGCTGGCGGGAGGAAAGAGGAGCAGTCAGTCGTGTCTGAACTCACGCCCATTTTCTTTCTGCGCCCAAAGTCCAGCTTTTCTCCTCCAATCCTTCTCTGTTCATGGCTGGCTGCTCCTCCTCCTCCTCCTTCTCCTTTTTCTCCTCCTCTTCCTCCTCCTTCTTCTCCTCTTCCTCCTCCTCTCTTCATTTTTCACAAGAGAACTGTTGGAAACAAGAGGAGGTTGTAAGAATACGCATGCAGATCGAATGAGTTAGGTGTGGTTCATTTAAAATAGGAACAATAAGTGGAGTCTGCTCCTGCTGACAATCACCTGTTTCCTGTTCTCATGGTTTCCAACCATCATGGGACTTAAAACAGCGTTGTAATCACTAAAAAGAAATGCAGTCAGATCAGGGCTTCATTAATAATTTGTTCCATCATATTTCTTTCAAACATCAAAATATTGTTGAGGTGGCAACTTCATGTGTCTTGTCCTAAGATCACCAGATATTCAGTCTGAGTGTTACATCAGACGAGCAGCGAATCTTTTCTTTAAAGACTGAAAACTGAATAGTTTTTTTCATCTGTTTTTACACTCAGAAAATGATTGACGTGATTAATAAATGATGATTGAAATCATTGGTAATTATTTTCTATTTTTTCTGTCACATGACACAGCCTCTTAGAGAGCGAACATTACGTTGCTTTACAAAACTTCACACACGAGGATGGACTGATACTGTTATCATCCTTTTGATTGGTGTGTAATGCAAAAGAATGAAATGAAACGATGAAAACGCATCAATCACAGCATCGATATGCCGACACAGCTGATGAACTGAAAGATGCTGCTATAGCAACACACGTAGAACTGTTTTTAAGTGATGGAATATGGTATATAATGGATATTTATAATCTGTGTTATGTGCAGTTGTTGATCTCTTTCTGTCATTGTCTCTGTCCTTGTCTTGTCCCTTCCTGCAGACTGTTCATTAAACTACCCACTGGGGAAACACGTGATCCATGAGGTCGCCAACGTCTCCTTCAGCCACCTGGCCTGTGAGGACCAGGCCGCCGTGGTCGTCCACTGGTCCGCAAGTCCACTAGGTAACTGTCTGTTTGATTACCTGTGTGTTTACCTGTCAGTTTACCTCTCTGACTGTCTACCCATAGAGAGAGAGAGAGGAGGGGGGGAGCAGAAGAGTAAAGCCTTGTGCTCAAATCTGTAAGATTACCCAGCTTTGTGTGTGTGTGTGTCTCTGTGTGTGTGTGTCCATCCCTTTGATCAGCTCCAGAGAGAGAAAGAGAGAGAGAGAGAGAGGATCACATCTCACACAACAATACCAAGACTTGACCATGAAGGAATGTGTGTTGGTGCATGTGCTTAGTGTAAGGTGAACCTCTCTCTCTCTCTCTCCCTCCCTCCCTCTCCCTCTCTCTCTGTGACAATGCCGCCTGTTGTTTTCCCGTGGATGGACAGAAATCCCTCTGAATGTTCCTCGTCACTTGTGTCACATCTGCCTGTCAAAGTCCAAAGTCCTCGAGTCGTCTCCGGCTCAGACTCGGAGCTGAAAACTTTAAAACAAGCTGATTTTGCTTTATCTGGCCAAAATGTTTCCAACACACTAAGAAGAAACAAAAAATGATCGATCCGAAGATCAAAGTCATAGGATAGGATAACATAAAACACACTTGGTCTCAAACTGGTTTCATGAACCTGACGGTGAGTTCAGTGAACCCCAGTGATTCATCCGTGGAATGTGGTCAAATCGCTGATCGCGTCATAACGGAGCCGAGACCAAAGAAACGTTTCTAACATCACGTGGAATCGATGCTGTGAAGAACTCAGGCCATTCATGACCCTAACATGGTTCCCACAATGTCAGATTTTCACTACATGGTTATCGTGACCATATGAGTTAAGTTCATGGTAACAATATTGTTGCGATAACAAAGGCAAATTTAGAAAAAGAAGTCAGTCAAATGAATCTTAAACTTAATATAATCTGTATCGTGTCTCTTTCTTGGCTCAGATATGAGTGTGGTGAGGTGAGAGTCCGTATCTCTGTGATCACGGTGTTTGGTGCACTAGATATTTTAGTCTGTACATCTCAACATGTCAAGAGCCCCGAGAGCCTGCACAAATATTTTAAATCAAGGTTAAAACATGCAGATGCCAACACACCTGTTGTAACTCGGCAGCTGTTAATATGCAAAATATCCTCGACTCTGCAGGACCCAGAGAGAAAGAGAGAGGAATCTGCCTCAAGACAGAAAAACCTGTTCTGCTGCCTCTCTCTGTCTCTCTCTTCGTTCCTAATAGGGAAAACACATCTTGTGGATGTAAAGGTGTAATTACACAACGGTGGTTGTGGAGGAGGGGAGGAAACAGGAGGAGGAGAGGAAACGAGAAAGAAAATAAGGTGTCAAGGAGGACAGGGGAGAAAGAAAGTATGAGAGGAAAGGGAACACGGAGAACAAATTCTGGTGAGGAGAGGACGGAGGAAGGAGGCAAAGAGAAGACAGAAACAGAAAAAAGAGGGAAGGGAAAGAGAAAAGGGTAGGACAGAAGGAGGGAGGAAGGGAGAAGGAAAGGAAAATAAATCAGAGGAGATGAGAAGTGACGAGAGAAGAAAAGGAGAAAAACAGAAGAAAGGAAACAAGGAGAGGAGGATGGGAGGAAAGGAAACACAGGTTGGACGCAGGGTGAGAGAGAGGAAAAAAGAAGACATCAAGTAATCAGGACAGGTGGAGGGGAAGAGATGGAGGATGGTGAGGATGAACTTGCCGCTGTGTCTCTGCAGGAATCGAACACATAAAAGGCTTCAGAGTTTATCTGGAGGACAAGAACCCGGAGGGGAAACAGTGTCAACACCTCGTCCTCAAAGACCCTCGACAGCTCAACTTCTCCTACAGGAACACGGTAGGACCAAAAAACTCACCAGTCACCCACACACCTGCCAAGACAAAATATGAGCGTAGCATCAATATAAAGGTCAAAACATCTGTGGCCCCAGAAACCCCAGATTAATTAACTGATGCTGTCAGTTATTAAGTTTTGCTCTTCTGAAAACTGTTAAAAATTAAAAACCAGTTTTTTCTTTGTGTTTACTTCAATCCCTTGATCTGTTTTTCCATTTCAGTCCGTAAGTCCCACTATATGTCCCTGTTGATATCCTTCCTATTATCTTCTTTGTAACTCTTAATTTATAACTTGTCAGGTTGAGCTGAAAACACTTTGTCAACTTCTGTTTTTGAAAGGTGCTGTTATGACGATTATTATTGTCAGAATACAGAGTAAACAGGTGTAGCTCCCCTGACCTTACATGCTGTATTTACCAGGATGTGAAACCTCTGGTCCACCTCTGCGTGTAAATGCTGTGTTCACACTCTTTGTATTATTCACTAATGATTTGTTTTTGTTTCCCTCTCACAGAAGCTGAGCAGTCAGCCGTTCAGCGGTTTGACCTTCGACACCGACTACATGGTTCGTGTTGTTCCTTTCCCATCTCTGATGAACGAGAGCTTCTTCCCTCCGTCCTTCCTCAGGACCAACAGTGAGTCCATCTACTCATCCAAACAGGAGGGGTTAATTTATTAAAGCAGAAGTAAGCGATCCGGTCGTTTTGGCTACTTCTTGTCAGCCGATGGAGTTAGCAGTCCCCGCCCTCGTCCCTACGTCACCACATTCACGTGCATCCCTTGGCTGCACACACAGCCCTTCATGCCGTTCTCTCTCCTCATTGGTTAAAGCTTGTAGGATACAAGAAAAGTTTTCTCCTCGGCTCAGAGCAGAGTGACTGACAGACCCGTGTTTCGGTCCAAACACTCTATGTAAGTGATTGCTGTCAGAAGATATAACTATTTAAGACTTATATTAACACAAAAATATCGCTTACTTCTGCTTTAACTTGATTGATTAATTAGTCCCCAACAAACCATTCCTTCTTAATACCTGACAAACATTTTGAAAGCTTTACTTGGACATTTCTACTGTAACAATGAAACCATTCAGGATGGGCACTGTTTGTTGTTGACACTTTCACTTAGAAAAGCTGGTTCAGCTGACTTCAGCTCTGTCAGGCTTCACCCACAGCTCCTCCTTAGACAAACTGCTCTGAAGCAGCTGTTCCCAAAGTCAGGGCTGTGACCCCAGCGAGGTTTCAGAAGAATAACCTCAGAGGACACTAGATCGTTACCTGGTTAGAGAGATAAAATTAACCAAAATGAAATTCAGCTACACAACATGTTGCTTAAATTGCCTTGTTCATATACTAAAAAATAAAGATACACAGATCAGTCACAACATTAACCACCTGGTTTAATGTCATTTCCAATGGTTGTAATTTAACCGTAGTCGGACAAAAACCTCCTTGATGCGTTCAATTTGAATGCTCAATTTTTCAAAATAAAAGCATGGACAATTGACTGAAAATATTTACAGTTAAAACACAAAGATTAATGACAGGGACCTACAACCACAGAGACACTGATTATAGTTCAGTGTAGCTAACGGATAACATGAAGAAACTGCAGAAATTAGGATTACTGAACCGCAGAGCCTCCACAAACCGTCTCAGTCGTCATACTGCCAGGTAGGAGGTCTGTCTTGAACCCGCTGTCAAAAGAACGCAGCTAACTCTCGACCATTTCATGTCAGGTTAAGTTAAACAAAGCCTGGATCTGTAAGAAGAAACCTGAATCTCCCCGAGGAATACAAAAAAAGTTTATTGGCCAAAATAACAGACTGTCCTTTCCTTTTTATACGTGTCTCATCATTGAACTGGAGGGGACAAACTGTCTAACCATCTGTGTGTGTGTGTGTGTGTTACAGCGTGTGAAGTCCTCCTGGGATCAGACAACTTGGTTTGCAAACCATGTAAGTTCCTCAGTGTTGTCGTCATAACCAGAGCCATATGTAGACAAAGTTACCCCAGAGTGTGGGGGTCTTATTCTCTAAGTAGTTAAATGTTGGTGATACATTTCCATAAACTCATTTTAAGCCTATAGTAGTTGACATAGCAGACACAGTGTTTACGTGAGTAATCCCATCAGCACGCGAAGAAGCTGTAACCTAACCTGAATAATAAAGTTGTAAATTCTTAATTTCCACAGCTGACAGACCAACAGAGGCTGATACAGATGTTTCACATTAATAGCAGAGCAGGAACAAGGGATTATATTTGTCATCTTTGCCACATCTTCGAAGGACTAACAGTTTTAGGGCTAAAAAGAGAAACTGTAAACAGCTGGTGATGATGGTACTGAATTAATCAAGACAACAGGTGAATACACTGCAGGTTAAACAGGAAGTGGATCAGAAAACAAGAAGGTTTCTAACTAAATATTAACAAATATACTTAGATTTTACCATTAAAGATCTGAATCGGTACCACTACTTACTCAGTTGCAGAACATCAGTGTAAGTTTTGTTTGTGTGCTGTCTGTGCAGTTTGGAAGCCAAAGACCCTGAACGTGTCCCAGCTGGGATCAAACCTCCACGTGGCGTTCGACCAGGCTCCGGCCTCCTTCGGCTTCCACTTCTACTACCTGTACTACAAACTGAGGCAGGACGGACCGTTCAAGCTGCAGCGTTGCAAACCAGTAAGTAAACCGGCCATTTTTTCAGTGTGACCTTTTGTTTTGGAAAAGCTAATGCCCCCCTCCACTACTCTTTTATTCTTACTAGGTCCTGACACCATGCTGATCATTTATATTTATATTGATGTATTTATTTGTTTAATTAAAACAAATACATTTATATTTTAATAAATTTGATATGCACACTTCTCCCAATGCACACTTACAACATACTGACAATTACTGTGTAGAGTCGACATGACTATTGTGTTTAAGGTTCAGAGAGTCACCAAAGCCATTATCTTCAGCCCCCGACCTGATGGTGCTGTCAGAGAGTGGGTTTGGTTTGAACATGTTGCCAGACAAGTGTTAAATATCGTCATTTGTTCTGACAGCCCAAAATGGATAGACTTTTCCACCTGAGGGGACAGAGCACTTTATACAGTTCACCTCTGGTTCACCTGTATCCTGTTCAAAAAATGTAAGGAACAGCACTCCAAGGTGAAAGATTTATTTGCCACACAGATGTTTCAGGTCTAGCCCTTCTTCAGTGATCTGGCAAACAATACACAGCACTCACTGGTGCCCGTAATTATAAATCAATCAAGACGGACTCACCTGTATCCTGGCCATCAATCTGTGGTTCAGTGCCCAAACAACCCTGTGATTAGAGCAGGAAGCTGTATTTAGGTTTATTTTGCTGTAGAAGCCGATGCTTGTTGAAACTAAGATGAACTTACTATACTGTTACTCTGGTTGTAAACTGTGGAGAGTTGTGAACCCGTAGACCCCGTTTCCTGTAGAGTTTGTCTATGCTTTTAATAATTATTATTATTCTTCTGTGTGCAGGACGTGAACCAGCCCAGAACTACGTGTATCCTGCAGGACGTCATTCCAGGGACCTACACTGTGGAGGTACCTGAATGCAGCACAGGACTGACATCCTCTTCACCCTGACACATAGATAGATAAAAAAAAATCACCCACTTTCATATCTGTTGAATATCTGCAGAGAATCATGTTATGCCCATTTGACTTATTTATGTTTTTTTATTTTTTGTTCTTTTCCGCTTCAGCTGAGAGACGACGGTAACACCACCAGGAGGCACACGCAGTACCACGTCAGCCAGGGTGAGAACATAACCTTTGTCTATATGACTCTCTAAAAAGCTGAGTGCAGGTAAATGCACATTTCTAATGGTTGATGCTTTGCTATTGTATCAGCAACGACAGAAAAAATTCAAATCTAAAAATTCACTCAATTATTTCTGTACATATTCACCTTTTCTGTTATCTATATTTTAAATACAAAGACATATTTTTATGATGTATTCATCCCCTATACTGTACTTGTATATGCACATATATATTTGTATATATTGTGAAGGTGTTTCAGTAATCTGATTGTGCTGTCTCATGTTTGGGTGTGTTTGTTTCATCCTTCAGTCCACTCCCCCTGGGCGGGTCCGATCCGCGCTATGGCCATCACGGTGCCGCTGGTCATCATGTCGGCCTTTGCCACTCTCTTCACCGTCATGTGTCGCAAGAAGCAGCAAGGTGAGAAGCTAAACAATAAATATTGGTAATATTTATTTTGCTCCTTTCACACTCCTGTACATTAATGTTCTAACCAACATGACAGTAAATGGGACCTTCAGTATTAGTAACATCTTGCAGCGTTCAATTCAGTATTCAATGTTGACTGAAGTCATCCAACAGAAAGCAAATAACAAAATATTCATCAGCTGTATGGATAATTGAAAAGTATTTCACACAGTCTTAAAGTAATTAGAAGAAAGCCCTTAAAATTACAACGCTCTTTTTAATTGAGGAAATAATATGCAGATTAATCAATGAATCCTAATGAAGCTGTAATTTAATGTAGCTGTGAGCTGGGTCTGAACTCGGTGTTGGTGCATTCATTCACTGATGCTCCATTATAACATTATTCTGATGATGTTAATGATGTTGATGATGTTAATCCATCTTGTCTGTTCATCATCTTATCTCCTGTTAGAAAACATCTACAGCCAGCTGGACGAGGAGAGCAGCGAGTCGTCCAATCACAGTGCAGCATTGAACACGGAGCGACCGTGGCCTCGTCCCAAAGTCTTCATCTGTTACTCCAACAGAGACTGTCCCAAACACACCAGTGTCATCCAGAGCTTTGCCTACTTCCTGCAGGACTTCTGCAACTGCGAGGTGAGACAAACAGTAACAATCATTTAAATCAAAGTTGTTAGTGTGAAGATTGGATGTGGTTCCAAAATCCCCTGTTTACTTCTGTCCAGGTTGTGTTGGACCTGTGGGAACATCTGGAGATGTGCAAAGAGGGTCAGATGTCGTGGCTCAGCAGACAGCTGGACGAAGCCAACTTCATCATCACCGTGTGTTCCCGAGGCCTCCGGTACTCCACCATACTCTAACATACTCTAACTAACATACTCTAACGTACTCTCCTGCTTGTTTTACAACTGTCCTGAGCTGCAGTTCCTCCAGCGGCCACTAGATGCTGCTAAAACTCTTAGTAGTAAACGTTCTTATATGTCACTAAGAAGTGAAATCTTCAGTAGTTATGATGTTTTAAACTGATAATTTCCTTAAAAATAATAACGAACTTTATTTCTATACCACCTTTGTTAACAATTACAATGTGCTACAGGTAAAATAAAATAAACACAAAAGACAACAAGGGTTAAATGAAAGGCAAACCCCCCCCAAAAAAATAAAGTAAATAAATAAAAAATTGTTTTTGAATCTCCTTGTTCCACAATCAATCTGGCAGACCAGAAAAGGTGGTGTTGCCGTAAAATTTAAAAGATGAGGTTAATTACATAAGGATGAGAGTAATAAACAAAATCTATACTATAGAAAGGCTGTTTGAGTGTATTAAACCTACATGTTCAGGTTTGGTTTGTCCGTCCGTCCCTCTGTATTAAACATCCCCATTCTCCCTCTGCAGATACTATGTGGAGAAGAAGAGTCGCAAAGGCAAGACGCCCGTCAGTCGCCGTAGTAACAACACCAACATCGGCAGCTCTCCAGTCACTGGATCTGGCAGCGACCTGTTCATAGTTGGCGTGGCCATGATCGCCGAGAAGCTGCGGCTGGCGAAGCAGAGCGAGGGGGGCGGGGCTCCGGAGCTGAACCGCTACATGACGGTTTACTTTGACTA
This sequence comes from Trachurus japonicus, assembly GCF_045865225.1. Classification (NCBI taxonomy): domain Eukaryota; kingdom Metazoa; phylum Chordata; class Actinopteri; order Carangiformes; family Carangidae; genus Trachurus; species Trachurus japonicus. The sequence continues at coordinate 24,163,128 of NC_140911.1, read as the reverse complement.
CTCGACGGAGAACGACATCCCCACCATGTTGAGTCTGGCTCCAAGGTAACGGCCTGATGCTGAGACGTGGTGGGCTGTGTGTTTGTCTCGTAGACCTGTGTCAACCTGGGTTTACAAACATCTCAAGTCCTTCACAGCATCTTTTGATCACAGAGTTTGCTTCTTTCTGTTTGGTCTGCTATGTTTCTCATCACCAAAGACTAACAGAGTGGGGGTCTCTGGGTGTCCCTCTGTCCCCGGTGCAGGTTCAAGCTGATGGACCAGCTGCCCCAGCTCTTCAGTCGGCTCCACTCCAGTCAGTCCAGCATCACCGACCGCGAGCAGCAGCCCCTCAACATCTCCAGGAGGAACTACTTCAGGAGCAAGTCCGGGCGCTCGCTCTACGTGTCCATCTGCAACATGCACCAGCACATCAGCCAGAACCCCGACTGGTTCGAGAAGCAGCTTCCTGCCGCACCAGGCGCCTCCTCCTCCTCCTCCTCCTCCTCCTCCTCCTCCTCCTCCCCCTCGAAACACTCTCCTCTCCCCACCGTCCCGGCTCCCAGTCCTCCCCCCAAGCCGTCCTGCTCCTCCTCCTCCTCCGCTCAGCCTGAGCAGAGGTTTGACTCCGGCCTGGTGCTGAATGAGGTGGTGGTGAAGACGCCGTCGCTGGAGAGCGGAGACGTCGTCCCAAAGAGGAACATGCTGCTGCTGGCCCCGGGCTCCAGGCCTGGCCCCAGCCACAGCCACAGCCCCAGCCACAGCCCCAACCCCAGTCCTGGCCTTGGTCCCTGTCCCAGTCCTGGTCTCTGTCCCAGTCCTGGTCCCTGTCCCAGTCCAGGTCTCTGTCCCAGTCCAGGTCTCTGTCCCAGTCCTGGTCTGCCACACTGCTCCCTGTCAATGCTGGGACCTGCTTCAAGGTAAAGAAAGCTGGGTCACATGCAGGATTTAAATATTTTCTTACTGTCTCCAGTTCTTCATGCTACATTCACACAGTTTGTTTGTTTATTTCACATATCAAAAAGTTTAAAAAAAAGATATAACATGTAAAATCCAAGACAATGTGAAGGAGAAATGCCAAAAAAACCCTCCAGTCTGTTGGTAAAATGGCAGAGTTACTGTATCGCTCCCGTCCTGCTGCCATGAAGCTCTGTTGTTGAAGCATCGACAGAGAGCTTGAGAGTTGGTGATGGAGACGTTCACTGGTTGCAGTCAGAACAGTTTAGATCACATAGCAGTTTCTGTGAAGTCACTCATCAGTCTGACCGCAGCTCTTCTTCCTTTCCCTCAGGTCAACTTCTGGAATATCTGGATTTTCACCCGGAGAACCTCCCTCCTCCTCCTCCTCCTCCTCCTCCTCCTCTGCTCCCGCCATCCTCCAGGAGGGGCTGTGCCCTGTCCCCACGCAGACAGAAGAAGGCTGTCCCATCCCTCTGGACATCCCACCTCCAAGGGATTCAGGAATTTATGACTCCTCCGTCCCGTCCTCGGAGCTGTCCATCCCTCTGATGGAGGGGCTGTCACACGACCAGGCCGACTCCTCCTCCCTGGCCGACAGCGAGTCGTCTTCTTCAGGGCTGGGTGAGCCCGACCGCTACCAGCTCCCCTGATGTGTCTGTTTTCATTTGTTTCACGTTGTGTAACTGTCGTTCACACCTGGCTGTTTGTCTTTCAGGTGACGAGGAGCCACCTGTGGTGTCGACGCTCCGCTGCAGCGCCGCCACGGTTTGTAAAGCGGAGCTGCACCATCACCACCACAGCGACGGACTCGCTCCCGTAGCGTCGTTGTAGAGGCCAATCACAAGAGGACTGAATCCTTCCTCAGCAGCTTCTGATCGCCACGGGAAACAAACTGGAATCATTAAAGGGCATTAGAGTGGGTCACCTGTGGAAATGACTGACTTCTTGAGCGCTGCTCGATGGAAACTATGGCAACCGCTGACTTGGAGAATACCGACCACTGTTGACGGTTGTTCCAGAACACTATAGTCCTCGGTAACAATGGTAACCATTACCTTCTAGAACATTGATAGGTATGATAACAATGCTTACAGCTGCATTAAGGACAGTCGTCTCTAGTAACTACGGTAACTGGTCCCTGACGACTGCGGTTACCATTGGAATCCAGAACAACAGCCGGGGAAACTATAGTAACCATAGAGTTCTAGAACATCACGTCCTGGCAACTGTGGTAATTATCGGGTTGTACGATATTATTCCTTGATAACTATGGTAACCACTACATTCTAGAACAATAGTCCATGTAACTATGGTAACCACTGAGATATAGAACATTCTTAACTACAGTAACGTTGGGACTGGAACACCAGGCGGTTCGTCGTTGGCCCTGCCCGCAGGATGTTTACGGAGCAGACCTGTTCAAACCAAAGACTGCCTCAGCACTGCGCTCCGATTGGTGGACAGACCGCTATCTGTCTGATGTTGGGTACCATAACATGATGCTGAAACACTGTTCGTTAAGGCACAAAAAGATGCAACACAGCAGCAACATCTGATGGGATCAAAGCAGCTTGTGGAGTCCTGGTATCGACAAAGATCTTTAACAGAAGCTGCTGAATGTAACAACACCTTAAGGACGTTGATGATAATGAGGATGTGTTTTGTATTATTGTCAACATAATGGACCAAATGCATGTAAACACTAAATACTTTGGGGGAAAACCACATTCAGTAGGTTATTCATTTAATGTGCCTTTTTATCTTAGGAGGAGTGTTTTTATTAAGAACAGTCAGTACTACAACATTTTCTTAATATTCATTTTTATGAGTGCTGTTTTTCTGCTGTGACACATTTTTTTTTTTACACATTTTTTACAATAGCTACATGTTTTTAACAGTAGCAGGTCACAGGATGAAAACTGCCTAATCACAAATCATTAAAGTGTCACAGCTTTGATAAAATGTACTAAAACCTGCTAATGTGATACAATATGGTGTTGGAGTTGTCTGAGTATTTGTTGGATTGGAATTAAGTTTTTTAAAAATTTATTTTATTTTATTTTTCTCTGCATCTTGGGTCACAAATTCAGAATCAGCAGCTCAAACTCATTTGGCTGGTGTCGCCACCTCAACACACTACTGTACTGAATATTGTGGTTACTTTGTGAAGCTTATGGTTACATATATAAGCATTGAATATTAATGTTGCATTTATAGTTTTATATTTACGAACTCTTTGTAAACACTTTAACATTGTTGCAGGAATCAGCAGTATGAGGCATTATAAAACTGAACCACTTTATAAACAGCACTGTGGAGACCCATACCTGCCACAGCAAGAAATAAATATATGGAAAAAAGTCAACAACAAAAATTACCATCAGAATTATGAGATGGTAAGCCATTATTTTGAACAGCCAAACTCTGAAGGACTCCATGCCTTTCACTTATTGATTCTTTCCTGTTCAGCGGCTGTCGTCACTTTGTTCTGTCCAGTTAAAGTTTTATAAAGTATTTTTATTTTCCTACATAAATGTTTTGTCTGCTGCTGACAGCAAAGTGACAATTGCTCTGCAGAGTTTATTGGAAGGGAAGATCCAGAATTTTCTGCTTGTAAATATGATTTGTATTATTTCACTTTCCTTGGAAATGCCTTTTCTGTTTCCATTTTTGTATAGTTAGACTGTTCTTATTTTTCTACATTTATTATATATATTTTATTTTTTAGAAATGTACTGTTTTATAGTACCTTAATGTAGGAAATAAATAAGTCCATCTAATAAATCCTTCTCTTTTCATTTTGTTCAATGTCTAAATCTTTATCTAAAATTTCCATTATAATGATGAGCACAGTGTTGATGCAATTTGTGAAACAAAACTTCTGAAATGAAAAAGGAAACATAATAGGAGGCAAAAGTGAACCAATGGATTTTGTTCAAATTAAAACAAGTTACAAAGTTGTAGTAAAAGCAGTCTATCAGGTAACCACAGCAATAAATACTTGACTAAGTATTTATTGCATTAATAACCAAGAAACTACATGCCGTAACTGTTGCATTATGACTTGTAATTTTCTGTCTTTTGCTTCAAGCTGACAGACGAGTTTTAGTGTCTTGCCATAAAATGCACACACACACACACACACACACACACACACACACACACACACACACACACACACACACACACACACACACACACACACACACACAGAGAGAGAGAGACAGTCTTCACTGACTTATAAAGCAGCAGACAGCTCTTTAGTGTGTGAGCTGTGAGGCGTCAACAGTTAAAACAACAGAAGCCTCTAAAACACACACACTCAGCCTGGCACTAAGTCAGCCAGCCCAGCAGCCTGCTTTCAAAATAAAAGCACAAGTTTTCTCACTGCATAGCATTGACTGTGGTGGCTAATTATTGTCTTCTTGCATAAGACAAAGGTACTGAAGTTCTCTACTTTCTTGGTGCAGACACACACATGTCTGTACTCGCATCACAACCACACTTGATATACGCTGACTTCTTTTAACTGTTCATAGTTCATTTAACTGTTTATCTTTATTTCAGGGTAACCTTAGTTATATTTCTATTGGTTTCAGCAGTAGCATTGCAAAGTTAAAAGATGTTAAAAAAGGGCTTTTGCTTGTGACGAAAACTACTTCTACTATGAACTAAAGATTTGATTAACAAAATTGTTTTTGTAAACTACATTTTCTTTTGCCAGCACCACTGAATTTATTTTTATGGGTAAATTTAAAATTTCATCCATTAATAAATAAATTCCCAAATGAAAGGCATGCATACCGTATGTTGTAGGACAATGAGCCTTCTCTTAATGTTAATTATTTGTGTCCTTGTGGAGGTTCAACATGTCCTGGCTGTTAGTGCAAAACTTTGTGTGTTTTGAGTTGTTTTCTCTCTCTCTCTCTCTCTCTCTCTCTCTCTCTCTCTCTCTCTCTCTCTCTCTCTCTCTGTGTGTGTGTGTGTGTGTGTCTGTGAGGATATGAACAGAAAAACATATGAACAGATACAAGAGATAGCCTACACTTGTATCTCTTCATGTATATAGGCTATATTTTTTCACTTTCACAACAAGAATTATTATTTCGATAAAGCGCAACAGTTCATAGATAGATAGATAGATAGATAGATAGATAGATAGATAGATAGATAGATAGATTCTTTATTGTCTGCCCCAAAGGGTAGCAGAAATGTGTCTTTGACAGGGCTCATCATGTTTCATAATCACAGGCACTTTTGGCCATAATAACACATGGCCATAATAACCTTGGCTCTTATTTTGAAGATGCCCCCGGAAACGAGGTGTGTGTGTTTTCGTGCCTGTTGAGAGGCGGACTGGGTGAATCTCAGCAGCTCAGTTTGCTGCTGAGTCTTCGGGCTGGATTTCTGACTTTTGCTCGTTACAGATCAGGAGAGAGGAGTGTGAGATTTTCACATTCCGCTGACCGAGGATCAGAGCTGGATCTCCGTGGGCAGCCGCGGTCTGATGCGGACAGGTGATGGATGTCAGCGGGGTTAAAGGTGAGAGGCTGCACCGTCCGTCACACTCGTGCACTCAGTAGTTTGGGGGAAGAGAAAGACAAAATAAGGTGAACCGGAGTCTAAAGGAGGAGAAACACGGAGCTAACTCACCCTCTGTCTGTCTGTCTGTCTGTCTGTCTGTCTGTTATACAACTCTGTGGAGATTAAGTTTGGTTAAAATGAGTGATCTGTGGTCGATGCCCTGAAGCCTGAAGGGAGAGAGAGAGAGAGAGAGAGAGAGAGAGAGAGAGAGAGAGAGAGAGAGAGAGAGAGAGAGAGAGAGAGAGAGAGAGAGAGTTTTATTGCAGCCCAGTGAGTCACAAGTTTGCCTGAGAGTGACTGAACACACACACTCACACACACACAGTCCTCTGTAAACAGTTTGCCATCATAGCAGGTCAGTGTGGAGAGATGTTTCTCTCTGGAGCTTTTACTTTAGAGAAAATATCAAAACAACAACATAAACCTCCTGGATCTTAGAGCCAGTACTGAAGTAAGTTGCATATACTTGAAGTACTTGGATGATCAGACCTTGTGGTTTATTCAGTGAAGCTGGATTTAAATGCTGAATATACAGTCAGCCAGTCCAGTCCAGTGGTCACCGAGCCAGGGGTCAGAGATGGGTTTGTAGTCATTTTTCCAGCCCCCCCCCCCCCGCCTGCTCAAGTTTTCCCTCAAATTGTTACTTAAATGAAACCATGTATGAAGTCCAGAGGGGAAATCTGTTTTTGCTGAGACTAACAACTCGGTATCTGAAACACAGCAAGTAATAGTGATGGTGATGAATTTACAGTAAAACAACAGCAACAGCAGATTGTTCATTTTTACTCAGATTTTCAGGAATATGAACACAATGAAACTGTATTAAATGATTAATACAGAAAGAAGTTGAAGTTGGGTTGTATGTATAGAGAAGAGAGAGTAAATAAATGAATAGATAAAAGAAAGGAGGTTTAGACACTGGTAAACTTCTACAGAAAGACAAGAAGAAAGCGAGGAATCTGACAGTGATTCATAAATGTTCTTCTGTCTCTCCGTGTTTGAATTACAAACTGAGAAGTGGATCTGTCTGAGGTTTTGTTCAAGGACCTGATGGCACATAGGTAGTAATACCACATGTCTGAGACAGGTTAAGATCACAGTGTGTCATTACATCGGAGTCATCATCTCCATCATGCAGTGCCGGCAAAAGGTGACCAGAGAGTTGGGTTTTATTGTCAAACCTGAGGTGTAGGGATCGATTTTTTTTTATTTTCAAGTCTCTTCCAAACAAGGTCCAGAATATGTAGAAAAGAGAAGCCTCATCATCTCCTCTACATCTGTCACAGCAGAGATTCACATCTGGATAAATATGACATGATTAAGCTGTGGACATGTTCTCTCTGTTCATGGTTGTAAAGTGTTACAGCAAAAGTCACTTGTGGATTTTGACCTAAGATCCTGCTCCCGTACAGTACACCAGACAACTCGTTATATACATTAAACCTTTGTGTGATGGGTGTGAGAGCTAAGAAACTCATCACCAGCATTCACAGGCTGTGTTGGTATCTGAGAGTGGAGAGGGTTTCCTCTGTGCAGGGAGTCAGAGTGGCTCTTTGATAGGTTTAACTTTTCAGAAAGTTGTTAGATGGCAGTGTGGTGGGCAGCTAGGTGTCTGGAAAAGCAACAGATCATCAGTGGAGAGGGAAACTTAATGTTTAACTACCCGTAAAGAACGCAAATACCAGCATCTGTGTGGTCAGATCAAGAAATAATGGGGCATCATTAATGAGGTACCTGTCACAGGTCAGAGGTCAAATCTATTTACCTCAATCAACTCAACCTCCATACATCAATGAAACAGATGTTGTCAAATAAAACATACAGTAATTTAATAGAAAACAAACAAACAAAAACAAAAAAAAACTGAAGTGAAAAGGTCAGAGATTAAAAATTTAAGATGCCCAAGAGGAACAATTTTTAAAAAGCTTGGATCTCCAGGTAGATGAAAGCCAGAAGCAGCCTGAGTGTCAACAATCGTAATGTGATGAGGTTAAGTTAACCAAACTAACACAGAAGTGAGATATGACACCGGTTTTCCAACTGGGTCTTTGTAGATAAACAAATAGACATGCAAGTCACACCTCACAGAGAGGAAGCATAGTATATACAGTACAACCAGAAGCTAAAAGTGTTTGACGATGTTTTGAATTTACAACAAATGAAATGAATGAAGATAGTTTCAGTGTGGGCTCCATGTGAGTGGTAAGAAGCAGCTGTGGTAACAGCTGTGGGAGCTGTGAGGTGAAGCTGTCACAGTCGGAGGAATGTGGTTCGGCTGCTGCTGACGGACAATGAAGATGTTGTTCAGGTGATGTTTGTTCTGCTGCTTTGTTCTTTCACTAATCATCATGTTTCTGCCGCCAGTATGTTGCCCTGCTGGTTCCCCAAGATGGCTGTACATGTGTGTGTGTGTGTGTGTAGTGGGGGATTAACAGTCGCGATCAGGCTATAATGTCGGCATCAGTTTTTCTAAACAAGAACCTTAAAAAATGTGTACTAATGGCAAAAAGCAGAGAATTGTAATAAAATAAAAGCAGACATCACGCTCCGATACAGCGTCAGATAAGAAAGGAGAGAATAAAAGGGGCAGATATAAACTATATGTGTATGTGATGGGGGTCTGCGTGCATCTGACCTGAGATCAGGTTGGTGAGAGAAGCTCATTCAGCAGCGCAGCGTTGTTTCCTCTGCTGTTTCCTGGACAACGTCCTCATATCATAGTGACCTTTTTCCTTAGCAGGAAATGACATCATCCCTATACCTACCTTGGAGATGAGACACTGTTAATATGAGGCTTCCCTGAAACTCACAATACTTCTGTTCAGCTGTAAATGACATTTGTTTTGTTGGCGTTTTATAGAACAAAATCACACATTCTTAAGTTCAAGTTCATCTCCACCTACTCGAGGTTGTGATCACATCAGTCTTCTTCGGTTGATAAAACTCAGCATTTTAATATCACTCTAATGGTGTTTTTTCTAATGTTTTATCATCATTACCAAGTCTCATTTAAAGACCAATCTAGTGTTGTAAATCTTTTAAAAATGACTAGTAGATATCAAATTTTTAATGGGCTAGAAAAAACGCCTCAGTAACTTCCTAAAATAGCTGATCGTCAGTCTTTAGCAAATCTTCCTCAGACCAGAGGAAATAGTGCTTTAGTTGGGGACTATTTTCAGTGGCGGATTAACCCACATTTGATGTTTGTCTATTTACAGCAGCAGGACAGTGTGTGTGGGGCTGAATCAAAATAAATAAACTATAGTGTGTGTTTATGCCAATGAAGCAAGAGGGGATCTTTGGCCCAGTGGAGCATCTCAGACAGCGAACGTCTCCTCCTCACAACTATCAAAACAATCAACAATAGATCAAACCAATCAGATAAAGCGTAAATCTGTGTGTTAGTTTTAGTAAAGAGGCTTCGTCTTCTTCTACTGCTTTACAGAGCAACAGAGCCGCCTGTTTACATCTGAAGAGTGATGTTTACTGAAAGAGAGAGAGAGAGACATTAAAAACAGATGGGGGGTGTAAGAGATCCAACCAGAGAAAACGAGAGAAAGAACGTAAGAGAGAGAAAAGTGAGAGCCTGCAGCAAACACACCTCTGATCTGAATTATGTGTGTGTGTGTGTGTGTGTGTGTGTGTGTGTGTGTGTGTGTGTGTGTGTGTGCACGTGTTGAGGGTGGGATGATTTGCGCTATTGGAAAAAGCACTGCTCCAACTCCTAGGAATGAATGAGTCACCCACTTAAACACACACATATTTAAGTACTTGTACTGTACACACACACACACACACACACACACACACACACTACAAAGTTTGCTCAGGTTTGTTGATTGATGAATAATTCATTCTCTTGAACATGTGCTGACGAGAAACTCCCTCCGAGTCTGTCATAATGTTCAATGTCTGACACCAAGTTTGTTGTTTGTGTGTGTGTGTGTGTGTGTGTGTGTTAGGTTGAGATCTGTGTTGTGCTTTCTAATGATCCCATGATGCAGCACCATGTTGCACGACTGGTCACCAGGAAAAATGTGTCTGTTCCTGCTGAGTCCTGTTTTCCTGCCAGTGAGAGTTCAGCAGCAGCACAAACTCCCCTGTTATGTAACGTTCATGTTCCTCGAGCGTTTCACTGTTTTCCTGGCTCCACCCAAACCCACCGGCACCAAGGTGGCGGAGATGGTGCAGCTCATCGCACAGACTGTAATGTGCAAAGCTTTGGGCACTTTTGGGAAAATCACATCATGTATTTTAAAAGTGAAAATAGTCAAAACTTCATCTTTACAAGAGAAATCAGCATTCAGAAAAAAACATGCAGTACTTGGTAAAAAATTAGGGGTGTGCCAAAAAATCGATTCACATAAGAATGGCAATTCTCATTTAATACGATTCAGAATCGATATAAAATGTCCCAAATAAAAAAATGAAACAAATCTGCTGGTTGTCAGCCTCCAATTTCCTTAGAATTTATAAGGCAGCATGTTTAACTGCACTATTTTTTTTAATAAAGAGGCACTTTTAATTTTGTTACATGATATTACTTTTATGCAACAGTTTCAACAATTCCATCTAAGCATGGATAAATGTTTAAAACTCAATAAATGTGAAAAAGACACTTTAGTCATTCTGTCTTGCAAAGCAGACTGGAGTAGATCATGAGGATCTTTTGCACAACGATAGACTGAAGCAGAAATCATTATGAATCAAATCGTTTTGAATCGAAAATCGATTTTGAATCTAATCGTAGCCCCAAAAATCAGAATCGAATCGAATCGTGAGATAGCAAAAGATTCCCACCCCTATAAAAAATGCAGATGTTTTGTCTTAGAGTCTTTCTGTTGTGAATTTAGAAGTTTCCCATGAATCACTCCAGGTGAGTTGCATCTCATGTCTGTCAGATCTCAGTGCTGAGGTTGAGCAGGTTCTCTGCTTCAGAGCCGGGTGGAGGCCGGGGCGGAGGTGACGTCACCTTCTGGGTGTTGCACGAGGCGTTGAAGGTTCCTGTGATGTTGAATCATCGTTAATCACAATGAGTCACAATGAGCTGAGAAAGAAAGACTCCTTCCAAGATTAAAAGAAAACAAAGGAGGAACAAGAAGTGCAGCTTTACTGGGACTACGAGTCCCAAAGGGCTTTGCTGTAAGAGGAGTGATTCAGATCGTGTTACTGTGACAGCAGAGGTTGTGTACTGTGTGTGTGTGTGTGTGTGTGTGTGTGTGTGTTTCCTCTCTCAGGTGAGGTGAGAGAGGGCAGGAAACAGGACAGGACTGATGTGCAGGGATTGGCGAGGCCGGTGACCTCTGACGTGCTGTTTCCTCATGTCTGCTTCATTCTCTGCAGTTATTGTGGAAACAGTTAGTTACCATATCCTTTTCATGCAGACACTGCTGAGCTGATATTTCTGTTTCGACGCTCCCTTTCTCTGTTTGGTTGTAACTTGTTATCACCACAGACTGTAAACAGGGATAGATGTGGCCTCTGTGACGTCACCCACAATGTTTCTTAAGAGCAATTTTGAAGCTCAGAGTGAGAGTGAGCTGCTCTGCTGTCACCATCTTGGCAGCACCTGACTCCGCCCTCTAATTCTTGGCTAATTACATCTTGGCTAAAAATGGGCAAAGACGAAAATGGGCATGTGTGAAGCTGAGGTGAGGCGCACACCGCCTTGTGGCAGACATACGCTTACCCACCTGTCTCTCAGAGCAGCATGCCTTTAATTTACAGAACTTTGAGCCTTAATAAAATTCAAATAATTGAGTTATTAGAAAAAAATCATTCATTTTAATCATTAAAGTCCATCTATTTCACACTCACACTGTGGGTGACATTTGTTGAGAGTCACTGCTCTGCTAGTCCTTCTTCTTATGGTTCACATGTACTGACTGACAGGGACCACAGGGGGGAGCTCTAGTTAAACTCAAACCCACACCACAATACACTTAACAGTTTTTTCCCCCCATTGCTAAAACACAATTTTGCAAACTAGGCTGGTTTTATCAAAATACTTAACACAATTCACAAAACCACACGCCCAAACTGCAAAATACCTCTTATCCTGCAAAATGAAGCACTGTCTGCAACCAAAACTGCATATATCATTATCAAAAATCAAACTTTTGCACCAAATAGCACACACTTCATTCATATCACCAGATTTTTGTCCAACCAACTACACACTGTTAGGCATAATGAAAAGCACTCTCATCTTATGCTTTGCCATACTAAAATAGTTAAACATGCACAGAAATACATATTTGCAGATACACACACATACTGTTGAAACTTTTTTTTCACCAAACAAGTCAGTGCAACATATGCACATCAGATATATTTACATTGGAGTGAGCAAAAATATGCTCACAACACAGTAAACTGAAAAAGTAAATTGCAAACTCTCAGTCTTCCTCCCCCTCTCATTCTCATCCTCCCTCTTCCTCTTCCACTCTCTGCAACGTCTTCCATTATTGTTGTTAAAAAAAAAAAAAAAAAGGTGCTCACCTGTGGTAATTTACATATAGTACTTACTTCCTGATTGAAGTGGTAACAGTTAACCTTTGAAGGGTTTGGCCAGGTGGCACATATATGTTGGTGAATTGGCTCATGTAGTGTCATTTTGAATGGCAGTGTTTTGAAATGACAAACATGTGACTTTATGTTAGATTGTTGTGTCTGCATTTAAAAAGTGCCATTTTGAATTGCAAAATGTGTGTAAAGCAGAAAATGTGTTTACAGTTTTGGAGACTTGAGAAGAGGTTTTGTTCTCTGTGTCAGTTAAAATATTTGTGCTATGCATCATGTCATTTTAGTGTGTTAGCAATTGGAAAAAATTGCAATATAACTGAAAACCACAACTGGGGGGTGGGTGTTCAGGTGGAATAGCAGCTTGGCCTGTGGTTCGATCCTCTGAACCAGCGCAGGAATTTCACGAGGGCCACGAGGGCCATGGCCCTCGTGCCCGTCCGATTTGGCCTTGTGCCCTTGAAAAAAATATCTGCCCTAAGGCCACAGTGGCCTTGATGCCCCACCCGCACTGCCCCGGTTGATTTTGCGGTTTTCTCCTTTGCCTCTTTCCTATCAACACGGCTTTGACACCTGCGTCTTTGAAGAAAGAACAATGCGTATTTTAATGCCATTCTGGCAGCAGCATCGCCAGGGTGGGTTTGATTCGAGCCTGGCGTAAACCGCTCGGGCGGCTATAACAACAGTTTGACGACCAATCGATCACTGGCCAACCAGGTGACTTCATCAAACACCCCCCACCCGCAGAACCAATCATGTGGCTGGAAAAGAGCCAAGCCACAACATGTCAACACGTGCTAGCAAAGACGGTTTATAAACCAAGACCTTTCATGACGAGTCAGCTTCCTGTATGCATGTCACGTGTGCTTCTGCACGGCCACGCCCCTTTAGAGAGACCAGAGGCAGTTTGGAGTGTATTGATTCCTATGGGACAATTTAATGTGAACACCGATTATGATCGGGCCTTTCTCCCCACGGTCACTGAAGCAAATTTTGGACTCATTTTTCACAAGCCACATCTCTTCTGAACAGTTTGACACCAAAATGGTAATTTTCAGACGGAGAGATCCGGAGAAAATCCACTTTGTTCCAGACCTGTCTCTGTCTCTACGACACACTCTCGCGAGATTTGGCACAGATCTCCTAGGCAACGTCAAACAAACGGCCGCGAACTCCCGTGAAAATGATTTAAATTATTTTTGGCATGCTAAATATTACTGTTAGTAGTGTAAATATTTTATGTTATCATAAGAAAATATAAATATCTCACTTTCATCTACCTAAAAATTGTATAAATCCACACACACGTTCACAGACGAGGTGGGGTGACGGTTGGCCACGCCCATTTAGAGAGACAGGAAGTGTATACCATTTCATATCATTGGAGCAGCCGCTCATGGAGTATCTTTCCATTTATTGAATATCTTTGGTGCTAGTGCTTGGGCTGCTACAGCCGTGTGCGTCAGCAGCGGAACACCGCCGGTAAAAAATAGAAAAAATAAAAAGAGTTTTGCCTCGGAAGAAAATGTGAAGGAGTCAAGGAGAACTCGGATGGCCGTGAAAAGATGTGTGGTGCGTCATTAACTCTGAAGTAACGCTAAACGTTCACAATGGAGACGCTAGACAGCTGGAGCAGACCTACTGATATGAAAAATATTATCGTGATAGGATTTTTTCTCATATCGCTCCAGTGCAATAGTGAACAAGTAAGATAGGAATTTCAAAACATATAGCTGCATAGGACTGGACCCTTGTGCAAAAAATTAAATGCATAAATGAATTTAAAGTAGAAAATTTCTGGTTTGCTTGAGCCCGTTTTATGTATTAATTTAACAGATAGCCTACCGGTAGTTAGTAAATTCATTAAAGACGTGGATTTAAAATCATTGTTTTATTCTATGGCCTTGCTGCCCTGGCTTTTGGCCTTTGTGCCCTCAAAAAAATGACAACACCTAAGGCCAAGTGGCCCTGCCCCTAAAATGACGAAATTCCAGGCCTGCTCTGAACCTCTTCCTGATGACCCGAGGCTGCGTCTGGGAGGACATCCGGCAGAAAACTAAATCAAATATGCAGATGGCGGTGGCTGTGCGGAGCCCACATAGGAGAGGCTGAAACACAACAACAACAGCAGCAAAAATATACAAACTGTCTGGTCACTGGAGAGATGCAGCGGAAAATAGGCTTTTTGCCCAGAGTGAAGCTTGTCAGTCTGTGTGATGATTTAAAGCAGTGTTTTCCCTGCTCTTCGTTCGTTCCCACATGTAAAATGATGTTGTCACTGGTGTTTGTGATCACTGCTTCCGCTGAGATCTCCTCCTCATGAGACTTCACTTCTCCTTCTGTCTGTAACTGATGTCCAAAGTTCAGCTGACAAGGCTTCGTTATAACAAAATCATAGACAAGAAAATACAGATGTTATTGTTTCTCTTGTATTGCTCTCTGATAATAAATGATAATGATCTTTATTCACATTGCTATTAAGAAAACTATAGACTTACCTTTTACCTAAGTACCTTTTGAGGCTTTAACTAATGATTGCTGTTATTTTTGATTAATTTCTGAATGTTTCACAGATTATTTATTGATTAATCTTCTTTCATGTCTTCTCTGACTCTGTCTTCCCACCCTGTCTTCCACTCCCCTTCTTTCCCTCCTTCATGCCTCCTCTGTGTCCCGCCCTCAGGTCAAAGCCGCAGGAGAAAACTTCCTCCATCTCTCTTCTCTCCTGACGTCTGGTCCTTCAGAGGGGTAAGAACAGCAGCAGATTCATGTTATTCACTGCATCATGAAAACTGTGCAGCTTTATAAAGACAGAATCCTCCAACAACGTGACTCCTTTTTCCTAAGTAGTGAAGGAGGAGATGGAGGGGAACGACCCCGCCTCAAACGTTGAATCACATTTACTGCATGTAGTTTCATCAGTGATGGATAGCTTGTAATATAGTATGAAACAGATAAGGTGACAAATTAATTAATTTACCCAAGTGCATATTCCTATAATAAACCAGTGATTATTTCCATTTTGGAGAATGGTTTATTTGCCTTTAGGTTTTAGGAGAAGATATGTGCTAAACTGTTTTAGTATGGCCGTGAATTCCTGCATAAGAAGTAATGAAAATCCACCCAATAGATATGTCAGTCTGAACAAGTCGCAACTCTGGGCTGAGAAAACACTTGAATCCCGCCTGCATTTACTGGGTTAAAAATGATCAAATCTGTCCCTCAGAGTGGCCTGGCCTTCATTTGTGAAGAACTTTACTATGATATAAACTGGGAGTTATATAAAATTCATCCCCATACAGTCGTCTTGGAGAAGGAAATTAGCCATGGAGACGAAAACAGTTTTTGCACCAGGCTATAAACATGTTCGTAAAGCTGGACATTTTAACATGGGAGTCTGTGGGGACTGTCTCAGTGTCGGAGCCAATACTCTAGTGGTCATGAGAGGAACTGCAGCTTTTGGTTCTTCAGAGTTGGCTTCAGATGTCCATCTTCAGAGACAAGAAGAGCAAGGAGTCCTGCAGCACACTGCCTGGTGTCAACATCTGGAGACATTGAATAATAGATCCACTACTCCACTGTGGCCGGTTCTCCAAGAGGCAAGAGCGACCTACCTGTCAGTAACCTGAAGAAGTTGCAGAGCGTGCAGGTGAACTGAGGACAACTGAAGGCAACAAAGAGACACTGAGCTTTGATTTATTTTTTCCCTGCACAGAGCACATCAGGGCTGAAACCAGTAAATGACCGTGACTCAAAAATAAACCAAAGTTTATGTTCTTTGTGTGTCAGGGACTCTACGCTGGTGTCTCAGTGTCTCCTGTAGACCCTAATTATAGACGCCTGTTTCCCCCACCGGCCGTCACTTCCTGTTTGTCCAACACACACACACACACACACACACACATTGTGAAGGGTTCCTGTTCCTGAGGGTCTGTAGATCCACTCAGAGTTTGACCTGATGTGTAGAGGAGTAGAGAAGGGAGGTGAGCGGGGAGAACCGGGTAGATAACAGAAGGAGAAGTGAGAAAAGAGGAAGAAGAAGAAGAAGAAGGAGAAGAAGGAGCACTGGAGGAGACACACTGGAGGAGAAAGAGAGGAGAAAAGGAAACAAAGAAAGGAGAAACAGGAGAGTAGCGATGTGACTGTGAAGGAGGTGATTCAGAGGAGGAATCTGTGGAGAAGTGACTGCAAATGTGGAGCTGCACGTGAAAAGAAAAGGAGAGCTGATGTGACTGTGGGGTGAAAAGAGGGGAGACGTGGAGGAAGAGGAGCAGCAGATGTTTGCAAAGCGAGGCGATTAAACCGCTGTAGCTGTGTGCAAGAAGCAGATCAGGTCCTGATGATGGGCTGCTGTCTGTTTGTTTACTACCGGGTGAGTTTGGATCCCACTGTTTCTGTCAGAGATAATAAGTAGCAGGTTCATGAACGCATCACAGGCTGAGGACAGAAAACCTCCAGAGCCGTCGTCCCTTTGTTCTACGTTGTGTTCGTTACTTCATGTATAAGGGTTGTGCAGTAATTATAATTGTATTGTACTGTTCAATGTGACTTTTTAATGTCCACACACTGGGTCAGGCAAACACAGCTATAGTTTATGCAAAGGTCAATAGGTCAAGATTAAATGGGACATTACCTAACTCAGTACAGATCAGTATTCATGCAAACATATACAAACAAACAAAACAATGATTATTCAAAAATCATGAATGAGAGCACAGGAATAACAGACCCTGGTTAAATAGGCATCACACTACTGATTAAACCTAATCAAAAGTTCATTTTAGACATTACCATAATGGTAGATATTTTGTACTAAGTATTAAAGTTTGAATTCTGATCCAAACAGCGCTTCATTTTGGTAGATAGTCTTAATTTCCTTTCTGTCCTCCTGACTATGAAATGTAAAAAACAAACAAACAAACTTTATAGTGTGTGTGGTTTAAGTTGAACTTTTGTGGAGTTTTGCAGTTTTTGCAGCTGGACTTAGAATTAAAGAGTTAAGATTAAAACATATTTCCAAATGCAAATTAGTTAGTTGGTCAAAGTTTGTCCTTTTAGTATAAAAGTCCCTTAATGTGCAACAGACCATATATGGAGTGGAGGAGCAGGCTCCTCCTCCTCCTCCTTGTGGTTTCCATAGTGGCCAGGAGTTAAAGGTAAAGTCTGCCAGGTTATATAACGTCCGGACAACAACAAAGTCTCCACACAATACTGAACAAACAGCCGACTTCCTGCTATTGTTATTCTCTGCTAGACTGATCGCATATCCTCCACCTCCTCCTTTTCCACCTCCTCCTTTCCCTCCTCCTACTTCTCCTTGTCCTACTTGTCCTCCTCCTCCTCCTCCTCTTCCTCATCCTCTTCTCCTCTTCTCCTCTTCTCCTTCTCCTTATCTTTCTCCCCTCCCTCTGTCCTAACCTGCCACTCCTCCTTTTAACATCTCTCTCTCCTCTCTTCTCCTCCTCTCCTCCTCTCCTCTCCTCTCCTCCTCATGTCCTCCCTGACCTGCTTCATCAGGTGTTTGTTTGTGCGACTTCTTCCTGTTGTTGTTGTCACGGGAACTGTTTTGTTCATTCTCATGCCGTTGCACCTGCGCAGCTTCCCGCCACATAAATAGTGGTTGCCACAGTTACCACAGAAGTTGCCTATCCCAGACAAAATTTGTGATGAACATGGGACATTATATAATTATAATAGATAGTTTCCTTTACCCTTTATCCTATAGATATACCCATTAGATAAATGTGAAAACTGACCGAAGTGATGAGATGGAAGCTGACAGAGCTGCAGGTTTCGACTTCATCACAGTTTTTTATGATGGCTATGACCTGTTTTTCAATACTTTTAACACTTTTTCAAAACTCTTCACACATTTACCACAATATCAGCCTGTGTGGGCTATACAATTGACACAAAATACATACATTTTACACATTTAAAATTTGTTTTAACTGACACACAAGCTCAACTAAGACCAAACAGTTACTGCTAAATTTTCAATTGCTTTCACACTGTTTGTCCACACAGAAAACCTCAGAAAGCCGAACCTAAAGGCTGAAGTGAACATTAGTTCACATTGTAGACTGAAACTAATTTATGTCCTGTATTTTGTTTCATTGCTTTTGAAAAACAGTTGATTGAACTAATGCAAAAACATCAATCACATCTCTATGTACTGAAACATCTATGAATCCCACTCTGGTGTTGAGGTTCTTTCAGTCACATGGCCTCTTGTTTGAAAAAAAAAAAAAAAAAAAGATAGGGAGAGGAAAACAGAACACCGGCAGATTAGCAGTGACTTTGTACTTTTTACTGCATTTTTTCCTGTTTGTAAATTGCATTTTCACACTGAACAGCTGCTATGATGTAGATTTTCTTCTTCTGCAGTTATTTTCAGTTGTATTCATCTTGCAAAGCTGCTCTGAGATTGGTTGTTCACTTTTTATAGTGTTTCCAAAAAAGGAACAAAATACCTGCATTTACTAAACCCAACAAAAGCAAAATGTAGAGAGGTTCAAAGGAAACTACAGCACAAAAGTCAATTAATGATCAATACACTATTGTGTTGATTGTAAACAGCAGATCTGACACATGTAAAGTGATTCAGTCTATGTTATTGCATCAGTTATTAGTGGTTTCTATGACAATGTGTTGTGACTACAACATGAGACAACATGTGTCAGTGTTTAGTTTACACGGTGTCATTTTGAGCAAGAAATTAACCGTTTTGGGAAATGTGTGTTTTACTGTAGGTGTGATGTGTGTTAATGGGTTATAATGATCTTAAAAAACTGTAATTCACTTTGACATTAAAATATATGTTTTAATGTTTCCTGTTGCACCTGTTCTACCTCTAACATTGTATTTGTTGTGTTTTGTGCTTTGCAGAAGAAGAGGAAGCAGGCGAGCAGAGATGCTGACTCCCTCAGTCTCTGCAGTCTGGACATCAATGTAAGTTCAGCTCGTCTTATCAAGAATGTGTGGTGTCAGCTTTGGTTTAGAGAAAGGGTTAAAAGCTTCAATAAAAGTTGAATTTTATATGAAGTTTATATAGCCTATATATAAATGAGGAACTTAAAGTTGTGGGTGGATTATAAGATAGTAATGCACAGACATGAAAAAACCCCAACCCACTTAAAGGGGCAAGATAACCATAGAAAAACAACACAGCTCTGGTTGTTTTTCTCATTTTATGAGAAATGTGTCTTTGTAGCTTTTTGTGTCTCTTTGTGGTTTTTTAACCTACAACAACAAAAGTTAAGACACATCAACTGAAGCTCTGGCCCCTGGGACCCTCAGAAATCCATCACTAACT
Source organism: Trachurus japonicus (assembly GCF_045865225.1). Lineage (NCBI taxonomy): Eukaryota > Metazoa > Chordata > Actinopteri > Carangiformes > Carangidae > Trachurus > Trachurus japonicus. The sequence goes on along the minus strand of NC_140911.1, from coordinate 24,143,768 downwards.
AGTTCAGGGTTATAATGTTTAGAGGCATGCTGATCATTTCCACCTCCTAAGTTCACGTGTGTGTTGTGTTGCGTTGCATTACATTGCATGCGTTGCGTTGTGTTGTGTTGTGTTGACAGGAGCTAGCTGGTTAGCATGCTAACTTCAGTAGAAGAAAATAAGTGATAGAAATACTAGAAGCAAAACAAACAACGCATCAACTGCTGGTGTTGGAGACAGATGTTGGTCAGTAAAGGAAGTTTGATGCTGAAGTTGCTGAACAGTTTTATTATAGTATTATCAACCTGTTGAGCACCAGTAATGCACTTTGAACTACACAATGCTCTTTGAATACACAAATAATGGTTTATTGATTTAATTGATTAAAGACAGCGTGCTAACAGATGTCTACTTTATGGACCCCCTAACCTAATTGTCTTGTAATATACTGGGGTATGAACACAATGTTCCTTACTGAACTTTTACAGTTCAGTATGATCCATTGTCTGCCAGCTTTGGTAATGTAAGCAAAAGACAAAGCTACTATAGCATGAGTTGGTTGAACTTTCAATTAAGGACAATTAATTACTTACAACAACAACAAAAAAAGGAATGAAAGCAGAGGGTATGTACTTTATCCTGACTGTGTCTTATTGTACATTAAGACCCCCTTGGGGCCTCGGCCCTCATGTTGGACCCCCTGTCTGTTTTTAGCCCTCTGCCAACAGCCCGTTCCTTCCCGGGCGTTTCCCTCTCGGTCTAACACAGGATGTCCACCCTGTTCAATACACTCCAGTGTGACAAATAGACCCAAACCCACCGCCGGGTCTGTGTTGCTACAAACCAGCGTTGGCAGATACTGAACCACGAATAAATTACACTCTATTGTTCCTCTACTGTTACTCCCTGTGGCTCAGTGAGTCACATACACTCACATTGTGCCTTTACTGAAAACCCGGGACCTGGAGGCGACTTTATCTGATTTAGGGGTTGAAGGTCAGGACAGATGTTCATATTTCTGGAGCAAGACCATCTTTGTCTGGAGTGGAGACATAAACAAAAGCTCAGTTACAGATCACATAGCAAAGTCTGGTTTGACAATATTATTGATGTCTTTGTTTGAAAATGACTGAAAGTCTCGGTGGATTATCAGAATAGTTAATACATTTTTCACCATCCACCAGTGAATCGCTGCAGCTCTGCAGGTAAACTAACCAACACAGGGTTCCTGCCACCTTTCAAAGTGTTGCTTATTACAGTAACTATGGAGGTTTCTGTTTGGCACCATTGTGGTTATTGACTTTGTCACTGGTTTAATTAAAATCTGCTGAGCCCCTCGGGGTCACATGGTAGATCAGAACAGTTATTGATTTGTTTTAGGGAACCAATGTTAGAAAACTAGTGTAAGAAGACACTTCTATGTGGAGGCAAAGAAGACTGGCATGTTTTTTTTTTCGTACTATACCTGTCAGACATCGAGAATAAAAGCAGGCAGATATATTTTCTTATATATGTTCAACGTTTTCAAAGTAGTAAATCTTTTTTTTTTTTTTTAAGAGAAGTCTGTTTTCATTTCAGATTGTCTGTATGTGGTTGTGGTTTACGTAAGTGAGACCACTCTTGACTTCAATTTCTCTGGAGTTAACACAAATGCATGGAAAACCTTTGGATCAATGGCCTTGCCCTTTGGGTTTGGATATTATGATGGTTGTTATAGGATTTTTCAGAGGTTTAACATTTGTCAATGTATGTATTATGCTTTTAAACATCTATCTTCACCAGGATGAAAGAAGCAGATCCCACCTTTTCATTTAGTGGCTCTTTGACCCTGGTGGTCTCTGGGCGTCCACGACACACTGTCCCATTTACAGACAATGGAGCTGAATCAGCGGGGCAGCTTTTGTCAGCTAAGCATTAGGTGTGCTCATATTAAGTCGGAGCGAGGTCAGTGATGATATTGTGACTCACAATTTTCGAAGGAAACCATGACAACGTTCTAAAATTAGCGCAAGGATCAAGGTTGTTCTGATGCCCCTTTGATGACACAGGAAGGACTGTAGGCTACTGTCTCTCTATTTTTAGATTGACTTTATTTTTGTAATATTTCCTTTTTATTTCCCTTAAAGGACATTGCATCAACTTCCCCTAAATTTAACCATCACCTTAACTATGGCCACTATAATGTACTCCCAGAGCCCGCAGTGATGTCTTCATGTGCCTTGTCAACTTTCAATCCAAACCCCCCAAAATATTGAGTTTACAAAGATATGTACAGTAATAGAGAAACGCAGCAAATCTTTATTTTATTTTTCCTAATCTGAAAGTATTTTGATTTACTAATAAGTCAGTTGACTGATTGTAATTTATTGCTAAAATGCAAAGAAAGTGCAGGTTACAGCTTCTTGAATGTCTGATAATCTGATATTATCATAAAATAAATCTCTTTATATTGTTTGTTAGTAGGCATTTTTCACCACTTATAAATATACAATACATAAATACATGCAGGTATACAGTACTGTGTAGCAGTAGCGAAGTGTCACCGCTATTTTGATAGTTATGGACATTTTGAAGAGCAGGCAAGAGGAAGTTATTTTCTGCAGATTAATAAATAATGAAAATAATCATTATTTTCAACTCTTTCAACAACCCAGCTTTAACCCTATTTTGTTGTCCTTGCATGAAGTGTGGCTCTGTAAATGTGTATGTTGTTTTGATGTGTTGTCTGTGTGTGTACATGTATGAGTAATTCAAATGCACACACAAAGATTACACACACAGTAATTAACTTGAAAACTACTGGAAAACCAGGACAGAGGTTTAGCTGCCTGCAGGCAACCCCACTATCTCTCTGTCTCTCTGTCTCTCTCTGTTTAATAATTACGACTCAGTTCGACATTGACTGGTTGATGAACTGAGCTGTGTTGCAGCACCACCAGCAGAACCAGTATCAGCTCCAGTAGCATTCAGGGTCATGATACTGGGTTACTTGAGGAACACTTCATAAACAAAAGGTTCCTGTTATTGCTGCTTTGTTTGTGTCAGTTGTTTTACTTATAAATCCTGTGATGAGGTTTAAATATATGATGCACTGAAGTAGATTTAATTCACAAACACAGCACAGGCTGGGCCAGAGGACATGTTGCCATTCACACCTGCTGATTTATTTTCACTTGTATACTGAACCAAGGCCCATGGGTAAATATTTAAAAAATGGCTGGCTGGCTGGCATAATGTAGTGTTGTGTTATTATAAAGTGTCTGTGATTTTCTAAAATAGCTGAACTGTAGTTTTTTTTTGCGAACTTTACCCAAAACAAAGGAAATCTTGCATTTGTCTGGGACTATTTTCAGTGGTGGATTAGTACACATGTTTTTGCTCTAGTGATTATTTCTAGCCACAGGACGATGTGTGTGGGATTTAGTCAAAACAAACTAGTCTGTGTTGCTGTTCACCGTGCAAAAATGTGTAGGGCTGCCAAAGTTGTAGTGATAATAATACATTAATGAAAATCCCCTTCAGCACCAGCCCACAGTTTTTTTATTAATAATTTTGGCATGTTCTTTTATATTATACGTTCTATAATTGGAGTATTTTTTCCTACCAAATACAGTGACCTTGAGGGTTTAAATTTATCACAGTTTGGGCTAATGTATTGTTAAGTTATATTTGCTTAAGCAATTTATGTATCCATTATCATGCACTTGAAAAATATCTCAATAAGGTACACTTTGACGAGTAAAAATGTGTGATAAATTTGTGAATAATTGTGATTAACTGTGAACACTCTTGCAATTAATTACATATGAATATAATATAATAAGTGATTGACAGCCCTGATATATGATAATAATCTTTATTTATAGCATTTTTTGAACAAAGTAACAAAAACTGTTTTAAGGAAGAATAAAACAGTAATTAAAACAGAAAATAGGAGAATGAAACATAAAAACAAATATATGACAACATATAAAACATATCAAACATTTATAAAATAAGATAATAGTTCACCAGAACTTCTGTCTGATGTGGTTTCAGGAGAGAGATAAGCTCATTGTTATTTGTTGGTCTTCTCGTAGGGTCACTTCACAGCAAGAGAGATACAAACCTTATCTAAATCCTATTGTATACAAAGCCCAGAGTGGTGGGTGGGTAGAGGTAAAAGGAGAAAGAGAGGAAGGAAGTAAAATGAGTGAGTGGACGAGTGAGCAAGTGATCCAGTGAGTCAGAGGGAGAGAGAGAGGGAGCATGAGCAAGCTGTGAGTGTTAAAACAGAGGGAGAGTGAGACGATCATCACTGAGAGGTCACAGCATCAACAGGATCATTTACTGGACTCTTCAGCTGAGCTCTGTCAGCACTGGCGTCCACCTCGACTCTCAGCTGTTTGTGGCCTCTGCTGGTCCCGGGTCAGACCCAGGTCCTCAGCTCCTGTTGGTTTTAGGACAGCACTGGGGATGGGATGTTGGTAAACTGTGGGAGCTCGATCCAGATACTTCACTGGTGTTATATAATCTGACGTAACTTCTGGTACCAAACCTTCTCTGGATGTGTGTGAAGGTTAAGTCAACCAGAGCTTTTTGGATACTGGATACTGGATCTTTATGGACACTGTGAAGCTGCTGGACTCTGGACCAGAACCCGGCTTCCTCTACACACTCTGACAACTTTTTGGATACTTAATCGGTGTTGCTGATATTTCAGTGTGGACACTCTGTCCACTCAGCCTCTGTTCTCTTTACTGGTGCTATACTTAACTATACCAACTATCTTGGATTATAGATCTTTGTATCAGACCATTTTTCAGCCTCCTTTCCAACCTCTTCTGAGCACTTACACCTGGATGCTCCAGCAGCACCAATCTCTCCCTGGACACTCTACCACACTAAAACGATTACTCTCTGGGTGCTGGGAAAGGTCCAGATCGTGTGCTGGGCTGTGGTGAGAACAGCATGGTGGCGGGGCAGAGCCCCCTCTGCCTGCTGGTACAGCACTTTAAGTCTGGATGCTCTGTGGAGGTCAGCAAAGGGAACAGCAACATGGGGAAACAGGTGGAGGTAAGACAGAGGAAAAGTGGCCTGGTGGATTTTTTTTTAGTTTAAAGGTGAAATTATTCATGAGCTCTGATTTAATGTTATTGTATGTTATTTATTCTGATTAATCTGATTTTCTGATCTGATTTGACTTAATCTGATTGGATCTAATATGATCGAGTATCTGACAGTAGCCTCGACTTGAACTTGTGAACTGATGACTCATACTTGGACTCAGATTTGCCCTGTGATTGTGTTTGGACTGTTGTTGTTTTTATGTCTGTAGTAATTTGGCTGAATATATTATTATTTAATGTAGCTGGATGTAGTGGAGTCACATCCTTGATCTCTTCACAATCAGGCGGTTTGATGATAAAATACAGAAGCTAAAGGAGTCAAATTAATCACAAGGTGAAACATCAATATGTTGCATAATCTACTGGTCTCACTGGGAAAAATATTTTCATTAGAAATATTACTGAAAAAGTGAATCATTTGAGCCTGTCGGATATGAGTAACACAGTGACATAATGTTGTAGCTCTGTTTTTGTTTCTATAGCAAAACAAACATTTTGAAACCAAACAGTATCCACTTTAGAGGACAGAAACAGCAAAAATTATCACATTATTTACACAAACCATAGACTTTTCACCATTTATTTTCCCTAAAAGATGAATTAAGCAGTACACTGAGAACCTAACCAGCTTTGTTCTAGTGTAGTTTAAGGATGTACTAAAGAGAGTAAAACACAAATGTAAAGATAAAACATGAGACTTATGGGATGCTGTTACAGGAGTTATTATTGACCTGGGGGTACAGCAGCCTCCTGTAAACTTTCTGCAATTAGATAACAAGTCTGTTGTTGACTAACAGCTGAATTGATCTTTGTCAGATTGAATCAACTGAAGCATCATCACACACACACACACACACGCACACGCACATGCACACGCACACGCACACACACACACACAAACCTCACTACAACATGTCCAATGGAAACTTTTATTTCTTATTTAACATCCAAACTGAACCCCGTCATCCTTTTAACACACAACAGTTATGTCTTAAATACAACATCATTGACAGCTGAAAAAGAGAAAAGACCTTGATAACAGTTCAACAAGTTTATTTACAGATTTAAGACTCATTAGAGCAGTGTTTTTCAACCTTGGGGTCGGGTCGCCTGGAAATCAAATGGGGTCACCTGAAATGTCTAGTAATTGAGAAAAAAAAATACTGATAAAAATATATTTTTTAAACTAATTATTACTCTTTTTAAAAGTATGATTAAAACACCACACACAATCTTAAACAACTGTATTCTATACTTTCACTTTCTTGAATATAAATCGAGTTCAAATAAAATAGCCTACAGCATATAAAAATATCTTGATTGACAGCCGTGATCGCAAGGTCACCAGAAATTTGTGATGTCAAAATGGGGTCACAAACCAAAAAAGGTTGCATTAGAGGCTCTTCTGCAACTTGAAATGATTTAATATTCGCAGGTTAGGATGATCTGAGTCCAGCTGTTGAAAACTGTCCTTCTTTGACTCAATCAAGTGGTCGAGGACAAAACAAAACAATTAAAAACAAAACAAAAGAAGAGCCTGTTCATCATAGAGTTATTTTTGGTCCAGTGGTTCCTGAGCACTGATGGAAAAAAAGTTTGATGGTTTTGCTGTATTCCAGTAGGTCAGCTGACTGTGGGCTGCAGGGCACACACACACACACACACACACACACTTGACACACACACAATTGATTTATTGTAAGTCTGTATTCAGGACAAGCAGCTCGGTGGTATTTTCACGCACACAGAGACCAACCCTGATATTAGACCTGATATCTGTGTGTGTGTGTGTGTGTGTGTGTTGGCAGGGAGGAGAGGGCTTTGAATCACACTATTGTTTAATATTGCAGTATATCAACAAAACAGAGTCAGCTTTCCCGCAAACTGCTACAGTACATCATCTACACACACAAACACACACACATACACACGGTTGTTTAAAAACTTTCAGAGCAGACGTTGGTGTTGAGACTGACTGGAGAAATCCTTACCCAAATAATCATTTAGTTCTGTGTTTATTGCAACTGTCAGACACTGATTTAGTTCCTGCGATAGTGATTGTTTGATAGTGATTTTTTAAATATCTGTCTCCTTTTAAGGCCTGGAGCGAATGTTTTGTTGATGGCATTGTTTTAGGGCTGTGAGTGATGCACTGTTGTGATAAAGAAAAAAACCATAAAGTTCCCTTTAGTGAGACATCTTAAAACCGTTTCCCAGTTTTTTGACATACATAAATCCTACATGCTGTGCATAATTGTACCAGTAGCCTAGTTGTAGTGGAAGCATGTGGTTTCTTTGTTTTTTTTGGGGGGATCTGTGATCCTGACCTGGACTCACCACCTGCAGCTGCTGGTTGAGTAGTGACGATGGACCAGAGATGTTCCTGTATGTGCAGAACATTTGGACTTTAAAGTGGGCTGTCCTAAAGTTTGTCTATAGTGTCTCTCTTGAAAACACCTCTGGGGACGTCTTCTTCTCATTATACATAAAGCCTTCAACAAAGCATGTTTGTTAATTCACAGAATATGAAGAAATGAAATATTATTATGACGGGATTGAGATGTTATCGTCTCTGGCTCGTCTCTGTGGCCCGGAGGTCTGTGTGAAAGTCATCTGAGCTGAATGTGGCCTCATCGTCCGGGCCGCGGTCCTCATGTGAACACGTGGATCAAAGGACTGTTGTTTCTGTGTGATAATGTCAAACTCTCCTCTTCCATAGGAGCCCAGCACCAAGCGCAGTAAAGCTGTGTCCAGGGTGACGTCTCTGGCCAACCTGCTGCCGCCCGTCAAGACAGCGCCGCTGAAGAGGATCGGTCAGACGCTGCAGGTGAGCTGCCGATCAGATCAGATCAGATCAGATCAGATCAGATCAGATCAGATCAGATCAGCCTCCCCCGGATCACATGTTCTCCTCCTCCATTACAAGTGGACTCATGTGTCCTTCATCTGGCTCCAGATGTTGAACTCATATTGACAATAAAAGGAAAAATAAATATTGCTATTGTTTCATAGATGCCTCTCTTTTGTTTCTGCAGCGCTCCATCAGTTTTCGTAATGACAGCCGGACAGAGAGAGCCGCTCCTCCTCCTCCCCCTCCCTCCTCCTCAACAATGAAGACACGCGTCACCTCAGCGACTCTCTCCAACCCCTCGTCCTCCATGACTGCAACCCGGGGCTCCTCAGCAACAGCCCAAGCTGCCAAGCGCCGGGACAGCAAGCTTTGGAGTGAGACGTTTGATGTCAGACTGGGAGCAACGCAACCTCTGAGCCCAAAGGAGATAAAACGTCAAGAGGTGAGAAACTCCTCGATATTTACTTTGTGTTTTATCTTTAACTTCCTTCAATTAAACAAAGTCTCCCTCTCTCTCTGCAGGCCATATTCGAGTTGGCTCAGGGCGAGCAGGACCTGGTGGAGGATCTCAAGCTGGCTAAGAAGGTGAACAGTGTCAGACTGTCCTCCCACATTCAATCCACAGCACTGATATTATCTTAGCATGCTCATGTGTGTGTGTGTGTGTTTGCTCGTGTCCCTCAGGCCTACCATGACCCGATGCTGAAGCTGTCAATCATGACTGAGCAGGAACTGAACCAGATCTTTGGTACTCTGGACTCGCTGATACCGCTGCATGAAGGTAGGACGGAGAATCTCACCGTAGTTACAGCATCACACAGTAGATCACAGGGACCGGGCTGTAAACAGACAGCAGCCTCTGCAGTGTGTGAAACCCCACTCAGACATTTATCTCTTTATATTAATCTATGCATACATTTTATATTATTATATACATATACAGTCATCAGCTTTATACTGTTACATTTTTGTCACCTTTCTTGTGTTACTGTAATATCTTATCTTATCTTATCTTATCTTATCTTATCTTATCTTATCTTATCTTATCTTATCTTATCTTATCTTATCTTATCTTTGAGTCTGGACATTTAACATCTTAATAGCGTGTTTGATTAAAAACCTTTTAAAATAATAAAGTAAATGTTATCATTTTAATAACCTTTCTCTCACTTTTCTTCTTGCATCTTTTACTTAAGGTAAAAGCATCTCTGTCTTAAGATCAGATAGAAAACAAATGCATATGGTGACGCAGGAGGGTTAGCATCTTTATGACTGAAAATACACACTCTGAAACTGTACAGGGAGCTCTGTAGAGAAAGCGACCAAAACAGCAAAAAAGCCCCCAGACTTCCATAATGAGTCACGCTTTTTGAACTTTTATATGTTTATTGAATTTAAGCCTAAACTATGCAAAAATAAAAAAGTAAAAAAAACAGACATATGTGGTACTGTAATATGCATACATACTATATACATACATAAATAGCCTAACCTACAGTACATACATTACCAAGATTCAAATAAGATAAGATAATGTAATAAGAAACAGATATGGAGGCTACAGCTGCTGTAGCTGCTCGGGGTCTTGACCTCTGACCTCTCTGTCTCTCCAGACCTGCTGAGTCGCCTCAGAGACGCCAGGAAACCTGACGGGTCCACAGAACATGTGGGACACATCCTGACCGACTGGGTGAGTGAGTGCTTCCCTTCACATTATAAAACACACCGAGTGTCTAATTACAGCCGTTTAGTCTCCTACGCTCTGCAGTGACCGTGTCTCTGTCTCTTCTGTCCCTGCAGCTGCCCTGTCTCTCCTCCTACACCTCGTACTGCAGCAACCAGGTGCAGGCCAAGGCGTTGTTGGACCAGAAGAAGCAGGACCGGCGAGTCCAGGACTTCTTGCAGCGTTGTCTCCAGTCGCCCTTCAGCAGGAAGTTGGACCTGTGGAACTTCCTGGACATCCCCCGCAGCCGACTGGTGAAATACCCCCTGCTGCTCAGGGAGATCCTGAAGCACACAGCCAATGACCACCCAGACCGACAGCACCTGGACGAGGCGGTGAGGAAAACTCTGAAGCAATGGGAAATAAAATCAGCTGTGTGTGTCAAGTGTACAATCAAGAAATGTGTAATGTTTAACTGTAAACTCTGTAATATACTGAATGTATAAAAAATACAAGAATAAAATGAATAAAAACAGCCAACAAAATCAATCTGGATAAAAATACGCAGCAATCTTGTAATGTCTGTATTTTTTCCTAATGCAACTGTTTTTCATCATCATGCATGCACGTACTGTAGCTTGTTTGTTTCACCAACATTTGGAGGTGCTGTGGGAGGGGTTTTATAGGCTACCTCAAACAAACACGAGACAGAGGAGATGAGTTAGATTTTTGTTTGCTCCACAGATGCTGATGGTTCAGAGTGTGGTGGCCGACATCAACAGGCGGACGGGGGAGTCCGAGTGTCAGTACTACAAAGACCGTCTGTTGTACACAGAGGACGGACAGAGGGATGAACTCATTGACCGGTCCCGGACCCTGAGCTGCCACGGAGAGCTGAAGAACAACAGAGGACTCGTCAGTACATTTCAACAATGTTACACACCCCATATTCTTTTATCCTGTGTTATATATAAAGATCAGAGGATTCACATTGTGATAACATTCAGTGTGATTGAATTACATGCATCAGAGGATTAGAGAATGCAAAATGTTTCTTCAGTGGAAATATTCAAAACAGTGGCAAAGCAGCTTCATTTGTAAACTACATTTAATACAGCAGGGTGAGTCAAAGTGCTTTAGACAACATTAAAATATAAAACATAATAAAGAGCATTTACAAAATGAGATTAACAATGAAGGAGTAGTAAAGAGAAGTAAATATGTGTGAAGGTGAAATACAATTCTAAACTATTTACAATTTAAAATTCACCCAAAAAAAAATATTAAAAGATTTAATATGATTTAAAATAATAGTAGTCATTGGAAGGATGTAAAGTGGATTTATTTGCAGTGTGGGGCAACTTGAGTCAACATCCACAACCTAAGGTTAAATTCTGAGTTTATGCACAAACTCAATTCACATTTTGCCTCTGTTTTGTTTAATATTCATTGTTTTATGGGTGAAAATGTGAGGAAGTGAGAAACATCTCCACAACTCTTTTGTCACATTTTCTAAAGCTTTATAATGTGAAAATGGTTTATTTATAGATATAAATACAGTATATAGATACCTGTGTAATTTATTATTTTATCAAAGAAGAACATCAATATCAAGGAAGATTTTTTGTCATGTGGGGAAAAAAAGTGGAGTGAAATTAACCTCCAACTCTCTCTCTCTCTCTCTCTCTCTCTCTCTCTCTCCAGAAGCTTCATGTGTTTCTCTTCCAGGACGTCCTGGTGATCACCAGGTCTGTCTCTGCGAACGACCAGCCTGTCTGCTACCAGCTCTGTCGCCAGCCCATACCCATCAGGCAGCTGGACCTGGAGGACCTGTCGGACGGGGAGATGAGAGTGGGCGGCTCCATCAGAGGAGCCTTCAGCAACAACGAGCGCAGTCAGTCCTGCACCAACATCACAGAGGCACAAACAGTCACAGACACATTTCACTCTGTCACTCTACAGGCACAGACAGGATCCATTCACATACATTCACCTGTTCTTTTTTCTTTTTCTCTGTAAAAACAATTGATATGACCCAGTTCTACAACATCTGTTTTTGGACCCAACAAAAATCACATCATCATTTTATTTTGAGAATATTTGTTACATTTTGGAGGAGGGAATACTCACAAATAAAAGACAATAGCAGGAGTACACGCCCTCATTTCCAACTCGACACAGAACACGTTCCCCACTCTTTCTAAAGTGAAGTCAATATGTAACTATATTATTATTATTATCATATTTAGCATATTTGTATTTATGTAATATTAGTATTATTATAATTACATTGTTTTATCCTTATTATTATTATTATTATTATCATGTGAAGATACATGTAAGATTTGTTTGATGTCATTAAAAATAATGTCTCCACTGGAGAGTTTATATTTACACTATAAAATATGTAACTTATCCACAGTACATACCATGATCACAATTTTTAGTTACCAAATTTAGACGTTTGTTTATGTTTATGTAACATTTAACACAATATCCAGATGATAGATTGCTTCAGTTTCAACGTTCAGTTTAGTAGAATTCAACATCAGTCAATTAAATTATAAAGTACCAAAACCAATAATAATAATCAACATAATCTGTTCTGTCTCCACAGCGAAGAACTTCTTCCGAGTTTCGCACCGCACTGGAGCTCAGCTGCAGAACCACTTCTTCCAGGCCAGTGATGCCTTCAACAAGCAGCAGTGGATAAACTGCATCCGACAGGCCAAGGAAGCTGCAGCACTGACCGGAGACCGGCCACCACAGACCGGGCCGTGTCTGGACAAAGAGCCAGGAGAACAGAAAGTGACACTTGATGGAACAGCACTGAGTTTGCGAAGTGATTCAGGGATTGAAGACGAGAAAGGGATGTGGGGGGAGATGGAAACTGGGCTGTGTTTGGGAGAAAAAGAAGGTCTGGTTGAAGATCAAGGTCTATGTTTAGGTAAAGAGGCGGAGGTGGGGTTGACTCCAGAGACAATGACAGACAGGGAGGTGGAGACAGGTTCGCCTGTGGATGGACAAACAGGGATGGACAGCGAGACGAGTCTGGTGATGATGAGTGAGACCGAGGCGGTGGATAGGAAGACAGGGCAGGGTCTCAATGATGAGGTGGGGGCAGACCCAGCGGCTGGAGCAGCCTGCACTGTCCTGGACGGAGGAGCAGAAGGAGAAAGAGAGCTTCTCAGTGGAGGTGAGAACAACATCCCGACCTCCCCTCTCTCCCCTGTGTCTGCCACTCAGGAGGAGGAGGTTGTGATGGAGGGAGGGCAGAGTGGAGCTAATCAGGAGGAGGAGGAGGAGGAGGAGGTGTGCATGGACACTAATGAGGTTGACCCACTGGAGGAGGAAGAAGAGGAGGAGGAGGAGGAGGAGGAGGAGCTAAACCTCAGGTGCTGATACACGACCAGACAAACACAGGACTGGCCCTGCAGCGAATCAGATCGCGGCTGATGATAAAGATGATGATGTCACTTGAACTTGTTCAGAACATTAACCCAAGTGTTCCGGAACACTGCCACTGCTGTATCCTGGTAACCACGGTAACCACTGCATTCCAGAACGCCACAACAAGCATCGACCAGCCCCGGCCTCACATGACATCTGGATGAACCTGGCACATACTGCCAAAAGAAACTAAACTTTTTTTGGCTTTCCTCTGCAACTTTCTGAGTGTGTTCAGGAAAATGTTATTTATTTGCTTTTGAAATGATCTATCTGTATGGGGGAAAATATTTTTGGGCCAGTGGCTGTGGTCACATGACCTGTAGCTACAAATCACCTCACAGCCCAACAATGTTTTTCTTAGTTTGAGCTTGAGCTTAACGCATGTTACTTGGACTACTGCTGTATCTTAAATCAGTGGCATTGTGTTACCATAGTAACAACATGTCACCAGGTTAGAGGATGCAAGAGAAACTTTTCCCTGGCTCATTTTGTTCTAGTTTGCATCGCTAATATTTTGCTTCCTTACTTGTGTTTTGCACTAGACCAAACTCTGTTTTTCTGCCTATAGTCTTCACCTGTGCAAAACCTTTGTCACTTATTAATTCATTCCACAACTGTTTTTGATTGTTGATGTTTCACAGTGGAGCCTGTCACCACTGCTGGCACAAAGGACAGGTGTATGCTACGGTAACATGCATGCCAGAGCAAACTTACTATGTAATACACTCTCCCACCAATGGTTTCAAGCTGCAGGCACTAATAGCTAGTGACAGTAACAAGGCCCAAGATGAGGAATTAAATGTACTAAGCACATTTGTTAAACCTCACAATAATCCATTGTTGTATTTGTGAGAAATGAGATATGTTGTCTTTAAACATTTTAACATTTAAAGACTTCATGAGGTCTTTAAAGACACACTGCCAATAGTTAAAATTTAACAAGCAAAAAATACACATCCTTCAAAAGATAAGATCAGATAAGATAAGATGTTTACTGATCCTCTAGAAATGAAATTCAAGATTGGCACAGCAGCACAAGGGGAAAATATAATAACAAAATAAAATAAGAATAGAAACTATATTAGATATAGATAATAGAAACTGTATCTAGAATAAATAAGATCAAGGAGCCTCTGCTACAGTATGTATGTACTCTACCATCAGTTTCACTCTCAGGTATTACATGCCAAAGTTGTGAAGCCAATCACAAAACCCAGAATTTAAGAAACTTTTGGTGAATTAAAATGAAACTTGTGTAGCTATAACTGCTCCTTCACACTAACTTTCTGTTTCTGTTGTAGAGATCTGGCCAACACAGAGATAACACTAATTTCCATTGCTTTCAAAAGCAAGAAAAACAAACTTGAATATCCAATTAAAGGGATTTGTAATTTTTCAGGTCAGTTAAAGTTTAACTTTCTCCTTACTCGCTCTGTTTCTAAAACCTCTGTTTCATTGTGTCTTATAACCACCTGGTTGGGAACACTGAAGCAAACAGCTTTACACCCACTTCCCATGGTTCACCAAGTTCTTCATTATTAGAGGTATCTATCTCTGAGTTTACATATAGGCCTACAACCACTTTTAAATGTGAGTGTTAATGTTAATTCGCCAAACAAACACAATGTGCTGTGAATAATAAGAACAAACATTATACTGTAAGTGAAAAGGGATTCAGGTCCAGGTTGCAATGACAACAGAACATGTGATGGCAATCACATGTGAGAAGGAGTGTGGAGGATGTGGTGTACAAACAACCATGATGTTTCTGTAAAAGAGCCTAAACTTGCATTACATATTTTTTATATTTTGATGTGAAATAGAGTTGTAGGATTTTGGACCCAAAGACCTTTTTTTTTAGACTCCTTTAGCTCCTAGATTTGTTTCACAACAAAATTATTTTTATAGTTCACTTTTAGGGTTTGTTAAATGTTTCAGTACACCCACTGCAAACTCCCTGACCAGCATTACAGGACACACAGGAAAAGGTAGGAGAATTGCTGGTGGAGACCAAACCAAAGCAAAAAAAAGAGTGAGCACTGGCGTTCAACAGATGGACATAAATGTGACTCTAGGGGGATGAGTTGTGTGTGTTAGTAATAACAGCATCAGAAAGTGAGATGGTGTTGGCTGTTTATTTGTCAGCTTGTTTGATGTTTCTCCAGGTAAAATGTATTTGGTTGGTTGGAAAAACTAAGGAAGTTACATAGAAACTGAAAAAAAATGGAAATAATAATTTTCCAAGCTTAGACTCTCCTTGAGCTATCATTGCCATGTGACTTTTCCTTCAAACCCTAACTTGTTAATGTTAATAATTATGAATGACTGCAATTGTAGCATGTCGTGTGTATTTCAAATGCATTAATTGGATCTTCAGTGGATTTTCTGTTTTTGACCATCCAACTGAAACAGCTGCTGTTACTGCTAAGCTGCTGATGCTGCAGGTGCATTGTCATGGCAACCGGAGAAGTCCTAACAGAGGGGTCTGTTGTTGTGTATGTACTGTATGTAAAGAATGTATATGAAGTTTGTCTGTATATGAATGTAGGAACAAAGCCAAGCATGTCTGTTTGCGATATGTCTTAACACATGACACACGGAGCAGGACTTATAATGTCTTTACATTATAAATGACGATTGTCAGAGTAGTTGTCATGGTGATGGGTATCGATTATGGCTAGACCACAGTGTTTCGGCCACCAGACAAAAATCAGGTTATATACCCATCTCAAAGAAGACTTACACAGACAAAACTTGTGGGAATGTTTGGACTGTCACAAGACCAAAACTTCAATAAACTGTCTTCAAAGAAGTCTGTCACTGAATGATTATTGGTGTTT